>NC_069658.1:179675919-179978949 GCF_027244095.1 Hemicordylus capensis
ACAATATATGTGGTGATACAAGCCCAAAGGACTCATTTTTGTAAAGAAAAGTAGCTTTGGGAAGCTAAGATTTTTTTTTGAATGGAGATCTGGGAGGATGGGAGCTCAAATCTGCCCACCACTTCCTCTCCCCTCACAATGTTTTCCCTTGCAGATTCTGAAATATATGTTTGCAAACAAAGGTAAGCATACATTTGAAATCCTGCTGTGGGGTGAGGGAGAGAGCAGCTGGGGGAGGGGGGGGAGGGAGCTGTTTTCTGTAGATCAGAAAAGCAGCAAGCCGGGAAAGTGTGGAGCATTCCCTCCTTCCCTGCTACTTTATACTCAAAATTGCAGCCTCCCCATCCTGCTTTTCACAACAAGAACCCTGGTATTCTTTGCCCCTGAGGGTAACAACTTCTTAAATACAACCCCAGTTGTCTGGTGAGCCTATCCAGGAGGGGGCTTTTCTGTGACTCTTGCTGTGGGAGGTTCGATAGATAGATAAAGTCGATTACGGTCATAGATCAGCCAATTACAATTTATATATTACATTTACATTCAAGCTTTGCGAATTAGCAGTACAAATGTTATGAAATTTGCAAACAATAAAGCAAAACTTGGCTACATTAATAGAAATTACAGGTTTAAAATTGGACAGCAGGTACTCTAAATAAAAATGATCGGTGTGGCCAGGACAAATTGGTGTGTCCCTATAAAACTGACAGAGGATTACATGGGCAGTTGTCTCTATGTCCTCTGAGCTGCAGGGACAACAGCACAATGCATAAGGTAGTCGTTCATATTTTCCCTCCAAGACTGCAGTAGGAAGAACATTTAAACGTGCAAGGGTCAGTGCTCTCCTGAATTTGGGTAGGAGTGTATGGTCTAAATCAGGCTTCTCCAATCTGCAGCCCTCCAGATGTTGCTGAACTACAATTCCCAGCATCCCCAGCCACAGTGGCTAGGGATGCTGGGAGTTGTAGTTCATCAACATCTGGAGGGCTGCAGGTTGGGGAAGCCTGATCTAAATAACTGGCAGATTTAAGGTTGAAACTCTGGGGACCTATATACATTCCTCTTGTCAGCTGAGCACACTCCTCTTGCATCTCTATATCTAGAAGCCATTGTTTAATAAACTGGATTGCCTGCTCAAATCCCCACCCAATGAGTTCTTCCTGCTAGGAACTACCAAGGTGTTGCAGCTTCATTTTTATCGCTGTTTTCCATTTAGATGCAAAACTATCAATTAATACTAAAGGAGCAAGGTCAATGGGGGGGAAAGCCAAATGTAGCCAAAATTTAATTATACATAACCAGATTTTCATCGTTAATGTGGTAACACTGACCTCTCCTTGGAGGGCAGCATTAATAGTGACTCCACGGGGGACTTGGAGATTGGACTGTGGGAGGTTTCATGTTTAAACTGGACCTTGTGTTGACTTCAGTTACAAAAATGTCACCCACCTTAAGTGGCGCAGCAGGGAAATGCTTGACTAACAAGCAGAAGGTTGCCGGTTCGAATCCCCGCTGGAACTATATTGGGCAGCCACGGAAGATGCTGAAAGGCATCATCTCACACTGCGTGGGAGGAGGCAATGCTAAACCCCTCCTGTGTTCTACCACAGGGCTCTGTGGGCACCAGGAGTTTACCTTACAAAAATGTCAAGGTCAGTACTGACCTCTGTGTATCCCATGTTCCTGGATTGTATCCCTTGAGATGGGGGTCTGCATGACTGAATGTTGCACCATAAAAGAAACCCCCTTGCACAAAGGAAACTAGCATGTCAAGAAGCAGGGGTGAGATCCCACCCGCAAGTGTTTGATTGAAGAGTTCTCTCTTTGTTTTACTTAATCCCTCCCAGCCAAACCAAACAACTTGTATCTTCCCGGAAAAAGTGTATTTTCTCCCCACTCAACACCCCCCACCCCCGAAAAAAACACACTTCTCAAACTTTCCCTCCATTTGAACTCCTGGCCAGAAAGCAGGATGAACCTCTCTTTTCTGACATTTTTGTGGGAGGGTTTGTGTGTTTTTAAAATATGGAGAAACATTAAATCATGCAATTTTCCCTGTCTGTATTCTGAAACCATATGGAACAAAAACATTGGCTGACATGCAGACTGAATTACTTATGAGTAGTCATTTTTACTGAAAATTAGGTAGATCTTTAGAGCAACGTTCTCTCATTCCCCCCCCACACACACATTCTGTGTGCAGAATGAATTTTGTTCTGGGTGGCAATATCAAGGCAGTGTGTGTGTGCACTAGGGATGTACACAAACAGGTTCAGTTCGAACCTTGCCCGGCTCGAGGGTTCGACGGGGGGGGGGAGTGTCTTTAAGGGTGGGGGATGCGTCTCCCCCACCAGCGCACTTCTCCCTAAAAGCCTGTCGGGGTGGCAGTGCACCTCCCTTCCGCCCTGCTCCGACATTATCCAGAAGTAGTAGCTGCAACTGGGCACATTGCACGCATGCACCTGGTGTGTGTGTGTGCGTGCGTGCGCACGAGCGCAATGCGTGCAGCTGCAGCTACAAGGTACACTGCCGCCCTGACAGGGTTTTACAGAGACAAGTGATGGTGGGGGAAACGCGATGGGTGTGTGTGTAAGTGCATCCTCCCCCACCTTTAAAGCCACACCCCCCCACTGTCAAACCAGCCCCCACCGGTTCCAGGCACATCCCTAGTGTGCACGTGCATTCAGAGTAGGGCTTTTCTGATTCAACCTGAACGAGATCTAAAATTAACTGAGCAGACATTAACAACACTTGTGAGCGCGGGCACTTGCCTTAGAGGGAACACTGCTCCTGAGTAGTACTATTGAATCACTAAGTCTGGATGTCAGTCAGCGTTCCTACCTCCTCTAACATTTATGTGAACTAGGCCTTGGAGTTTCAGTAGTGGGAGAGTTGGGGCTCTGGCTTCTCAGCAGCTGAGACAACCCTTTCAGTTGTTCAGTGGACTGGCCAGCTTTGAGGAGGCCAACATGAATGAGAAGAGGCATTAGAAATGACAGGGTTGGGGGAGGACAGTGGCGCCCCTACAGGCCAGCAGTGGTGGGAGTAAAAGTAAAGTTGTGCTGTTGAGTCGGTGTCGACTCCTGGCGCCCACAGAGCCCTGTGGTTGCCTTTGGTAGAATACAGGAGGGGTTTGCCATTGCCATCTCCCGCTCAATATGAGATGATGCCTTTTAGCATCTTCCTATAATGCTGCTGCCCAATATAGGTGTTTCCCATATTCTGGGGAAACATACCAGCGGGGATTCGAACCGTCAACCTCTCGCTTGCTAGTCAAGTCATTTCCCTGCTGTGCGATTAGGTGGCTAGTGGTGGGAGAGTGAATGTGTAATTTTCAAGATAAGTACTGTATGCTACTGTGCATGGAGCACCGTATTGTCTATGTGGGATACAGAAAAATCTCGGAACATAAAATTGTCATGGATGGATCCAGAAATATGAGGCTCCTATATAAGGCATGTAAGAAAAGAAACACAATGCCTGCATGCTAACCTAGCTAAAACATTTTACTTTGTTGGCAAATCCTAGGCAGTGAGGGCAAGACATTTGCTTTACAATGAGCCAAAAGCCTCTTGTCAGTTTTTCAGACAGTGCTTTGTGTCCCCGAGACAAACTAGCTTCTCTGTGCCATAGCACCTGGCTTTCAGGAATCCAAGCAGGGAGAACAACACCCTGTCTACCAGGAAATGCCAAATAGAATTGAGTAAGTGTTCAATCTATTTCATAGCAATCTATCCAGGAAGCATTACCAAAAAAATAACTCCTGGATTACTTGGTCAGAGAGATGCCAGAATTAATTTATAGAAAAGGGCAGGATATCTACTTTCCCACAACAATACAAACGAGTTAGAATTGTTAGTTTAACCTTTCCAGTATTCTGCTTAAAAACATCTTTGCCCTGAGTCAGGGCACACACAATGCCCCCTGCTGTCCAGGTTGTACGTATGTAGCTGCCAATCAAAATATCAGCAATCATACTGATAATCTGTTCTGCAATGTAATGTGCTCTACATGCAGCTGCCTTTTGAAGATTGTTCAGAAGCTTCCGAGGATCCAGAATGCTGCTGCAAGGATGCTCATGAGAGCTCAAGAATTCATGAGCACAGCACCTAATCAGTGCTTCACGGGTTATCCATACACTTCTGGGCCAAGTTCAAAGTGCCTTTAAAGCCCTCTATGGCCTGGGACTAACATGCTTGAAAGACACTTGTGCCCATATGAACCTGCATGGACCTTAGGAATAGCATCTCAAGCCCTGCTCTCTGGCCTTTCATTATTCCACACATTCATATAGTTGTGACCAGAGACAGGGCTTTTTCAGTGGTAATGCTGTGCCTCAGAATGCTCTACCAGGTGCTGTCTTCTGAAAGACTTAAAAGGGCCCTGAAAACCCATCTTTCCCAGGTAGGCTTTGGTTGGTCCTGTTTTAACCTGTGGATTTATCCTGAATAACAGTTTACTTCCATCACATAGTGAGCTTTTTAGTTATTTTTTTTAAAGCTTTTTAACGCAGTTGATTTTGTTTGTTCTTTAACTATAGGCCACCTTGAGAGTTTCTTCCTCTCACAGCCCAGGATCTGCTTCTAATTGGTCAGTAGCTTTAAAAGCAGAACAGTAATGACAGACACAACAGCAGCACAAGCTTTGCAGCCCCAAACTGTGCAACATTTTGCTACGTTAGGCTTCTGTTGTAGGCACATCTTTTAGTGGTCAACAAATCCAGCCCTTTGAGAATCAGATGCCCCTCCCTACCCACAACCTTTTGCCAGTCTAGAGGCGAAATGAATGACATGGCATCTAAGGCAAGAGAGGTTGCAAATAGGTCACTTTAGGGTTCTGGGTTGAGCAGAGGTGTATCTTGGGAAAACAGCGCCTAGGGCAAGCACTGAAATTGCGCCCCCTGTCCAAACATCTGACACCCAACTTTCAGATAACTTTACCATAATATCAGCTCAAAAATACAAGTCAAGCTCGTTAATCTGTTAATATTTTAAAAACTACTTAGCAGTGGACGTAGCCAGACCAAAAAATGCTGGAAAACTACAAATTTCAGTATGCTGGGGCTCATGAAATACCCAAATACTCTGTGGAGGTATACTTGGAAAACTAAACAGAAGTTCCTGTCTAATTCTCTACTATGCATTGTAGTATCACTATTACATACGTTTTAAAAATAAATGGAGAATTTGGCTTTTCCCAGATACTCTGAAAATAATTAAAGGATATGCAGAGTAAACTGTGTCACCGCTTGGAATATATTCTAGTATTTCAGAAAGACAGTTAAAATGAGAGAAAGAGAGCAAGAAACTCCCAGTGGGCCTTCATACTAAGGATTTCACACTGATTCAAAGACAAACTCACCATTAATAGCCATATTATTAAGACATCACATTTAACTCACTTATCACAAGAAGCAAAGTAAGAGCAAATGAATACAATCCTAGCTCATAAGCTTCAGCTCAGTATTCACAAGCCCTGATTCTCTGTACATAGTGCCAAACTAAATATGTGTACAGTGACTTATATTATATTAAATTTAATTTTTTTAACCTTTAGCCCCTTCGGGGGGGCTTCCTAAAAAGCCATGGGGGGGTCTGCAAAGGTTCCCCCTCCCCCTGCTAGCCTCTAGGGCCTCACAGGGACCATTTGAGCATGTGCAGTGGCCATTTTTAAAATAAATTTTGTTTTTTTAAAATGGCCGCTGAAAACAAAATGGCCACCACACATGCTCAAATGTCCTCTGTGAGGCCTGGCATGGCATGGCATGGCATGGCCTAGGGCCTCACAGAGGCCATTTTAGCATGTGTGGTGGACATTTTGGTTTTGGTGGCCATTTTTTTTTTAAATGGCACCACCCTTCAAGTGGCATCCGGGGCACATGCTCTGCCTGCCCCACACTAGATATGCCTCTGGGGTTGAGAACATCTCCATTTCTTCTCCAACTGGCCCTCCAGGAGCAAGCAGCCGCTGCTGATCCATAAATTTACCGACACCCTGCCATATTGAGAACTTCCAGTAGATGGCGGAGGAGTAAGGGAATACCGACAAACGCCCAGTTCTGCAGATCTACCTCCTTACCTGTCTTTTGGTCCCCACTCCACCCTCCCACCTGCAAGTGTGCTAGTTCTCTCTTTCTTTTACTTAGGTTGCAGGCAGCTGCCTGGCAGGTGTATCCAGCCTCAGTCTTTCCATTGCAAGTATAGCGCTAGGAGGAATGTGGAATAGCAATACACCTGTGCTCTTCTTTCCTGCAAAAGAGCAATCTGTCAGACCATGACAGTGTTGGGGGAAGTATAATAATAATAATAATAATAATAATATATAATATATAATATATAATATAATATAATATAATATAATATAATATAATATAATATAATAAATTAATAATCATTCCTGTGGCATAAAGGTTAGGAATGGCTGCTTATTTCAAATTAATATGTGAAATTCAGCTTCCTGTCACTGTGGGGTCTTTACTCAGTCTCTCTGCCTTCCTGTCTCACTTCTCCGTCGCTCCTCTCCCCAACTTCAGTTCCACAAAGTACAACCCTTTTTGTAACTAGGTTCCGTGTGAATTTGTTCCCCAGATCCTCTCCTCACCGGCTCATCTTCCTTCCTAGTTCTGCCACTTCTGTTTCCCTCAACCTCTTGATCCTCTTCCCTCCGGTCCCTACTCCGCAGGCTTAATCTAACCAGCCAACTGCTTTCTGCCCCCTTTCCTCAGCCTCAGTTTCCAGGGTCCTCTTCCTTCCCTAGGGCCTCTGGTTCCCCCTCATCCCTTCCCGCACACAGACCTTTCTTGTCCCTAGGCATCTATTGTACCCAGAAGAAGTGTATCTAAGCAGCGGTGCTTGCTCAGAAGTTAAGTAAGGGCAGCAGCAGGCCAGGCAGTATAATTATTGTTGCAGCTTCTCATTAGCCTTATGCCTTGCAGCCTGATTCAGTGAAATACATAGTCCATGAATATGGTGGGTGTGACTCTGAGCTGAGCAGCAGATAATTTTGCACAGTGGCTTCTGAGGAGTGGTCTATCTGAGAACTTGGAACTTCAGTGGCAGTGTGCTCCTGGCAGTGAAAGAACTAGTTATGGCACTATTTTCCAGCCTCCATTACCCATCTTTCCCTCAGGTTCCTGCTTCTCTTCTTGCCTACTCTTCCTTCAACTATATGGCCTCCTGCCCCCTGTGTTCCATAGCTCCCTTGCCATTCATCTTCCTGGGAGTTATTCGCACATGGCTTCATGCTGTGGGGTAAATGTTAAGAGAAACCACTTCGAATTACACTCATGGTATTGAGGAAAGCAGCCCCTCCCCTCTGCTCTCAGGTTTTGTTTTGGTGCAAGTTCACATCGCATGCCTCCGTGTTTTCCTTCTAGCCAATTTGGGGGGGGTTGGTTTCTAAAGAGCTATATCTGCATTTCTAAAGAAAGTATCCCTCTTATCATGCTAATGATTCTAATCAGTGCCTCTCCCTATTTGCTCCAGCATTTTCAGAAAAAATAGCTTAAAACCAGCATTTTTAAAATCTGGAAATACATCGCAATAAGCTAGAATCCCAAAGACAAAGCCTGATTTTCATGTGGAGTGCTTCCAAGGATCTCGAAGGGACTTTGGGGTAAGTTTGGCTGGTATGTGAATGCACACACTCTCTTCTGAAGGTGATTCGGGGTAACAGCCCTGTCTGTAAAGCCTCCTTGTGTTTTTCCTCTCTGTCTCTCCGGGAGTTCTGCTTCTGTTCCCATCCCTGCCAATAGCTCACAGGACCCAAACATGAAGGGGAAAGGGGGCATACGATACAATGAATATTTATGTACCACTTTTCAACAAAAGTTCCCAGAGCAGTTTACATAGATAGATAGATATAAATAAATAAATAAATAAATAAATAAATAAATGAAATGAAATGAAATGAAATGAAATGAAATGAAATGGCTCCCTATCCACAAAGGGTTCACAGTCTGAAAAATAAACATAAGATAGACACCAGCAACAGCCACTGGAGGGATGCTGTGCTGGGGATGGGATAGGGCCAGTTGCTCTCCTCCTGTTAAATAAAGAGAATCACCACTTTTAAAAGGTGCCTTTCTTGTTCATTTAGCAGGGGGCCAGAGGGCTGTGGGGAGGGCAGCACAGACTGCAACCCTAGTACCCAGGGTGGGGGGTACCCTAAGAGTTAATCCTTGTTAATACTTATATAATAAAAGTGAATACTTATTATATAAGTATCCTCAAGCATAATACCAATGCGTCATTGCCAGTTTTGTCCTACCTATAGGGGTCTCTACTATGAGATTTGCTGAAGCCAATCAAAACAAGCAACATTCTGAACCATGAGTTGCTAGCCTGCTGTATAGAGAATGTGCTGGTGGGTAGTTAATTCCAGGACTTGTCATGTGAGAGACGGAGGAATTCATGCTTCCCTATGGGACATGCTGTCTTAAGACCTAGATGACAGAAATACGGTTTTACAAACCAGGGGAATCTTGAATCAAAGGCAGCTTTCCTGGCAGATATCAGTGGCCCAAAATTCAACAGGAAGCATATCTTGTAGAAGGAGGTGTGGTAATTTTGCCACACTTACCATAGAAAGGCAAGAAGTGGAAAGAATTTCATGATGACACTGCTGTGGAATCATGTTTAACCATCTCTGACAATGATCCAGACCCTTTATGCAGAAGGAAATTTTTTGATGCAACATTGGACAACATCTGTGAATGAGTCTGCAGATTAAAAGCAACCAATAACTTTTGTTTTACATTCCATTCAGTTCTAAAATATGTACCACTGAAGCTTGAGGAACTGAAAGAAACTTGTAAGTGTGTAATTTACAAGTATCCTACAGAGCCTTCTAAGAACTTTCCCTGAAATGAATCTGAAAAAAAGCAGGGGGGGGGGACAAAAACCCTTCAAATCTACTTTTGGAAAAGAGTATGAACTACCCATATTTATCTTATTAAATGAGATTTACAATAAGCCATTGCAACTTTCAGTGAAGTATGCATAGCTCTACGGAATTTTTTGCACATTGCCAGTGACTGCAGCAGAAGTTGAAATAACTTTCAGTAAGTTAGCATTCATCAAAAACTGCAGACGTTCTGCTATGGGACAAGAACAGTTAAACCACATTGCTATTTTCTCTATAGAGTGTGAACTTGCAAGAGAATTTGACTTTAGGCAGATAATACACGACTCAATGAAAAAGGCCAGAAAAATACATCTTTGAAGTGAATTGGTCTGCTTATAAAAAGTTTGCATCCATGTTGGTCTATTAGAACAACAAAATAAAAACATTGTATGGATACTACCGTTATTAGGACCAACAGTAAAAAACATTAAGTAATCAGCAATGAATAATGTACATTCAGAATTAAAGTACCCCCCCCACATCCTTTTATGATTCAAGACAGGGGCATAACTATAATAGGGCAAGGGGAGACAGTTGTCTGGGGGCCCACTGTCTTGGGGGGCCCCCAGAGACATCACATGACTGACTCCCCCAGCCGTGTGTGTATGTATGGAGGAGTGCTGGGCAGAGCATGTGATGGGTGGATCCAAAGGTAGAGAGAGGCGGAGCCAATTGTGGGCAGCTGCAGAGTTGGAGCCAGACTAGGTGGGTGTCTTAGCAATAACTGGCAAAGTGTAGATTTGTCACTAACGAGTGGGATCAAAATACAATTTGTGTGTGCACACACACACAAATCTCAATTGCTCATTAGAAAGAGATGGGAAACATCAGTTGCTTTATTGTGCTTACAGGACTAGAGTAGTGTGTAGATTTGTTTCTAACATGACAGGATCAAAACACAAGCACATACATACATACAAAAAGAACTGTACAAGCCACAAGTACAGCACAGACCAAGTACAAAAGGTTGTTTCTGTGGAGAGTAAATGCTTCCTGAAGTCACCAGGATAGCTCTGTCTGCCTGATTATTTCAAAAATGAATACTATTAATAATAAATAACAACAAGAAGAAAGAATTCTGAGCCAGAGTGGTATAGTGGTTAGAGTGCTGGACTAGACTGATGAAATCCAAGTTCAAATCCCAGGGGTGTAGCTATAATTGAGCAGGAGGGTTCAAAGAACCCGGGCCACCCCTCTTTATCTTCTTCATTACCTCCCTCATTCCAGGGGCCGCTGGAGAGAGGAGTGAACATGGGCTCCTGCTCCCCTAGCTGCACCCTTGTCAAATCCCCATTGAGCCACGAAACTCACTGGGTGAGTCTGAGACAGTCAGTTCTTTCTCAGCATAACTTTCCTCATAGGGCTGTTGGGAGGATAAATGTAACCATGTGTGTACCACTCTAGGCTTCTTGGAGGAAGCACAGGCTATACATGTAAAAATAAATCTATATAAGCCACAGGTAAAGCAAAGGTGGAGAACAAATGCATTCTGAAGTTACAAGGGCAACTCTGCCTATTTCAAAAATACATACATAAATACCAGAAAAAGCACAGGTTTTTCAATGATGCTTGCTGCAGCTATGAACCATCTCCAGTAACTTAGAGGACACCAATGGCAAGCAAAGATTCATGGGGACACCCTCTCCCTACTCCATGCCTGCTGAACAGCTGGGTGCCACTCTCTGCCCACCTTGGGTGCCCACCACTTAGCCTTGGTGTCCATCCAAGCAAACAACAAATGTTTTTAATAGAGATCACTTATTTAATCCTTGCCCAATGATCCATAACCCCCAGGGGACATATTAATATTACAGATACTGGCCACAATCCAGAAAAAAACCGTTTAGTTCTCTGCATAGCAAATGGATTTTAAAAGTTATTTTCCTTCCAACAGAATCCATTCCTTCTCTACACCACACCCACATGGAAAGCCACTCCTGCAATTATGTGAAAAGCAGTTTGGACCCAGAAATTAATGCATATGCCATAAAATAACTTTCTGGCTTCTTTTGCCAGTTTTTAATCTAATTAGTCCAGCCTTACTGTTTGCTGTTCCTATGGCATGTCATTTTGGGAATGGGCCATAATGCTTTGCATGCAGATCAGATCAGAGAGTAAGGGAGAGAAAGCAGAGGTTGCATTCCAAACAAACACAAAGAAAGAAGCCAGCAAAAGATCAGACTTACCAACAGCCAGACAGTCTACTTGCTCTCTAACCAAAATAGGGATTGGATTCTTCTGAGTAGCTAAAAGAAAAACAATTCCCCACCCTCTGCACACCCTGATTGGCTCTTTGAGGAGTCAATAAGCCTAGCCCCTCTCTGTTTGGTTTATAGGGTGGTCCTAGGGCCACCCACTTTTCAAAAATAAAGGTGAACGTGCTTATTGGCTCCTGCTTATTCATATTAATATTTTAAAACATCTGGGGCTTTTTATTTGTTATTTGAGGTTGGTGCTACCATTGCTCACCTCTTAAAGCAGTAGCAGACTGCAGGCAAGAGCAGCAGGGAACAACAGAGGGAGGCAGTAGGCACACAAAATGGAGGCAGAGACAACATGGCTGGCTGAGAAATTCAAGGTTAGAGCTGCCTACTTTGCCCATAGATAAGACCCACCCCTGCCTAGTTGAAAGGTATACCTATTGTATAAATAAGTTTACACCACCATAAAGTTAAGTAGTGCCATTGAGTCAATGTTGACTCCTGGCGCCCACAGAGCCCTGTGGTTGTCTTTGGTAGAATACAGGAGGGGTTTACCAGTTCCATCTCCCTCACTGTCTGAGATGATGCCTTTCAGCATCTTCCTATATCACTGCTGCCCGATAGAGGTGTTTCCTATAGTCTGGGAAACATACCAGCGGATATTTGAACCAGCAACCTCTTGCTCCCTAGGCAAGTTACTTCCCTGCTGCGCCATTAGGTGGCTTTACACCACCATAGCTACCTCCAAAGAATCCTGCGAATTGTAGTTAGCATGCTAACAATTCTCTGTTAGAGATCCCTAGCCTCACCTCTGAACTACCTATTCCTGGGTTCCGTGGGAAGAGGGAAGCGCTTTTAAGCTGCAATCCCAAACACATTTACTAGGGAGTGAGCCCCACAGAACACAATGGTTCTTAGCACTGAATAAATATGTGTGGTATTGCACTGTTACATCAGTCAAAGCATATGGTGTAGATTGTGTGGGAAAAGAACCACAAAAAACATTCCATGTGAAGTGACCTTTCATTTCCCTTGTGGAGGTTGGCCTATTTGTCGGCATTCTGTGATTCCCACATTTTCCTCTGCAGTTAAAATGTTCATAAACCACCACACAACCCAACTAGATAAAATGGATACTTGCCTGAGGGAAAGAAAGAAAGCTTAGCTATTTCCCAGCATGTGGTATGTGGAGTGTTGGCTAATCAGGAGAGGCAATAACCTGTACAAGAAGAGAGAGTCAAAATATAAGATAGAGTGCCAATGACATTATAATAACATTATTATATAATTCTGTTGGTATGATTACTCATCTTGTACTTTCAGTCTTATGGTAAAACCAGCAAGCGATTAGCGATAAGGTAAACACATTCATGCGTCGTAAATGTAATATATTTTCTTCTCCCTCCTTTTTCAAAGTAGAGAGGGCATGAAAGTTTTGCAATATTTTAAAAAAGGCTTTTCTTATAAACATGTGCCAAAAGGCATAAATAAAATTAAATTTTCATGAGCATTGCTTGGCCACACAGAAATACACATGGTAGCAGGCCGGGATGTGGAGAAGGGAAACGCTCTCACCCCATTGATACCCTAGTTATTTAGACATGTCTGGAAGTGCAGCCAAATATTTGGCATATTATTTAATATCAGTAAGTGAAATGTATTTCCACTTGGTTTGCCTTCCTGTGCCCAGGCTTCACAACCCCTTCATAGCCCCCTTACCCAGGGGCGTAACTATAATAGGGCAAGGGGAGACAGTTGTCTGGGGGCCCACTGCCTTGGCCCCGCCCCAGAGGCAAGTCACATGACTGACTCCCCCAGCCGCGCACCCGCCCGGGCTTCCTTCAGTTGTATTCATCCTCCGAAACTGATGTGAGTGTTAAGGCCTGGCGCTACCAGAACAGCATGTCTCTCTCTAGTACCAAATAATTATATTAAATAATTAAATATAGATAGATAGATAGATAGATAGATAGATAGATAGATAGATAGACAGATAAATTTTACTATGCTTTTTGTTACCATTATTCAGCCTCATTTAAGATTTATTTACTTCATGAGCTGAGCTTCAGTGGGGTGGGGGGGCATTTTAAAATCTTGTCTCTCGGCCCACTCCAACCTTGCTACGCCCCTGCCCTTACCAAATGTGGGAACATCCTTACCAATTTGGTGGGGACTCCTGTTCCCACCAACCACACTTGGTCCTTCCTGTCACTAGGCCTTGTGGAAGGTTCACCTGTCCCACCAGTCCACCACAATCCCCGCCTCTCCTTTCTTCAACTCCCTGCCCTCTCCTTGACAACTTTCCCCGATAATCAGGGCCTTACTCCCCTTCCTTCTCCACCCCACACACAGTTCCTCTGTCTCTTGGACCCATTTCCTATTGAGCTTCCTATACTTCAGTCTCCATGCATGTCTGCCTCTCTTCCTCCCCTCCCCATGGCCAGTTTTATATGGCATAGAGATTTGGGGACTGGGCAAACTGGAGGATCTGAAAATTCTCCTTTAAAAAAAGAAAAAGAAAGAAAGAGACTGGTTCTACCTCCTACCAGTAGTACTTCAGCTGCCCTATTTAGAAGGGAGATAGGGCTACCCTTTTACAATCAGGGCCTGGAAGGCAATAATAATTTACCTGAAATTATCTTGAATTTAACTGAGCATCCTTGGTTGGAAGCTTGCAATAACTATTGATTATGAACAATAAACTTTACTTGACAAAGATACATATTAAAGGAACAAAACTACCCCCCCACACCCATACCACACCAAACCACACCACACCACACCACACCACACACACACACACACACACTTCTTCCACACAGCCACTTCAGGAAGTCTCACTTGGATTATTTACTTATTTATTGTCCAGTTTTTATACTGCCTTTCATAAAGCATCCCAAGGCAATTTACAAAAATTAAAATACAATTAAAATACAATTAAACTCCATAAAAGACACATTTCAAACCTTAAAATCAGTTGAACAGTAAAAACCATAAAACACCCCCAAAAAACAACAACCAAACAAAAGACAACAAAAACAGGACAGCTGAGAGATCTGACAGCTCCTAAGGGGTAAAAGCCTGGACCAAAGATCTTTAGCTGTTTTTTTAAAAGCAGCCACAGATGTCAAAGAGCGGACATTCACTGGGAGAGCATTCCAGATCCTGGGGGCAACAACAGAGAAGGCCCTGTCCCACGTGCCTGACCCTTCAGCCTCTCTCAACTCCAGCATACAGAGGGAAGACCCTCCTGATGATCTTGTTGGGTGGGCAGAAACCTTTGGGAGCAGGCGGTCCTTCAGGTATCCAGGGCTCAAACCATTAAGGGCTCCCAGAGCCTTTGGATGGGGCGGTATGAAAATGTAATAAACAAACAAACAAACAAACAAAAATAATAACAAATATTAAAAACAAACAACAAAATGAGAGCCAGCATAGCATAGTGGTTAGAGTGTTGGACTAGGACTGGGAAGACCTGAGTTCAAATGCGCATTCAACAGTGAAACTCACTGGGTGACTCTGGGCCAATCACTTCACTCTCAGGGGCCAATCACTTCACTCTAACCTTCCTCACAGGGGTGTTGTGAGGATAAAAATAAGCATGTACACTGCTCTGAGTTCCTCGGAGGAAGAGTGGGATATAAATGTGAAAAAAGAAAAAGAAAAGAAAATACTTGAAAGCTGTGTATTCCACTACTGTGCAAAAGTCAGCACAGCAAGTCACATCAACCCTGTTGCAAAAAACATCATGGTGATTCCCCCTGCAGCAAGGCTATCCCTCCCCACTTCCATTTTGCAGGGGCCAAGTATCTCATTACAGATGTTGGATCAGGAGTAGCACAAGTATCGTTATGTATGTATTTCTGACGTTTTTACTTCACTTCCTGGCCAGTTTTCCAAGCAGTTGAAACTTTTGTATTAAAATGAACATCCAACATTCCGATCAGGAATTTGGAGCATAAATTGGATGCTCCTCCTAATGCACATCCAAATGTGGATGTTATCCATCTGTATCACTTTCTATGGATGGATGCATTCTTGCCCACATTCTGGCACAACTAATTAAGCATAACTATTTATGTGTGTGCATGCATTACATTACAGTGGTATATTACATACTATGTAACTACGCATGATCAGAGCGGGATTAGAATACTGGGTTTTTCGGATTATCTGGAAAAGCCTTCTGCCAATAAGAGGAATAGCAACTGCTCTGACCTCTGGGACTTATGTCACCAACAGTTATTTATTGAGGTTGCATGTATGAGATGAATCTTGACAGCACCTTTAGGAAGGCCATGCAATTGATGCGTTTTGAAGCTGGGCAGTAATCTAGGAGAGGCATATTGGATGCAATCCAGTTACTGAGTGGAAGAACTCTGGAAGTTATTCTATTGTATACCTCTTCATTTCCCACTACACTGCAGGCCAGGGGCTCTTCCAAACACTAATATATTTCTACTTCAGAGCAAATTAAACAAAAATAAAAATGGAAAACCCACAAAGAAGTCACGTAATATTCTTAGCATCATTTGCTGGCTTTAAGTGGCAACCCGTAAAACAACTGTCTTTCCCCCCAAACTCCTTTTATTGTAAATTGAAAAATGACACTTGTATCACAGATTGCCATAGATAGCCAGCAGATAGTATTAAGGATATTATGTGACATCCTTCTTTATACAGTGGATTTCTGGTTTTACTTTTTGTAGTTTTTGTAATTTGCTCTGGACAGTTGGAATATCTCCAGATGTAGCTTCAGTCAGGATTGGCAACCCTAGGCATTTATTTTTCTGGCTTGAAAACAAATTCAGTAGGTGCTTGGCACTGCTTTTACTAAAATTATGTTTTTTACATTATTCAATGCATTATATAACGGTATGCATATTAGTCTACTTGTACAGTGGGTATTGAAAAGAATCACCCCCTTCGATAGACCTTAAATTCTGGTTCCCTTACATCCTGAAATGAAAACACAAAGAAAATTCCCTTCACCAGCTGTACTTATCCAATGCAACCTATAACACCCAACTGAAAAACATCACAATTACAGTCCAGAAAAAGTGTCAGAAATAAAAAACAAGAATTACTGAGATTGAAAAAGGATCACCCCTGCAATGTCAATATTTTGTTGAACCACCTTTTGCTTTAATAACAGCCTTGAGTCTGTTGGGATACTTCTCTATCAACCTTGCACATCTAGACGGAGCAATATTTGCCCACTCCTCCATACAGAACTGTTCAAGTTCGGTCACATTGGATGGTAGGTGTTGGTGGACTGCTATCCTCAAATCTCCCCACAGATTTTCTATGGGATTTAGGTCTGGGCTCTGACTGGGCCACATGAGCACTTTTTTCTCCTTCAGCCACTGTGTGGTCAATTTTGCTGTGTGCTTCAGATCGTTGTCATGTTGAAAGGTGAATCTTCTGCCCATCCTCAACTGTCTGGCAGAGGGTAGCAGGTTTTCTTCCAGAATCTGACGGTATTTTGCCCCATCCATTTTTCCTTCTACCCTAACGAGAGCCCCAGTCCCTGAGGCAGAGAAACACCCCCACAACAGGATGCTGCCACCTCCATGCTTCACTGTAGGTATGGTGTGTTGTGGATGGTGAGCTGCGTTGGATTTACGCCAGGTGTACTGTTTGGTGTTGAGGCCAAATAGTTCAATCTTGGTCTCATCTGACCATAAGACCTTATTCCATTTGGCATCAGAATCTTCAAGGTGCCTTCTGGCAAAGCTCAAATGAGCTTTAATGTGGCCTTTCTTGAGAAGTGGCTTTCTCCTTGCGACCCTCCCGAACAAGCCACATTTTTTCCACAACACACCATACCTACAGTGAAGCATGGAGGTGGCAGCATCCTGTTGTGGGGGGTGTTTCTCTGCCTCAGGGACTGGGGTTCTCGTTAGGGTAGAAGGAAAAATGGATGGGGCAAAATACCGTCAGATTCTGGAAGAAAACCTGCTACCCTCTGCCAGACAGTTGAGGATGGGCAGAAGATTCACCTTTCAACATGACAACAATCCGAAGCACACAGCAAAATTGACCACACAGTGGCTGAAGGAGAAAAAAGTGAACGTCCTCATGTGGCCCAGTCAGAGCCCAGACCTAAATCCCACAGAAAATCTGTGGAGAGATTTGAAGATAGCAGTCCACCAACACCTACCATCCAATGTGACCGAACTTGAACAGTTCTGTATGGAGGAGTGGACAAATATTGCTCTGTCTAGATGTGCAAGGTTGATAGAGAAGTATCCCAACAGACTCAAGGCTGTTATTAAAGCAAAAAGTGGTTCAACAAAATATTGACATTGCGGGGGTGATCCTTTTTCAATCTCAGTAATTCTTGTTTTTTATTTCTGACACTTTTTCTGGACTGTAATTGTGATGTTTTTCAGTTGGGTGTTATAGGTTGCATTGGATAAGTACAGCTGGTGAAGGGAATTTTCTTTGTGTTTTCATTTCAGGATGTAAGGGAACCAGAATTTAAGGTCTATCGAAGGGGGTGATTCTTTTCAATACCCACTGTATTTAGGATTTTGCCGTTTAGCATGGATTTTTACAGTGCTACCCATGTGACCCTAGTTCCCCTCCACAACATTTCTGCTACAAGCCTAAGGCAAGCTCATGCTAGACCTTTCCTGCTGGGGAAAATATCTACTGTATATCGACTTCCTTAATTCTAGCTCTGGTCTAGTGGCAGTAGCACAATATCCCATTTCCATCATGTAATGAATTGGGTTGGGCCGAGACATATCACTGCTTAAGTTGTGTATTCTAGTGCGGGAGAAAGGGAGTGCACAGTCTTCAAACTGGGGTGGATTGGGGTAAATTTAAAACAAGAGTTAATGTCACGGCAGGGCACTGATGCACAGGGAGGGAGTTAGCTTTGCTGGTGTTCACCATTGATTTTTAAATGTCTGCGTGAGCACTCCTGTGGTTCAGTACCATTGGAATTAGAGACACTTAGCTTCTAGGGATGTGAAACAATATAATTAAAAGGCTTTAAGAAAACCCACAACAGGATAATGTGAGGAGTTTTGTCACTTTGACTTGTCACGAATGACATAACACGCCTTGTGCAATACATGCCAAGGATACTCCCACAACCCAGCGAGAGCCAACGTGGTGTAGTGGTTAGAGTGCTAGTCTAGGACTGGGGATACCCAAGTTCAAATCCCTATTCAGCCATGATACTTGCTGGGTGACTCTGGGCCAGTCACTTCTCTCTCAGCCTAACCTACTTCACAGGGTTGTTGTGAAAGAGAAACTCAAGTATGTAGGCTCTGGGCTCCTCGGAAGAAGAGCGGGATATAAATGTAGTAGTAGTAGTAGTAGTAGTAGTAGTAGTAGTAGTAATAGTAATAATTAATAAATAAAAGACCCTGAAGAGCACCTCAACACCATAGGGGCCACAGAAATCACCATCAGCCAATTACAAAAAGCAGCTTTACTGGGAATAGCCTATATTCTGCGATGATATCTATAACAGCAGCAACAACATTGGCAATAAAATTCAGCCATCCTAGGTCATTGGGAAGGACTCGATGTCTGGAAGGGGCGTATCTAGGGGTAGGGCAGGAAGGGCATGTGCCCCGGGTGCCACTTGAAGGGGGGTGCTATTTTTCTAAAATTAAAAAAAAAATTAAAATGGCTGCTGAAAACAAAATGGCCACCGTGCATGCTCAAATGGCCTCTGTGAGGCCCTAGGGCCTAGGCCATTTGAGCATGCGCAGTCACCATTTTGTTTTCAGTGGCCATTTAATTTTTTTTTTTAATGGCCACCGCACATACTGAAATGGTCCCTGTGAGGCCCTAGAGGCCGGAGAGGGGAGGGAAAATGTTTGCAGACACCCCCCCCCCCCACAGCCTTTAGGAAGCCCCCCAAAGGGGCTACAGGTAATTTTTTTAAATTAATTTTTTTAAAAAAATTAGAATTTTTTTATTTTTTTAAAAAATTAATATAATATAAGTCACTGTACACATATTCAGTTTGGCACTATCTACAGAGAATCAGATGGGTGTCAGATATTTGGACAGGGGGTGCAATTTCAGTGCTTGCCCTAGGCACTATTTTCCCTAGATACGCCTCTGCGTCTGGATAAAACAAACCAGTCAATAACACCTGTCTGACTGTGTAAATAAATAATAAATAATAATAATAACAACCACATTCTACACAGTACTTGCTATTTTATGGTCCCACTAGTGGAGTGACAAAATACTGCAGTGAGAATGCTCGAAAAATGTGACTTCCCTACAGAAAAAGTACTGCTTTAAAGAAAAACGTTTGGGTCTTCAGCAGCAAATAAATAACAGTTTTAGAAGGCATAGAGCACATTCTCTGCAGTTAAGAATCTGGGGTGTCAGGGACAATGAGGGAAGCAAACCAACCAGGCCTGCTTTACAGGGCTGTTGTAAGTATTATAGTGATAGTGTACACACAGTAGGCCTGTTTAGACAATACTTTGCTGGACCAGCCTCCTCCACTTGAAAAAGATGTGAAAGCAGCTGTCTTTCCACCCTGAGTGGGGGGGGGGGATGGCATTCCTTAATCACGCGGGGGTGCTGTTCATCTGAAGTGCCCCTCTAAATGTAGAGAAGTGGTTCGGACAAATCACTCCCACATAATTAAGGAATGGTGCTCGGAGGAGGGTGAAGATATGTGCACTTATGTCTTTATCACATGGGATAAGCCAACTGAGTTATAACCCCTTGCCCCAATTATGTCCACATAAGAATGTGAGATGTGTGAACTTACAGTGAGAAGTTCTGACACACTGACTTTTCCCTAACGATATCACAAGCACTGTGCAATACATACCACTTCACTTCCCCCCATATAAGCGAATGGCAGCGATTCATTCTTATGAGGGGGGAAATAAAGACAGGTATTTAGGGGCAACGCCAACATCATGGTTAGAGTAAAATGTACCCCCTACTCCTGACCCATCAGTGTTTTCCTGAAGACTGTGAAGATTGATTCAGGTAGTTTCCCTTGTGAAGTCTGATTCAGGTAGTTATGGAAGAGCATACATTTCTGACCCCCCCCCCAGCCCCCAGAAACAATCTAGTATCGGAAGAGGGAGGGAGGCAATGCCCCCACCTTTAATGCAGAATCTGGGCTGGGAGGGGAACATTCCTTAACTTATCCTGAGGAACTGAAGCCAATGTTTTGGTTAGGGGAACAGAGGTCACATTTGGAAAGGCAGGTCTGACCCTGCCATTTGCTCTAGGTACTGGCCTGAGTTGGATGGAAGGGTAGTGAGTGTGGGACAAGTAGGGGAGTGAGTTGGGAAATGGGCTGAAACTCACTGTACTTCTTCTCCTGCCCATTCAACAGCATGGGCTCTAGCTAGTAACAATATGTTCAGTGCAGGCCAGTCACTCCTGAAAAGAAAAGGATTTGTGTATTTGGCATGCATACCTAGCAGCTAGACCCATTTCATTGCTTTTAACAGTAGCACCTCTGTGTGCAGAACTAGGGAGTTGGCCAGAAATACAAGTGCTCCTGAGGCATCATCACATATGATATGACAGTACTGTCCAAACTGGCCCTGTCTCTAACATAAATGGTCTTTGTCATGCTTCTAAAAGCCCAGTAAAGGAGGCCTGGCTGACTGACTGTGGTGATTCAGTGATAGGAGTACCTGCACATGCTCAGAGGACCTCTTGTCTTACACCGCAGTGTAGCTGCAGAGTCAAATTTTCAGTGAATTAATTCTTATAAACAAATATTTACTTAAATAAATAAATTTAATTTAAATAAATAAATAAAATTAAAATAAACAAATATTTATCATTTTTCTCAACACAGAATGGTGGGGTGAGCTCCCCGCTGGAAAGTGGGCATGAAGTTCCAGGGAGGGCCAGGAGCCTGAAGCAGGCAGAGCCAGAAGGACTTTCCTCCCAGCAACAGAGTCAGCATGGCAGCCACAGTCACAGCAAACCTGCTAGGCTAATCATGGGAAGCAGCAGGGCAGGAGATCTATGGGGGCTTCTGGCCACAGTACTGCCTCCAGACCCTAGTTGTTTAGCTTCATGAGGGTGTCTGAGACATTCTATTCTTGTTCTCTTCTGATGGCAGTGTGGGATTACTACCCAGATCCCTAGATCTTTAGGCACACAGTTGTATACGATGCATGCAGCTCTGTGCAAGGATTCAGTGTGTTTAGCTGCTGAAGAGTTGGCTGCTGAGGGATGGGTGGCAGAGGGGGGAGCTTTTGAAAGGTAGCATCAACTCACAAGCACTACCCCCAGTTTGAGAAACACAGTCCTAGAACAATATTGCTAAAGCAGCTAACGGCAATCAATTATTGTAAACTGTACTGGCTCAAGGCCTTGGTGTGCCTGAGACAGTGGTGCACCCCACTTGTGTGACCCCCCCCCCACCAAGCATTAGGGTAGAAGAGCATCTTGCCACCTTGCTGGTGCCTCAGTCATCTGCTGCTTGAGGCAATCACCTCTCCTTGCCTCATGGAAGAGCCGCTTCCGCTTTTAAGTGCTCCTCATCTCCCTCCCTTCTCCTTTAGGTTCTGTACAGCCAATCCCTGACAAATGCCCTGCTTATGCGTGTGTTCCACACATGCGTGTGTTCCACGCATGCAACAGATTATGCTCACTGTCCTTGGCCAGTTTGGCCTATCAACAAAGGAGCCCCACCGTGGCTGGAGGTGGTTTTACAAGGCCTCATTTGTACCCTGAATATGATCACACACAGGGGCTAATAAGAACTACTGTTATTACTCAACTGCTACCGTATTTACCCGAATACAAGACTCTGAATTTAAGACGACCCCCTTAAAAATGCAGGCTACACACAGGTTATACCCAGGGGCGTAGGGAAGCTGCCGTTGGCTCAACCTGCCCCTAGCAGCCCCCCAGCCATGCCCCTTGCGCCTGACCTCAGATGCAGGGGGCGTGTCTCACTCACAAATGGGGCCACGTGCCCCATTGACAAGCAGACTTCGGCCAGCACCACATTTGCAGCATGGCCGGGAGTGGCTCTCCTTGCTTGCAAAGGCAGAGAGACGCATTCCCGCCAGGCTGGGAATCCGGCACAGGCGAAGCTTCCCAAAAATGGAGCCATGCAGCCCTCGTTGGGTATGGCAGCCTTAACCCTCGTGCAATGGTGGCTCTGCCCCTGATTATACCGGTATTTGCCCAAAAGGAAGAGGCATCTGAATTTAAGATGACCCCCTCATTTAAAACATCAATGAACTTGGGGGGAAATTGGTCTTAGATTCAGGTAAATACAGTACAACAACTACTACTACTATTTATATGTCACTTTTCAACAGATGTTTGGTTTACGTGAAAAAATAAAAGTAAATAAATAAAATGGCTCCCTGTCCCCAAAGGGCTCACAATCTAAAAGAGAAACATAAGGTAACACCTGCAACAGCTACTGGAGGGCTGCTGTGCTAGGGATGGATAGGGCCAGTTGCTCTCTGCCTGCTATTTATAAGAGAATTGCCACTTTAAAAGGTGCCTCTTTGCTCAGTTAGCAGGGCTGCAGCATGAAGCTCTAGTACTGCATAAAGATATCCAGACTGAGTCCTGGCACGAATGAACCATGGGCGTCCTAGAGCGGGGGCAAGAGGAGGCAATCCCCTCTCGGATTGAGCCAGTCCCACTGAATTCAACAGGGTTTACTCCCAGGTAATAGGTATAAGATTGCATCCCCGCCCCCAGAAAAGGTCCTGAGGACACCCATACCATGAACATGTGCAGAGTTCATTTCCTTTCCCACCACACTGAGTAACTGCAAAGCTTTTCCCGTGAGCCAGAGATCTGGCTTTATACTATCTTCATTTATTATTAGATTTTTACACCGCCTCACCCAGATGGCTCTAGGTGATTCACAAATATAAAAACAGATAAAACACAAATAACTCATTAAAACAAAATTAAAACCAGTTTAAAATAATTTCAGTACTCACTAAAGGCCAGGCTAAATATATTTTAAGGTTCGCCTCCTTTAAAGGCTGCTAACACTCTTAAGCCTTTAATATCCATAGGGAGTGCATTACAGAGCCCAGGAGCAGCTACAGAGGAGATCCGATCTTGAGTTGCCACCAGGTGAATTGGTGGCAGCCAGAAATGGACCTCTCCTGATGACCTTAAGGTGTGGTGGGGAATCATACTGAAGCAAGCCCTCTCCCAGGTAACCCAGTCCTAAGCTGTTTAGGGCTTTACAGGATAATTACCAGCACTTTGTATTTTGCCTGGAAACATATTGGCAGCCAGTGCAGCCGTTTTAAAACAGGCATAATATGGTTTCTCTGAGAAACCCCGGAAACCAGTCCGGCTGCTGCACTTTGAGCTAAATGAAGTTTCCAAACGACATACAGAGGCAGCCCCACATAGAGCGCATTGCAGTAGTCAAGCCTAGATGTTACCAGTGAGTGCACCACAGTTTTGAGATAATCATCTTCAAGGAATAGGCAGAGCTGTCATATCTACCGAAGTTGACAGAAAGTGCTCCTGGCCATGGCCTCCACCAGGGCAAGGCCTGGGTCCAGAAGCACTCCCCAAGCTACATACCAGGGGCACAGCTAGAGGAGAGGGGGCCCGTGTTTGCCCCTTGGAGTGAGGGAGATAATGAAGAAAATAAGGAGGGGTGGAGCTGGAGGGTCCTCAGGTGCTAGAGGCCTGGGTGCTTTGAACCCATCTATTTAGTAATAGTTAGGCCCCTGCTATGTCGTACTTGTTCCTTTAGGGCAGAGTTTCTCAACGTGTGGGTCCCCAGATGTTATTGGACTTCAACTCCCATAATCCCCAGCCCCAGTGGCCTTTGGTTGGGAATTATGGGAGTTGAAGTCCAATTACATCTGGGGACCCACACGTTGAGAATCCCTGCTTTAGGGGGAGTGCTTCCTGTTCTGCAATTCCGTGCAGAACAGGAAGTTCTATGACATCCCTCTAATTATGACTCCTCACCATTAGTACCTTCGTATTATTTGGCTCCATCTTCAATTTTATTATCCCTCATCCATCCCATTGCTGCCCGAACCAGTAAGCATTTAGAGGAGCTAAGCCATTTCCTAATGATGATGTCGTAGAGCAGTAGATTTGGGTGTCATAACACCCTGCTCCAAATCCCCTGACGATCTCACCCAGCAGTTTAGATGTTAAGAAGCATTGGGGGATAGGATGGAGCCCTGCAGGAAACCATACAATAGCTCTCTTCACAGAGCAACTATCCCTGAGTGACACCATCTGAAATCTGCCCAAGAAACAGGAACTGAGCCACTGCAAAGCAGCACCCCCATTCCAAATCTCACAGACGATTCAGAAGGATACCATGGTCGATGGTACAGAAAGGCACAGAGAGATCAAAAAGAACCAGCGGAGTTGCACTCCCTCTGTTGATTCCTTGGCATAGATCAGGCCGACCAAGGCTATCTCAGGGAGGCTAGAGACCAGTGTTCCCTCTAAGGCATGCACATGTGCACACGCTCACATTTTTTTTGATGTCCGCTCAGTTAATTTTAGATCCTGCTCAGGTTGAATCAGGAAGGCCACACTCTGAATGCACATGCACACACACTGCCGTGATGCTGTTGCCCAGGACAAAACTCATTTCGAACACAAATGGGGAAAAAAATTAGAGAGAAAAATGCTGGAGACCAGCCTATAATTATCCATCAATGAGGGCTCTAGGGCAGGCTGCTTAAGCAAAGGTCTCACAATTGCCTCCTTCAAACTTGGAGGCATCCATTCCTGCCCTCCCCTAGTGAGGCATTTATGATGTCAACTAGGCCATCTCTAACAGCCTCCCTACTAGATGATATAAGCCATGTTGGGCATGGATCCAGAGGGCAGGTGGTAGGCTGAACACCTCCAAGAAGCTTGTCCACATCCCAGAAGTCACAAACTGAAACTGATCAGTTCTAATCAAGAGGAGTTACAATTTTTTTAATTTTTTAAAAAACATTTTAAATCCCGCTCTTCCTCCAAGGAGCCCAAAGCAGCGCACTACATACTTAAGTTTCTCCTCACAACAACCCTGTGAAGTAGGTTAGGTTGAGAGAGAGGTGACTGGCCCAGAGTCACCCAGCTAGTATCATGGCTAAATGGGGATTTGAACTCGGGTCTTTTCGGTCCTAGTCCAGCACTCTAACCACTACACCACGCTGGCTCTCTATACTACGCCAGGCTTGAGTCTACAGTAACAGTAGACTCCGAATCGGCCAGAATCAGAGAGATTTTATCTGCAAAAAAGTCATTAAAGGCATCATGATGGGATGATGAAGACCCCAAACTTAAGTCCAGATAGGAGGGAACCTGAGCCAGTCCTCTCACAATTCTGAACAACTCAGCCGGGACGTGAACTCGGGGATGCACAGAGGCGTAACTATAGGGGGGGCAGGGGGGGCACGTGCCCTGGGCGCCATCTTTTCTGGTCACATGGGGGGGCGCCGACATGACAAATTTTTTTAAAAAAATTTTTAAATTTTTTTTTGTTAATACAAATGTTTCCTGCTCAGTGCAGCAGCGCTGCAGCAGTCAAGGGAGCGTGTAGGCAGCCCATCCCCCACGAGTGGTCCCTTCCGCGCCACCCGCACCCCCCCCATTGCGTTGCTGGCGCCTGGCAGCCAATCAGTGGCCTGGCTTGGCAGCGGCGGCGGGCGCTTGTGAGGAAAAACCTAAGTATAATGTAATATGTTGTGGCGCGGGGGGGGCGCGGGGGGCGCTATTTCAGTGCTTGCCCTGGGCGCCATTTTCCCTAGTTACGCCTCTGGGGATGCAATACGTGCAGAACAGAATTGCTTCTTTGCTACACGTATATGGCCACAGTAAGCCTTTAAATGAGCTTTGTGTCGTAATATCTTGTTAGATTAGAGTCGAGTTCTCCTCCACTTGCGCTCGCCGTCTCCCTTGCCGCTTCAGCTCCCGTAGCTGTGTTCTATACCGCAACGATTCGTGATTTCCGACTGGAAGCTCCTTAGGGCAGGGACCTGATTGCTGTTTGTTTATTACGACGCAGAACGCCGTGCGTATGGCGCTCAAGAAACGATAATTTTCTAGACGTTGAACTTGGGCATCTTCTTCTCCCTTCCCCCGTTCATTAAAAGAGCGGGACGCGGCGGGGGTGGGGGGAAGAGAGCAGTTCGCTTGCTGGCCCGGCTCCGACGGCGGCGGCGGCAGCGGCAGCAGCAGTTCCTCCCGCGTGGCTCTCCGCTCGTCTGGCTCCAGCCGAGCCATCCCTCCCCCCTCCCCATCTCTCCTCTCCCTTCCCCTCCTCCCCTGTTTTGTTTTGTGCGGCGACTCCGGGAGCGTGACGGAGGCGCTCAGAGGAGCGCTTATGCAACCGGCTGACCTACTAACACACATTCGCCGGGCGAAGGAAGTAGGGCGGCGGCAGTGGAGCTTGGAGAAGGCGCGCGCGGCGGCGGGGCGAGAGCAGCACCGCGGATCCCTGAAGGGCCACGCCGAGCGAGAAGGCAGGCTGCCTCTGCCCAGGTACCCGGCGAGCTCGGGGTGCGTCTGCAAATGCCAGGCGAGAGAGCGCTCCTTTCCCGGGGATTTTGCGAGATGGTGGCGAGTGCTGCTGCTGCTGCTGCTGCTGGGGTCTGTGTGTGGAGAGAGCGCCCGGATTGCTTCCTTGTGTTTATGTTCCAGCAGCGAGTGTGTGCGCGGCTGTCTGCCTGTGTGCGTGCGCGCTTTGTTTGTGAGAAAGGTATATGGCGTGCAGCGAGCATGTGGCTCTGCTCTCCCCCCCCCCACCCGCACCCCCCGCTGTGTTCTTGTGTGTTCATCTGATCCCCCACCCCCCAATTCCTGATGCATCTCCAGTGTGCTACAAGCCTATGGGCGCTCACACAACCCCATCCGGGGAAATTCTCTTGCGCAAGCAGTTCCCTCGCCCCTGAAATGAACGGTAGCTGTGCAGCAGCTGCGCGGCTCCGTTTACTTCAGAGGGTTGGTTGCGCAGGAGAACTTCCCTGGCTGGATTGTGTGTGCACACACCCCTCCCCATATGTACACATACAAACAAACATTCCAGCTCCTCCTCTCCCTTCCAGCCTGACCTACTTTTTCTGTTTTCTTTTTTCCTCCTTTCTTTCTTTGCAGGGCGTTGAGTGTTGTGTATGCTTGTGCGAGGCAGCCAAGCCCTGAGGAGCCTCAGGAACTCTGTGATGCAAAAGAGTTCCTTTGTTTTTTGGCAAGCCAGTTTAAGAGAGCGCATAGAAAGGGGGCAAAAGGAAGATGCTGCTTAATGTATTTGTTTTAGTTTATTGTTGCCTTAACAAAATAATTGAATCGCTTGAGATGCAGGGGCTGAATTAGGCTTGAAACCTATGATCAGCATCAGGACCTCTAGCTTTGAAATATGTGATGGAATAGTGCCTCTGATCATGTACAGAGTGCCTTTATCATACCACAGCCTGTCACGGCATAGCAGTGATGAAGTAGTGAAGAAGTGGGACAAGGCATCTAGGTTAGAGAGTGTAACTTCCAGGCAGACTCAAGCCCTCCTTCTGCAAATGAAATTGTCCACCTGACCACAGGAATGTGTTATGAGGAAATGTGTAATCTGGTGACTGGGTGGCACAACTCACAGTAAGGCTCCTCTCCTCCTTACACAAATCCTTTGAACTTGCTGTTTGCATACATCTATAGCTGCACAAACATAACTTTGCATCCTCCATTCTACAGGGGTGAGCAAGAAGTAGATCGGTCCTCAGGTGGACCATTGACCAACTTCTGCTGCAGCACCTAGTACCTCCTGGGAGTTCTTTCAAAGAATACTGAACTAGGCAGCAAGCACTTGGTCTGAATCCGCAAGAGGGTACACCTGGGATCCCACAACGCAGATCAGTTATGTCTTAACTGTTAAGGGATGCTGAGTATGTGTGCGCTCTTGCTTTGTACGTTTAAAGCATGTTAGTGGACCACAGGGATTCTAGTTTAAAACAAGCAAAACAACACAAAACTGAAGTTAGCTCACTCCTGCCATGCTGTGTACACTCTGTGCTAAATATAAATACATTTTGCACTAGGGTAACACAGATTCTGTACGAAAAATGCAGAATTCTCTGTATAAATTAATCGAATATTTCTGCATAAATTTAATTAACTTTGTATGGTTGAGTTTACTTCTAACCATGTGGAGGGGCACTAAAGCCCCATCTTAACCCCTGAAAATCTTGCTCAGTCCCACCTCTTATTTTAGGAGTAAAGTGTTCAAAATACAGCATGTGAGCTTTTGAGTTACACAGAGCTCTTCTTCAGGCTACATGTGGGAGAACATTTATTTCAAAAAGGAACAGAATAGATATTTCTGTTTATCATGCCCACACTCAGAACTACCTTGTTTCCTTTTAAATTTGTTGACCATTCAATCTGAGGAAAGAGTTCTGTGTCACTCGAAAATTCACATACTGCATTTGGTATGTGACGGCCTGGCTCACTGTCTGGTCGCATACTGTATCTCTGACTGACTTTGTTCTACTGGACCAACAGGGGAAATCTGATTTTTAAAATGCAACAGATTACTCTTGCACCATAAATACTTATACAGTCTCCTTCCCCCACAAAAACAAACACCCAAATTACCCTGCTGACAGACAGACATCCATGCTCTATAATTAGCAAATACAACTGGATAAACAGGCATAAGGGTTTAGATAAATTTTTGTGACTAGAGCCTGTTTTACCCAATTTTTCTAATCTAGGTTTCATGTGGGCTACCAGGGAGACCTGAGTTCAGCTCCCCATTCAGCCATGATACTAGCTGGGGGACTCTGGGCCAGTCACTTCTCTCTCAGCCTAACCTACTTCACAGGGTTGTTGTGAGGAGAAACTTAAGTATGTAGTACACTGCTCTGGGCTCCTTGGAGGAAGAGCGGGATATAAAATGTAAATAATAAATAATAATAATAATTAGCATGATTGTGTGACTCCATGCCAAGGTGGTTGATGGCCCAAGATGAATCTGAGATTCCTTGATGTGGGTTTGCACATTCATGCTAATTTTTATTTATTTATTTTTATTTTTCACATTTATATCCCACTCTTCCTCTGAGGAGTTCAGAGGAACATAACATGGTTATTTTTGTCCTCACAACAACCCTGTGATGTAGGTTAGCCTGAGAAATACATGACTGGCCCAGAGTCACCCACTGAGTTTCATGATTGAATGAGGATTTGAACTCAGGTCTTCCCGGTCCTAGTCCAACACTATGCTATGCTGGCTCCCCAACCATACATGTTGTTGTTGTTAATAATTAGATTTCTATACCACCCTTCCAAAAATGGCTCAGGGTGGTTTACCCACATCAAACTTAGATTAGAATGATTTTGTGAACCAGGCCAGTGTGGAATTTGTGGATAGGGACTTGTGATTGATGCAAAATACTATATCATTCTCTTCTACCCAATGTTAATTGAGAAAGAACCACTACCAGTTCCTTGATCCATGCTAACAGTCACTAATATGGCTTAGCACCCCCCATTTCACCTATAAAGCATGCATAAAAAGGTTGCAAAATTCCACCTTTTAATAGGTTAACTGTGTGAGTATGGCAAACTGTTTGTTTTATCACATTTATAGAGGCCATTCACACAAATTTAAAAAACTGGTGTTCTACCTGGGTTTGGCAGCTGTGTGTGCTCCCAGTCTTCCGTTGTGTGGAAGCAAGGTAGGAGGAAAAGCTACCCAGGTTTTCCTCCTACCTTGCTTCCACATAACTGAAAATTGGGAGCACACACAGCTCCCAAACCCGGGTAGAACACAGTTTTTTATTTGTTTGCATGACCTCATGTTCTACCTTCTCTCCAAGGAGCTCAGGTCATTTTACACAGTTACACAACCCACCCCCCACCCCGATCTTTAATCCTCACAACAACCCTGTGAGGGAGCTCACCCTGTGGGGCACGATGAGATGAGGAGGCTGACTTAAGATCAGCTTCATGGCTGAGCAGAAATTTGAATCCAGGTCTCTCTAATCCGAGTCCAATGTTCTTTCATTACACCACTCTTGCTAAAGGTTAACCCCAAACGGAGTGATCTCTTGAATATGTACTCTGGGGGGGGGGGGGGGGGTTAGTTGACTAAGTAGAGCTGTCAAAAAGCACTGAAGTTTGCAGGGCTGGTGAATGGAATCTGCCGTTCCATGGTCGGAAGCAGAGCGTGTGTCTGTCTGCGTATATGTTTGCGTGTGTTCCATAGTTAATGATTGCTTCCTTTCCTTTCCCTTGCACTGAATGCTAGAAACAGGAATCTGACAGAGGCATTCCCACTGCCAAACCCCTGGTTTTACCCTGCACCCCATTTTTTTGCTGCACGCCTTGCTGTCTCCACAACACACTAAGGATTAAGGCATCAGTTGATTTGCAGTCACAGGCATCCTGATGTGTTTCAGCAGCCAGCAAGAGAGCCGGATGGAGACCGGGAGCCGTAATCCCAGCCGCCTCCTCAAGGCTCCCTTGCTGGCTCTTTTGCAGATCAATATGTTCCTTGCAGTGGAAATCCTGGACAAATGCTGAGCAAAGACATGTGTGGTGTGTGCACTTGCTGTCACGTGGAGCCTCACCCCAAGGTTGAGCAACCTTTTCTTTAGAAAACTGGCCTTTGTGTACACTGAGTAGGCCAGGAGTTCACACATCTGCAAGCAAGGGGGTGGAGTGAAGGCATCCAGTGCTGGTGGCAAAGAGTTGTGAAATCTAGACCCTGGGAGGCAATAGAGTAGTACTTGCTCTATTCGCAGCGTCCTTAGGGTTGCCTAATTTGTTTACTGGCTTCTAACAGCAGCTTGGTCAGCAGACATGAGTTGGGGATCATTCTGATTTCCATGTGGACAAAGCTTCCGCTGATCAAGCTGCTGTGACCAGAGGCAGCCAGTGAGGGTGGCTCTGAGTATGTGTGTGTGTGGGGGGGGGGGGCCCACGGGGAGAAGTACCTTCAAAAGGTCATTACTGGCGATACCGCTGGCAACTGCAAGCCGCCCTGACCGGCATCAGCACTCACTTGGCCTCTGCACTTGCACAGTGACCGTCTGCATGGTCAGCAATACCATGCCAACCATGCAGATGGCTGCTCTGTGCATGCTCAGAGGCCAGGTGAGTGCCATAGTCATGACAGCTGTCACCAGGGGATGGGGGGGATGGGGATGGGGGGTCTGTACAAATCACCGGGGCCCGGCAGTCTGGAAGGGGGCCCAAGACCCGACTAGGTTGCACATGTTTTTTTCTCTCGCCTCCTGCCGCCAACTGTGCCCACTACGATGCCAAACCACCAATCTTTTAAATAATTCTAGCCGCCACATGCACAGCTACGGAGTGCGGGAGGGTGAGCCGAACACCCCACCCCACCCTGTGGTGGCAGTGGGCAGAGTGGGAGCGGCTGACGCGCTATTCAAACTGCGCAGGTGCGCTAGAGCACCTCACAGTTCTCAAGGGCTGCTGGGCAGGATGATCAGACTCAGCGGCCACACCCACTCCACCCGCCACCACGGGGGGGGTGCTCCTCTCACCACCACCCCCGGCCACACACATGGCGGCTAGAATTATTTTAAAGATCAGCGGTTCGGCCTTGTGGTGGCAGGAGCGGGGCTCGTGGCGGCAGCGGAGACAGCCTCGTGGTGGCGGCAGGGGCCCATGATTTTTTTTTACTGGGGCCCGAACCCGCTCTCGACGTCCCTGGCGGTCGCACAGAATATAGAATGATGCAGTTTGACACCAATATGCGAAGCCTTGTATGGATGGGTCTTGCAATTTGAGACAGGCCCCTAGTCTGAGGCCTAGAGGCTCAGTTGACAGTGAGCTCATTCACACAGTCAAAAACTGTGTTCTACCCAGGTTTGGGAGCGACCCAGGTTTCCACACAATTTTTGGTTGTGTGGAAGCAAGGGGGGGAGGAAAACCTACCTTGCTTCCACACAATCACTTCTACCCAGGTTTTCCTCTTGTTTTCACACAACCAAAAATTGAGAGCACACACAGCACCCAAAGCCGGGTAGAACATAGTTTATGATTGTGTGAATGACCTCTGTGACTACATGTCATGCCCACTTGCTGAAAGGGACTATTGAGGAAACAACAAAATTGTCATATTTTCCATTCCGCTCCCCGCAAGGTTCTTCTTCAGGATATTGAAGTGTGCACTTGTCTTATACAGCCATAAAACTATCTTTATTCATTGATGGCCACATCATTCATTCATTTATTCATTCAATTTCTATACCGCCCTTCCAAAAATGGCTCAGGGCAGTTTATGCAGAGAAATAATAAATAATAAGATGGATCCCCGTCCCCAAAGGGCTCATCATCTAAAAAGAAACACACCAGCAACAGTCACTGGAGGTACTATGCTGGGGGTGGATAGGGCCAGTTATTCTCCCCCTGCTAAATAAAGAGAACCACCACAAAGGTGCCTCTTTGCCAAGTTTGTAGGGGATGTCTGAGACCCTGGTGGCGCAGTGGTAAAACTGCCGCCCTGTAACCAGAAGGTTACAAGTTTGATCCTGACCAGGGACTCAGGGTTGACTCAGCCTTCCATCCTTCCAAGGTCGGTAAAATGAGTACCCAGAATGTTGGGGGGCAATATGCTAAATCATTGTAAACCGCTTAGAGAGCTCCGGCTATAGAGCGGTATATAAATGTAAGTGCTATTGCTATTGCTATTGCTATGTCTCAACTTATGTCTCAACGTTTCTCAAAGGCCCTTGGGGTCCATGCATAGGAACACACCTCTTCCTACACATACTGTATTTTCCCTTCACAATCCTGTGAAGTAGGTTAGGTTGAATTGCCCAAGGCCATCCAGTGACTGAGTGGGCATCTGAATGTAACTCCCCAAAGCGCGTTCAGTACTCAACGCATTACTAACATCTATATACTAACATCTTTGTTTGATGTTTGGTTTCTTGTTGTGCGTAAGAGTGAACTTGATCTAGAATTGCCACCATTTCCCCTAGCTCTGCTCTTGTGCTTTTAACACCCAGCCTGACACACACTTGCTTAATTTGTGTGAATCAGGTTGGCTGTTAAAGTCTCAGGTGCAGCCCTCTGTCCCAGACGAAAATGTTTAGCTTGGCTTATTTAAATCATTGCATAGTGTTCTCTTGGGTATTCCTGAGAAGGCATGTTTGCCCACCCTACCCACAAGAAAGTGTAAGTAAGGTAGATGTAGGTAGGGTAGATCTTCCTTCCAGTTCAACGTATTGTGTTGCTAGCTTTTTCTTGACTGAGCTCTGTGCTGCTTGACAGGCAGAAATCCAGCAGGTAGAGTTTTCCCATCACTTAACTATTTTCTGCACCTGTTAAAATTCTGCCTGTCATGTAGCTTCTAAAAGACACCAGATCTCTGTTAGGGGGAAGAATGACAATCTTGCCATATGTGTATAGAGGATTTTTTTAAAAATTAAGCAGAATATTTTCTAGTGCTGAGCAAAAGGCTTGGAGGAGGACCGACACTGGCTCGGCTCCAGCCCTGAGAGGAACAGAACATTCCTGCTTAGAAAGCGGAGACGCTGTCATGTCATAATGTTACATCATGAAGTAGTTGTGGGAAGCCCTGCAGGAAGGGAGAATAGAGGAGGGGATCCCATTTGTGAAGATGCAAGTCATAGCGTTAAGGAAGGAACCCACAAACAAGATCATCTACCTGGGAATTCCAGCATTGACTGTAAATGCTGAAATCAATGCCAGAGGATGAATTGAGGAATAGTTACCCTGGAGCTTTTCTTGTTGTTCTAAAGAGATTAAGTGGGGAGGAAACTTAACCTGTTCAATTTCTGTGTGTCAAGCTGCTCTTTGAAGCATAGGGATCGGGGCGGGGCGGGGCGGGATGGCAGGGAGAATGAGGTTGCCAACCCTCATTTTAGCTCTCAGGATAGTTTCTCTGAACATGCTTGAGGAGTTTGGTGGCACCCGCTGGCTTCTTATGCTCCTTTATATATTATTAATAATAATAATAGTAATAATAAGCAGGCCTACAAGAAAGAACAAGTCAAGAACTGAGCAGAAAAATGGAAAAATAAGCCACTGCATGGTCAATATTTGCACAATATAAGTGGAAAATCAGACATCACCAAGACCTGGCAATGGCTTAAGAATGGCAACTTGAAGAAAGAAACAGAGGGTTTAATACTGGCTGCACAAGAACAGGCACTAAGAACAAATGCAATAAGAGCAAAAGGCAAAAAATCAACCACAAACAGCAAGTGCCGCCTTTGTAAAGAAGCAGATGAAACCGTGGACCACCTAATCAGCTGTTGTAAAAAGATTGCACAGACTGACTACAAACAAAGGCATGACAAGGTAGCAGGGATGATACACTGGAACATCTGCAAAAAAATACAAGCTACCTGTAGCCAAAAATTGGTGGGACCATAAAATTGAAAAAGTTGAAGAAAATGAAGATGTAAAAATATTATGGGACTTCCGACTACAAACAGACAAACATCTGCCACACAATACACCAGATATAACTGCAGTCGAGAAGAAAGAAAAACAAGTGAAAATAATCGACATAGCAATACCAGGGGATAGCAGAATAGAAGAAAAAGAAATAGAAAAAATCACCAAAACAGGGTGGATTTGATTTAAATCAAACTGATTTAAATCACGATTTAAATCACTAGCAGGGTGGATAAAAATCAATGGTTTTTTTAAAAAAATAAAAAAAATCGGATTTTTTAAAATTTAAATCGGATTTTTTTGATTTTTTTAAAAAAATCATTGATTTTTATCCACCCTGCTAGTGATTTAAATCGTGATTTAAATCAGTTTGATTTAAATCAAATCCACCCTGCACCAAATACAAAGATCTACAAATTGAAATTGAAAGGCTGTGGCAGAAAAAGACCAAAATAATCCCAGTGGTAATTGGCGCCCTGGGTGCAGTTCCAAAAGACCTTGAAGAGCACCTCAACACCATAGGGGCCACAGAAATCACCATCAGCCAATTACAAAAAGCAGCTTTACTGGGAACAGCCTATATTCTGCGATGATATCTATAACAGCAACAACATTGACAATAAAACTCAGCCATCCTAGGTCCTTGGGAAGGACTCGATGTCTGGATAAAACAAACCAGTCAATAACACCTGTCTGACTGTGTAAACAAGAAATAATAACAATAATAAAAATAGGATCTTCAGTTGAGCAACCAGGGCTGTAGACAGCAAAGTTACTGGAAGAAACGTCGCTTAACCGAAAAAAATATACGAAAAATGCCAACAAGGAAATAATGATCTGCTATTACAAGTCTAGTCCAACTAGAAGAGGTTATTTAAAAAGAATGTACCAAATTTGGAAAGAGAAGCATCCAGATACAGAAATAACAGAACAAAGGCTAGCAGACCAGAGAAGATTCATAATAAGAAATAAAGTATTTACAGGAGTTGAGCTGGAAGAACTGCAAAGAGCAACACAGGCTCAAGATATGGAAGAAGAATTACCACCAACTGAAGCAGTTGCTCAGGCACAGGTGGAGGAGGTGTTGGAAATAGAGGATGCAACTGTTGCTGAACTGTTTCAAAATCAAAACCAGGCCTTTACCTTCACCTCAAAAACCCAAATGCCGTTTAACAGAAAAGCAACAAGAACTAAAGCAAAAAATAACTGAGCACATGAACCAAACAACCACCAGGGTTCGACTTCCAGCTCTAAAAACAGTTGCCAAAAAACAACTTACTCAGGCATTAAAAGATATAAATGCTGCACTTGCAGAAATAACAACCAATAATTTGCAAGAAACAAACCAACTAATGTACAGTGCAGCAACAATAACAACAAAAGAGCTCGGATATAAGATCAGTGGACCTGTAAAAAAAGAAAGCAGTACATCACCTAAATGGAAGATTAGATTAGAAAATAAAATCTCCAGGCTCAGATCAGATGCTAGTAAATTGAAAGATATGAAAGACAAGAAGCTGAAGAATGAAAACACCAAACAGTATCTGATCCGAAAATACCACCTAGATTCAAGGAAAATTAGAGAAGTCCTGGAAATAATAAAGCAGCAAATAACAGCAGTGCCAAAGAAGATTAGCAGATACAAAGCCAGAATCACACAACACAGGCAGAATCTCCAATTCCAGTCGAATCAGAGACGTTTCTACCAAAGCATAGAAGGAGAAACTGCAAGAAATGTAGAAACACCAAATAAAGAAGAAACAGTGCAATTCTGGGGGAAATTATAGGACAATCCAATAGATTATAATAAAAAAGCAGGCTGGATGAAAGAGGTCAAAAAATGTAACCAACAAATGCAAGATCTAATAATAACACCAGAATTAATAAGTGAAAGAGCAAAGAAAATTAAAAATTGGACTGCGCCAGGCGACAATGAACTGCATGGCTTTTGGCTTAAACACCAAACAAGCCTTCATAAACAACTATCAAAACAGTTCAATCACATTTTGCAAGGAGGTGATATTGAACAATGGCTAACAACTGGGAAAACTCATCTCATAATGAAAGATCCAGCAAAAGGTGCAGTTCCAAGTAATTATAGACCGATTACCTGTCTGCCAACCATGTTCAAATTATTAACTGGAATAATAACAGATGAAGTGATGCAGCACTTATTAACTAACAAACAGCTTCCAGTTGAACAGAAAGGAAATTGCCCCAACACCAGAGGCACAAAAGACCAGCTGCTGATTGACAAAATGATTTTAGAAAACTGCAAGAGAAGAAAAACCAATCTAAGTGTTGCATGGATTGACTACAAGCAAGCCTTCGATTCATTGCCTCACACATGGATACTAAAATATTTAGAAACAACTGGTGTCAGCAAAAACATTCAGATATTTATTTAAAAAAGCAATGAGCATGTGGAGTACACAGTTAACAATCAATGGTGAGACACTTGGACAGGTTAGCATTAGAAGAGGCATTTTCCAAGGGGACTCACTATCCCCTCTGTTGTTTGTAATCGCCACGACCCCACTTTCACAAATACTAAACAAAACAGGCCTTGGATACCAAACATCTAAAACATCAAGTAAAATCAACCATCTGCTGTACATGGACGATCTGAAGTTGTATGGAAAGTCCCAGTCAAATATTGAATTACTGCTAAACACTGTCTGTATATTCAGTAGCGATATAGCAATGGAGTTTGGACTAGACAAGTGTGCTGCATTAATAATGAACAGAGGGAAAATAAGAAAAACAGAAGGAATAGAACTGCCCAATGGAAGCAAGATCAAGAACCTGGAAGAGAAAGAACCTTACAAATACTTGGGCATTCTCCAGGCTGATAACATTGCACACACTGAAGTTAAAAGAAAAATAGGAGGTGAATACATTAGGAGAGTTAGAAAAATCCTCAAGTCCAAACTCAGTGGTGGGAACACCAAACAAGCCATAGACACCTGGGCTATACCTATTATCAGATACACTGCAGGAATAATAGACTGGACCCAGGCAGAGCTAGAGACGCTAGATCGTAAGACCAGGAAAATAATGATCATCAATCATGCTCTGCATCCCTGCAGTGATGTAGATAGGCTATAGCTCCCTCACAGCTCAGGTGGAAGAGGAATGCTGCAAGTCCATCAAACAGTAGAGGAGGAGAAAAGAGGCCTGGAAGAATATATCAAGGACAGTGAAGAAGATGCACTTAAGATGGTCAATAATGAGAAACTATTCAACACCAATGAAACAAAGCAGGCCTACAAAAAGAACAAGTCAAGAACCGAGCAGAAAAATGGAAAAATAAGCCACTGCATGGTCAATAATTGCACAATATAAGTCGAAAATCAGACATCACCAAGACCTGGCAATGGCTTAAGAATGGCAACTTGAAGAAAGAAACAGAGGGTCTAATATTGGCTGCACAAGAACAGGCACTAAGAACAAATGCAATAAGAGCAAAAGTTGAAAAATCAACCACAAACAGCAAGTGCCGCCTTTGTAAAGAAGCAGATGAAACCGTGGACCACCTAATCAGCTGTTGTAAAAAGATTGCACAGACTGACTACAAACAAAGGCATGACAAGGTAGCAGGGATGATACACGAACATCTGCAAAAAATACAAGCTACCTGTAGCCAAAAATTGGTGGGACCATAAAATTGAAAAAGTTGTAGAAAGCAAAGATGCAAAAATATTATGGGACGTCCGACTACAAACAGACAAACATCTGCCACACAATACACCAGATATAACTGTAGTCGAGAAGAAAGAAAAACAAGTGAAAATAATCAACATAGCAATACCAGGGGATAGCAGAAAAAGAGAGAGAGAAAATCACCAAATACAAAGATCTACAAATTGAAATTGAAAGGCTGTGGCAGAAAAAGACCAAAATAATCCCAGTGGTAATTGGCGCCCTAGGTGAAATCCCAAAAGACCTTGAAGAGCACCTCAACACCATAGGGGCCACAGAAATCACCATCAGCCAATTACAAAAAGCAGCTTTACTGGGGACAGCCTATATTCTGCAACGATATCTATAACAATTGACAATAAAATTCAGCCATCCCAGGTTCTTGGGAAGGACTCGATGTCTGGATAAAACAAACCAGTCAATAACAGCTACCCTGTGTAAACAACAACAAGAACAATAAATTATTATTATTAATTCAGTTTCTATAATGATGATGGCATCCTTTTCTTGACCAAATCAAATGATCCAGTGCTTCTTCAGTGTCTCTTACTAGGGCTACCAGCTACAAGTGGAGAATCCCAGTGCCCAGCTTGCCTTGCTCCTGAGCCTTTAAAAGAGACTGGTGCACAGAAGCCAGCATGTAGAGCTTTTTGTGGTATGCACACTGCTAAACATGGCCACCCACTCATTTCTGCAGATAGAAGTACTGCCCTTATAAAGGGCCAACTGCAGCAGCTTCTTCTGACAGACATGGCCTAGAATCCAGCCAAGGCAGAACGGCTCTTGGACGCCTCCTCCAGAAGCTTCACCTCTCAGTCAGTGGCACTCTGCATCACCTCCCCTAAATTTGGCCGCGTAACAACTCATCATTTTGTGGATATCATCCGTGCTTTCAGGGAATTAATTGGGTCTTGTAGCATGCAGTCTTAAAGGCTAATTTCAAGTGGTGTCTAGGTTTCCTCTTTGCTGTGTCAGTTTTCAGTGCTCTGGCTTGATCAGTAAACTCCGCTGCCAGCTTAGCTCTTTTGCTTATAGGAGAGGGGAAATGTAGCTCTACCTTGCTTGATCCATGTTTTAAAAAAAATATTTACAGAATTTTACATTATACATCCCCATTCTCTCTGAATGAACCAGTCTTGGACAATTCAGCTCTCTAGAAGAGAGTATTGTCAATGAGGGCTTAACTTCTAAAATGAGAGGTGTTGGGGTTCAAGCCTATCGGGAAGCCATTCTCCCTAGTCCTAGATAGGAACATAGGAAGCTGCCATATACTGAGTCAGACCATAGGTCCATCTAGCTCAGTATTGTCTTGACAGACTGGCAGCGGCTTCTCCAAGGTTGCAGGCAGGAATCTCTCTCAGCCCTATCTTGGAGATGCCAAGGAGGGAACTGGGAACCTCCTGCTCTTCCCACAGCGGCTCCATCCCCTCCCCTAAGGGGAATATCTTGCAGTGCTCACACATCAAGTCTCCCATTCATATGCAACCAGGGCAGGCTCTGCTTAGCTAAGGGGACAAGTCATGCATGCTACCCCAAGACCAGCTCTCCTCTGTGTGGAAGATGGCTGTGACTATGTATGAGTGAATAAAAAGCACTATTTGTGTTGCTTTGGCATTTCTGGAGTTGATCCCTGGTAGCACCTATATCGGGCAGCAGCGATATAGGAGGAGGCTGAAGGGTATCAGCTCATACTGCGTGGGAGGAGGCAATGGTAAACCCCTCCTGCATACTACCAAAAGAAAACCACAGGGCTCTGTGGGCGCCAGGAACCAACACCGACTCAAAGGCACCATTTACCTTTACTGTGTAATGGCCCAAGATTTGCTTTTTAAAAATTGATTGGAGGTCTGAGGTACAGTCCACCCTAAGCCAAGGACTCTAGGTATATAAACATTCTCAGAAATGACCTCCTTTGTAGGCTAGTAGGTCCTCCAGCCCCAGGGAGGTGACACAGACTGGGAAGTAGGTCATGTTGCTCTTCATGCCCAGGCTTGTAACATCCTGCTTGCACACACCCAGCCCATCCCACTGGTCGTTCCATGTGCCATCCAGACACGAGGCCAGGCCCTACAAGCGGTTCAGGGTGTGGGATTGGGCTTGTTTAGCTGGAAATCTCTTTTCTTGCCTCTTGACCCAGAATGACAAATAATGTGTGGGGCAGAGAAAGAGCTGGGTCGAGGATGCTGTCCCTTCCACATCAGTGAAGGGGAGGGGGCTGTAGTGAAGAGAACAGGCAGGAAGACTTTCAGCACTAAATCTTAGCTATTATTATTATTATTTACATTTATATCCTGCTCTTCCTCCAAGGAGCCCAGAGCAGTGTACTACATACTTGAGTTTCTCCTCACAACAACCCTGTGAAGTAGGTTAGGCTGAGAGAGAAGTGACTGGCCCAGAGTCACCCAGCTCGTATCATGGCTGAATGGGGATTTGAACTCGGGTCTCCCCGGTCGTAGTCCAGCACTCTAACCACTACACCACGCTGGCTCTGCTCACAACTTTGGCCCTCCAGCTGTTTTTGGACTACAATTCACATCATTCCCAGCCACCCTGGCCAAGTCAGGGGTTATGGAAGTTGTAGTCCAACATCTGCAGGAGGGCTGAAGCGGTGCAGCCCTGCTCTATACCTGGCAGTAGGAGCAGGAAAGAGGCCCCCCCATCACTGCTGTAGAAGGAGAAACCACATCAAGAATATGTGCAGCCGAATTTGGCAATCCTTGCTCCAAGCCTTGTCACCCACGCTGACACACCCCTTTCATCTCTTGGTATGGCCAGGGGCTTTAGAATGAATAGAAAACATGTTCTCAGATGAGGTGTGTGTACTTGTCTGGCTCACGTAGTCTAACCATTCGCCACCACCTTTGCTGGAACGTCCCTCAGGAGGGTTGGCTGGTGTTGTGGGAAGTCCGTGGCTTTCCCATGAAGCCCTGGCAATTGCTCTCTTGCATCTTCAGTGTATAGTTACCCCTGTGCCTGGCTGTTTATAAGGGGCTCTGTTATGGCAGGATATCGGTCCATTGTGCCCTCTGACCTTTGCTCTCTGCAGGTTTATTTTCTGAGGGCTGTGTTTTCTATGTTGGTTGAGAATTTTGCACAGGGGCGATAGGATTTGGTGTCTTCCTGCAAAACAGTTTTTCATATCTGATAATCTGTTAGTCTTGTGACTTTGGACTCTGTTGTTTTCTTAGCCAAGGCTTGTGGGTGGCTGTGGGGGGGAAAGACTGTTTTCCCCTCCCCAGAAGATAACACTTGCAGTGGGTGTTTGAATAGCTATTGCATTTTTGGCATGGATTGCTTTTACGAAAGATGGAATATTCTATTAATATTCTCTGTGGTTTGGTGAGTGCAATTTAGTCCCTCCCAGTTTGTTAAATAAATAAAAATGGAGCTTTATTTAAAACAAAACCCGAGTGTTACGCTTTGCCAGTGGTGGTGTATTTGTTGCTTCCTACATGGAAATCTATCTGTGCACGAGAAAGTCAGATGTGTAGCAGCCTGTAGCAACAGCCAACTGCACAAGCCATGTCCGTGGCTTCTACCTCCCCCCCCAGGCAATCTGGGGGTCTGTGTGAAGAGATTACATACTAACATGCCAGCCTCAGAGAAGACTGTACGGAGGAGGCCCTGATTGTTCGCAGCCTCTTCCTTCTCCCGCTCCCTGCAGCCTCTTTCCCTGCTCCTATTGTTTCTCTGTATGCAGAAAGAGTTTATAGGCCAGTAGGTTGTTGGCGTTGTGCCCATGCTCTCTTTCTGGAGCGGTTGTGCAATTGGTAATCATCATCAGACCTGTTTTGACTGCCTAGCTTGATAAATATTCAGTGTTTACTGACCTATATTCCTGCCGCTTGCGCCTGATGCGCCTAGATCACTTGGAAGGGAAAGGAAAGATGGGGGGGTGGAGCCCCCGTCGTCCTGGGAGAGCGTGCGACTCAGTACACATGGCCCTGGCTTTCTCTGCCCAAGTGAGTGTCAACATTCCAGGGCATGTGTCATGGTGGCGAGAAGGAATGAGTCTGTGGCCACCCTGTGGCTTTCCTTATGCAACCCACCTCACTCGTTGGCCTCATTCTCTAGTCATCAGAACGGGGGCAAGAGAGTGCCCCCTTGGATTATTTCAAGGTTAATAGACCCAGCCTGGCTTTGTGCCTGTGTGAACACACTCGCAAAATGACTGGAGCATGTCTGAATGTATGAAGTAAGAGGTATGTATAAGAATTAGGTTAGATCCTAAATGTGCAAGAGCAAAAAGGGATGTGAGGAATGATGTGTGCAGCAGAGGATAATGAGTCTGGTTGTGTGCTGGGCAGTGTTCCCTCTAACAGGGACTCCCAGTTGTTGTTCACTACAACTCCCAGCATCCCTGGCTGCAATGCCTTTGGCTGGGCATTATGGGAGTTGTAGTCGACAGCATCTGGGAATTCCTGTTAGAGGGAACACTGATGCTGGGTAAAACAAGGGCCAGCTTCAGAAGTAACACGGAATTGGGGGTCCAGTGGGCCCCCAGTTCCATTCCCCCCTCCCGGTCCGCTTTTGGACATTCTGGAGAGCTGGTTCTCTGCAGTCAGCGAGACCTCAGAGAGGTGGGGGAGCAGGCTGTGCGGGCTTCTGTCTTGACAGAAGGACAGCTCACACAGCCAGTTGGCCTGGAGTGAGGGAGGACAAGTCTGGTTCTATGGAGCCAAAACTGCAGTGCCAGTGTTCGGATGTAACACTGGCGCTGCAGAATGGGAGGTAAGGGTAGTGAAACTCCACTCTGACAGAAGGTTCAGAATGGAGTTTGGCAAGGGAAACTGAGGGTCCCCTTCTCGCTTTTAACTCCAGTTTTGTCACTTCCGCTGTGAGGCTTGGGTGAAAGGATCTCTGGTTTCCTAGTACATCCGAATTCAGCCATGGTGCCGTGCTTGTTCCTGAGGTGGAGAATCCAACTGGGATCCATCCCCTTCCACTCGTAAACTCTGGGCACAATCCTCCTGTGAAGTTCTGCTTCACAAACCTTTCTGAAATGACAACTCTGCTTTTGTTCAGCTCCTGTTCATATCAGTGGGGCTTGCACAGGAGAACCTCCCAGGCATATTGTGCCCCATGGTTCTGTGGTTCTTCTGTTCTGCCTCTTTCCCACTCTGCGACCCTTAATGACACCCATAGCACAAAGCTTGTATAGAGCTCTTCTTTCTTTGCTCTGTGTGTGCGCCTTCTGTATGTGTAGTGTGTCCGAAGGAATTCCTAACAGGCAGTGTTGAATCTGTAGAGCACGAAACTGGGTTGTATAGCATGTTTTGGGTACTTGGGGGCCATGTGAACAGCATGTGTGCTCAGTGTACAGTGTATGTGGGGTCTCTGTGTGTGTGTGTGTGTGTTTAGGGGGAGGGCGATGGCCTTATTCACTGTTTGCAGCGAATGAGGGAGGGAGCTGGAATGTGGGGTGTGGCTCATGTATGCCAGGGGCTGCCACAATGTTGTCTCAACCTGCTGGATTATGTAAACAGAGCCTGAGGTGTGTGACAGCACTGGGCAGAGGTGTAACGCCCTCCTTTTGTGTCCTTCCTCCTTAGGCGTTTCTCCTGCCTTCTGGGCCTGACACAGCAGTTGCCATTGACTCTCTTCACTTCCCACTGCGCCTGCAAGCCAGCTTTATCTCTGCTCTGGTTGTCTGCAGGAGCCTGGCTGCAAAGCCCCACAAGATTCCCGTGTGAACGAAAGGTCACCCCTCAGGTACTGCGCTGAGACTTGCATAATCATCCTGAATCTCCTGGGCCCCCAGCTGAAGGAATCGGAAGGAAGGCCGGCTCCTGTGGGTGTCCTAGAAGATGGTCTCTTTGTATTGGACATTTCTTTTGGTGTTGGTTGGAGCTTGGAGCCCACTTCACTGTCGTGACTGGAGGACAGCTCAAGGCTATATTGGAAGCGGCTTCCCTGGCAGCCTTGCTTCGTAACAGCATTTGGTACAGAGCCGGAAAGAAGCATCTGCTCCAGCAGCAGCGAGTGGAGGCTAAACGCTCCAGTGACAGACAGACAACGTGTAACAAGAGGGTGCTCAGGGGATATCATTCCTTGGCACCATGGAAAGCCTCAACTCGCCTACACTGTGTGTGTCGGGGAACTTTCCTGGATTCCACCACGATGGCATGATTCAACGAGCCCGGGCACTGAAGAGCAAGCCCAGCGCCAACTGCAGACGAAAGAGAGAGTTTATCTCCGATGAGAAGAAGGATGCCAGCTACTGGGAGAAGCGTAGGAAGAACAACGAGGCTGCCAAGCGTTCCCGGGAGAAGCGGCGCTTTAACGACCTGGTCCTGGAGAACAGGGTGTTGGCGCTCAATGAAGAGAACGTGCGCCTCAAGACGGAGCTGCTGCAGCTCAAGTTGCGCTTTGGGCTGATCAGCACAGCTGCCTTCATGGAAAAGAGCCAGCAGCTGAGCACAGCCAGCGCCAGCACTGCCAGCCACTTCTATGGGGGCAGAGACAACAGTATGTATTCCAGCTCCTTGTCCCAAGCTCACCACTCAGAGGACTCGTCGGAAACGGAGCAGTCGAGCCGGGACAGCGGTAGCGTGTCGGCAGCCAAGTATTCTCCCCGGGGCTCTCTGTCCGACATGTCGGATGGCTCGTCCCGAGATAGCCCCGTGCCACAGACATTTGGTGAGGCCCAGGCAGTCAGCCGGGCCTACGGGGAGGTGCCCCTGCAGCAGCAGCACCACCCCCACCCCCCAGAACGCAAGGGTCCGGTGCCTAGGGGCGTCATCCTCTTCAGTGCCAATGGCTTTACTGCAGTGGCACCACCCCAGCCCCTGCTTCCGGAACAGGAGGAGGCAGACAGCGGTGGGGCCGAGTCGCCAGAAATTCCCTGCCTGGAGCGCGATGCCCGTTGCCAAGCGGAGGAGCTGCAAGCCCACCCAGGCTTCTGCTCAAAGTCACAGAGCTACAGCACGCCGACCAGTTACTTGGAGGGGGAGTTGACCCAAGTAGAGCACAGGCGGAAAGCTCAGGAGCCGGGGTCCCCCTTGGAGGGCTACACCAGCGAGGAGAGTGGTGAGGAGGCCAGCTGGGGATGCTCACCAGCTCCCTTCCTGGGGCCGCCAGATGCGCACCTAGATGTCAAGACCGCAGCTCTTCCCCATAAGCTCCGCCTCAAGTGCAGGGCACACAGCAGCGGGGTCCAAGAGCCATTCCCCGGTCCTAGCACGACCCCCGCGGGCTGCTGCCAGGAGACCTCCCCGGCAGCAGACTGGGACAGTGAGCGCCACGAAGAGATGTCAGCCCTGGTGCGACAAGCATTGCTTCTCAACGAGCAGCCTGCTTCTTCTGGCACCCTGGAGAGATTCTTGTGTCGTGGCTCTGGGCTCCACTCAGAGGACTCAGGGGCCAAGGACCGTGTCAGCAGCTGGGAGGATGGTTGTGAGGATACTGGCCCCCGGCCCACATGAAGGAGACTCGTGTGTGGGTAAAGATTTGTGGGTGGTTTTGCTCTCTTGTTTTTTTAGACACGGACCTGGGGTCTTGTATAAGAAACAAGTTATATGACCAGACGAACCTTGGATTTTGGGAGAGGAGAGGGCCTTGATCCACCCAGACCCCCAGGGCCGCTGGCTTCGGAATCTAGGGGAGAAGGGATCATGAGACAAGGAGGGGATCCTGCGTTGGAGTTTTGTGAAAAGACAGACTGAGGAACTCCTGAGATCTGGAGGGTGGTGGGGTCCTTGCTGTGCTAGGCCTGAGATTCAGTGCACTGATGGGATATGTTTCAGTGAGCTCAGCTGACCAGTCAGTCACTGCAATGTTTTGGGATCCTTGCTGACAGAAAACACGGAGGAGCTGATATTCAACCCGCTCCATGCTGGGGCTGAGGCTCCTGGATACCCACAATTGGAACCGATGTTGTGTTGCCAGGACTACATCATTATCTGTGTCATGAACTATTTGATATAACAGAAATATTTGTGTTTTTAAATAATAAAATAAATGTACAGAAAACATTAGGAAATGCTTCGGTGTTTGTGGTACTGGGAAGAGGGGGGGAATGGCGGTACCCTCTCTCTTGCTAGGACAACCACATGGAAGAGAGGAAGGGACTCCTGTGCCATTTGTTTAATATATTTGCATCCTGCCTTTCCATCCGACAGATCCACAAAGAGGCTAAAAATCATAATGAAACTGGAATAATGAAATATCAGTGCCACACCTAAAATATATCCATGAACCTAAAATATATCAATAAGGCCAAGCTAAGTTTTTTTATCCTCTGAAGCATGACAGAATTTGAAGGTCTTAACTCAGTTTCGGAAATCCAGGAGGACGCTAGCAATATGGACCATGTAGAGGGAAGAGCTGCCACTGCTAAGGCTCTGCACGTTGTGGATGCTGATCTGATCAGCCAGATTTTGACTACAGTGGAAGAGCTTAATTCCCAGGGAGATTCATAAGAGAGGTACCCTGGTCCCAGGCCATATAGGACTTTGAATGCCAATGTTGGTACCAGTGTTTCCTCTTAACAGGGATTCCCAGATGTTGACTACAACTCCCATAACCCCCAAGCAAAGTCTACTGCAGCTGGGGTTGCTGGGAGTTGTAGTCAACATCTGGGAATCCCTGTTAGAGGGAACACTGGTTGGTACCTGGAAACCAATTAGCAGCTCTTTCAATACTGGTGTAATATGGCTTACCTGCATGGCATCAGTTAGATCTAGCTGAGTTAAGAATGGAAAGCCTCACTTTGTTTTCTTGGGAGGTGTTGACCTGTGACTTTAATAATTGCCCTCTCCCTTAAGGAACAGAAATCAACCCACCTTTCTCCCTGCAGGTGAGCTCTGGCTGGTGGTGCTGAACCTTTGAGAGGTGGGGGAGAGGATGTTGTGCGGGGGGGGGGACGGGACGGGACGTGCTGAGAGGGGTGGGGCATGTCAAGGGTTGGGTCTTACCTCCTGGGCTTGGCTCAGGTTTAAGGAGCCTGAAGCCAAACCCTTCTAGTGTTCATAATGTTCATTCTTCATTTTCATGAAGGAAACCCTTTAACGGCAAAACCCTAGACCAGGGATTCTCAACGTTGGGTCCCTAGATGTTATTGGACCAACTCCCATAATCCCCAACCAAAGGCCACTGGGGCTGGGGATTATGGGAGCTGAAGTCCAATAACATCTGGGGACCCAACGTTGAGAATCCCTGCCCTAGACAACATGGTGCAGCACCAGGGGAATGGAGAGGGTGATTTGGGTTTTTTTTTTTTTTAAAGGGGGTTAATTATAAGTAAAGAGAGAGCATCCACAGTTGGGTATGGAAGCCCAAGTTGCTGCTGCTGTTGTGAGCTATATGAAAACTCGTGAACACTGAAGAAAACAAAAACCCTGTTTAAGGGTGCATTATGCCCAGTATCCTGTCTCCAGCAGTGGCCAGTCAGCTGCTTCTGGGAAGCCCACAAGCAGGACATGAATGCAACAGCCCTATACGATTGTTTTCCCCCTGCTAGCAACCAATACTCAGATATACACTGCCTCTGAACGCAGAGCTTCTCTTTAGCCCTCCTGGTTAATCATAACTCTGATTATGGCTCATCCGATGTTGCTGGACAACTCCCATCATCCCCAGTGGCTATGGGCTATTGTGGCTGGGGATGCTGGGAGTTGTAGTCCAATGCCATTGGGGGAGCCAAGACTGGGAACCCCTGGTGTTAGGTCCAGCCCTTAAGGTGTGCCATGTTTGCATGTGTTCTAGGGGGTAGAGTGGAGTGTGTCAAACTGCCTGTGGATTTCAAAGGCTGGACTCTTGGGATGCTGACAGCAGATTTAAAAATCAGAAGGAGGAGCTGACCTCCAATTAAAACTTCTAATTAATTACTGGATTCTTTGGACTGTAGGGCTCGAGCCAGGGTAGCCATTGTGTTGTCCCCTCATTTGAGCCCTAACCTTACCGCTGAGTCCCATCCTCTTGACATTCTGCCTCACTTTGACGACTAGCAGCTCTTTGCCCAGAGAGCTGCATTTCCTCATTCTGCTGCATCTCTGGGTCAGAGTAGGATTATCCATGATTAGCAAGGGCAAGAAGAAAGTGCCATCAAAAGTAGGTCATTGGTCCCCCTCCCCCCCCCCACAACACACACAGTGCTTGAGGGTGGCTGAGAGCCAGTTTTGTACCATGAAAGCGCCTAGCCTGCGTTGCCATGGCAGCACCAGACTGGGCTAAAAAGATAGAGCAGCGAATGGGATAGCCGGGGTGGGGGTGGGGGTGGGGGTGGGGGGGCAGGCTGGCAGTGGGGAGAGCCCTGTGCTCTCTGCACTGGTCTGCGTTAGCTAGACAATCGGCTAAGCAAGCTGGTTTCGTGGCACCAAATTCCAAGGCTGTGACAAGCTTCCTGCAGGAGTAGCTGCCACTTGGGAGTCAAGGAGCTCACCTCCAGGAAGAGAGAAGGCCAAAGCCCGGCTGGTATAAACACAGTTAGGGTTGCCAGTTTGTTTCCTGCGCTGTTTAGCAGGAGCTTGATGTGCAGAAATGTAGCAGGTGGACCTTTCCCTCTCATGGTTATAATACGGAGTGGAAAAGCTTCACCTGCTTAATTTTCTGTGTGTCAAAATTGTTATTGAAAGGAGCAGAGCCCTTAAGAAAATTTGGCAACCCCAGAGGCAAATTAGATACACATCAGAACTCGGATTTAATATGATCCAAGCAATTTCCACTTCCTAATCCTTTTTGCATTGCCACCTAATGACGCAGTGGGGAAGCCTAGGGAGCAAGAGGTTGCTGGTATGTTTCCCAGACTGAGGGAAACGCCTATATCAGGCAGCAGCGATATAGGAAGATGCTGAAAGGGATAATTTCACACTGCGTGGGAATAGGCAATGGTCAACCCCTCCTGTATTCTACCAAAGACAACCACAGGGCTCTGTGGGCGCCAGGAGTCGACACCAACTCAACGGCACACTTTACCTTTAAACCTTTTGCAACAGAATTTGAATTTAACTGGGTGACACTACATGTTAACTTCAGTGTCAGTTGGCAGTCTTCACTGTGTGCCACAAGCAGCACTAGAAACAGCTGTTGGCTTAATTTCCATTCAGCTTTCCTTCCTCTCTTATAAAGTCCAATTGGTTTGAGACTATCTCTGGCTGCTTGTGACAGCAATGGAAAAGAAAACGGATAGATCAGCTGTGTTACCCATTATAAATGTTTTCATGCTGCCAATTTTTGATGGCGCGGGGGGGGGGGGGCGCCGGAGTACACATTTCAGCCCAGTCATCTTACTGCGGGTGGGGGCAGGGGCTTATGTGAAAAGTGACATCAAGAAGACATGACTCCTAGATGATTAAGAATTGAGAAGATTCTTCAAGTGCCTGCCATCACAAAGGGCAATTCCTCATCAATGGTGAACATTAAGCTAGTTTAACCTTTCTTCTTTTTTAAAAATTTGAACATCTTATTACCCATATTAGGCTTTGTTCAACGTAATTGTGCTGCAGACATTTTTAAGTATCCTTTTTTTTTTTTTTTGGACACATCCAATGTTCCATGGGAGCTCAGCTGATTACAGTTCTTTCACAAATGCAGATTTCTGCGTAGCTCTTTCCGGAGTCATAGATATTGAGCCGGGTCTCATGATAAGTGAGACCCAGTTTCTAAGGGTGAGCGAGGAGAGCGGGCTTAGCCCACTCTTCCCACACACGGACAGACAGTCTGCTTTGGGTGGCCGAACCGGCCGCCCACACGACTGCCGGCTCCATAACGGAGCCGGCAGGGGGCTGGAGTGCGCAGGGCATGCTGGAGAGACCCCCGGAGCTGGGAGGCAGCTTTTCACCTCCCCTCCAGGGGGGTGTCTACTCATGAGTAGCCATGGCGCAGAGCCACACCGCTGCTACTCAGAATTTCAAAAACCGGTTTTGCGGAGCACTCACTCCGCAGACCCAGTTTTAGGGGAGGGGTACTTAGGTGGGTTAACCACTGAGAGGCAACGGGGCTCACCTGTGAGCCTGGTGGCTCCCACCATCAGCCCAAATCGGGTTAGACTCCCCTAGCCCGATTTCGGTTGATCGTGGGGATAGCCTCTATATGTGGTGGTGCATATTCCTTGTTCAAGTTGGAGGAAAGATGTAACCATGCTTGCCTCTGAATTGCCTGCTGAGATACTTCAGTCTTGTTTTAAACAGCTGTGAGCCTCCGCTCTACGTGATTGGCTGCATCTTGATCACTTGCAACACACTTATTTCACAAATACGATTATCCTGCTTTGAGGTCTTTATGGTCCCTTACAATCCAAAACAATGTCAAACAAAATTCATAAAAATTAAAGCAATTATATGTGCTCTCCACCTCACAGGTAGCTCCCAAGCATTCCTTAATGATACCACTTTGACAGCAGCATGTGCATCAGGCCATGGAAGAACGGTTTAACCCAGAATGATGTGAGGGTAAAATAATAGCCTTCCCTATGTGAAGCTGAGTATATACCCAATCATGCCATAGGAAGTATTACAAAGAAGTCGGGGAGTGGAATGGGGACAGTCATGGATAGAAGCGGGAAGAATCGTATGGGTGTGTGGGCTAGACAGAAAAGGGAGAAGTGGAGGAAGAAGTGAGATGCTGAATCATATTAAAAGAAATTGGGTTGCAGGTCTTCCAGGTCAGCCCCCTTGCTCAGAAAAGGAATTGGCTACCCCATCCCTGACAGATGGCTATTTCCTGCCAGCTCAAACACATTCAGAGCTAAAAATAATCCCAGAAACATGGATATTCAGTTGCCATGCTGGCATCCATGAACTCTCCCGCTGGGCTTCCAAAGCAGGAATTAGAACGTTGACATTTAATTCTCTTAGAAATTTCTGTTTATTTAGGGTCTGCCATAACAGACTTCATCATCAAATGTAAGTGGGAGGCCCTCACTGAATTTCAGTCCAGACCCAGAAAGCCCCCTGCCTCACACCACGTTTCCTCTAAGACCTGTAGGCCCATGGGCCAATAGAACCTCACACCTGTTGCTAGAGCCTGTATAACACAGATCAGGTGTTCCTGACCCATCAGATTGTCCAAGGTTTGAGGAGGATCTGATTTCTGCCATGCGGGCCACTGTGCCTCAGAGAGCCTGAGTGTATCCAGGGCCACCTTGCCCATGTGAAACTACAGTTTGCATGAGCATCTAGAATCTCCCAGTTGACTGTGACTTGCAAGGTGGAAATCAACCCCCCCCCCACGGGGACTTTAAAGATGTGCCCATGCAACCTGCAGCAGATGCTGATGACACCATCCATGCATATGAGTGATAACTAGCATGGCAAGGCATGATGGGAAACACCAATGGAAGAGATAAGAAGGTTCAGCAAAGACTAAAGGTGATGAGTGGGAAGAATGGGACAGAAGTTGCCATATGTTTTAGGGAACATATTAAAAGTAAAGTTGTGCTGTCGAGTCGGTGTAGACTCCTGGTGACCACAGAGCCATGTGGTTGTCTTTGATAGAATACAGGAGAGGTTTACCATTGCCTCCTCCCACGCAGTATGAGATTATGCCTTTCAGTACTTTCCCCATAGTCTGGGAAACATACCAGCGGGGATTTGAATTGGTGACCTCTTGCTCGCTAGGCAAGTTACTTCCCTGCTGCACCATTAGGTGGCTAGGGAACATATTAGGAGTTTGTATAACTTATGGAGAGAGGGGCCACATTTGAAATACTGTATGAAGTTCTGGTTGTTCCATCTTAAAAAGGATCTCATTGAGCTGGAATAGATGCAGAAAACAATAAACAAGGCAACCAAGAGCATTTTCCCTATAAGGAAAGGTAAAGCCTTGGGGATTTCTTAGTTTTGAGGAGGTGGAAGACAATCCATTGCGGGACATGATAGAGATTTAGAAATTTTTTATCTCATAACACTAGGCTTCAGGGTCATCCAATGCAACTGCTTGGCAGTAGAGTCAGGAGAACAGAGGGAAGGAACTATTTCTTCACACAACACACAATTAATTCATGGAATTCACTGTTAGGTGTGGCGGCGGCCAATGGCTTAACTAGCTTTTAAAACATGATAGGTCTATCAATGACTTTTAGCCATGGCAGGCAGCTTAATTACACCTGCATTTACGGAAGTAGTGCACTTCTGAATACCAGCTGCTAGGTACAAACAACAAGGGAGGGTTGTGTCTTCCTTTCATTTGTAAACATCTCAGAGGCAGCTGTTTGGCAGCTATTGAAGATATGATCTTAGGCTAGATGAATCTGTGGTCCGATCCAGTAGGACTCTTCTTATGTTCTTGCAGAACAGAGTGATTGGATGGGTCAGTAGGAATACGATCTGACTAGGATAGTACTGTAGGCAAGGTTTTGAACTGTGCTCTTGGTGAAGACACCAGACAAAACACAATTTACTCCAAGTATGTATGCTCTCCAACATGTCTGGATATGTGAGCAGACTGGGAGATGCTAGAGGAGTTGGGAAAGACACAGACCCCTGTCTGCTTCTTGAAACTCGGGAACATTCAGATTCAAAAGGACTTGAATGAAAAGTGGACCTGGAACTGTGGGGATGTGGTTTGTCAGAAGAATACAAAGCGTGTGTTACACGCTTACATGTTACAATCATTTTGTGTGTAAATGCACCTCACTAACATGAGGGAGGTACTTAGACAATGTTAGCCATCAAGCTGGAAATGACTCATAGCCAGTTTGATGGCTATAATTGTCTCAGTGCCTCCCTCATGTTAGTGAGGTGGACCATGAGGCAGTGGCTACCAAGAGCACTCTAAACAAAGAAGATTAATGACCCAGTAATTGGATGAAGTAATTTCCACTGTTGCTGAGATGCAGGCAACTGCCTGGTCACCTTTCCTTCTAGAAGCCACCGCCTTCCAGGCACTGCTGAGTCACACTAGAAGTGAAGAGGTGGCGAGAGTTCAGCTCACGCTCTCCTTTGAGTACTCGGAGGGTATCTCCAGAAAGGCGCTGAATCTTTATCATGTTTGGTTGCTGTAGTCTTAATTTAGCCCCCAGATGGAAATGTTGCCTTTATGAATTGAACCATTCTATTCAGGTGGTCCTTGCATTGCAGATTTGAGTGCTAACTTGGAGAAGGAGCCATGATTAGTGGGTTAGAGATGGCGGGTGTGAATCAGAACTTCTGGGTTGCTAGAAGACCATGGGGGAAATGGGAGTCCAAGGGTTGGCACAGAGAGGGTTGAGAAACATCATTTGATATTTAATGATAGCCATTTCTGACATCTAGAGCTCCATGATGGGAGACTCTTGTTTGTTTTGGTCTGTTACAAGTGGGGCATCATCATTTCAAGATAAATCTTGGTGGGGAGGGGGCAAACGTACATCATGTACTCTAATTATACCATTGCACTCCACATTAATTGTGTTAGAGTAACTACCCCTGCATGTGCCATGATAGTCCCCAGTTGCTAAAGCAGTTTCTCACATCATTTATAAGCATACACAGGAAAGATGGGGAAACCTACATATTTACCATCCAGCTTGCAACAGCCAAGCATTTCAGGCTTGGCATAAAAGTCACTGGCACTGATATCTTCCGACACATTTGTTATTTTAGCAACACACTCAGCTGGCTAGGATGCTCAACAGGTAATAGGTTATGCTGAGGACTCATGTTTCTAATGGGAAATATTCAGATGAGATTTGGGTGTACAGGTCTGGCTCAAACTGTGTTGAGATCGGAGTAGAAAATCCTAGTAGGCTCACTTTCCATTAACTAACATGGTCCATATCGCCCGGGAAGTTTCATTACACAAGCCTCACAGAAATGTACTGCTCCCACAGAATTTCTGTTAATTTCAGTGGGACTTATGTTGGCCCATCTTGGTGGATTGTGTCCCATGGATCATTTATGTCCTCAACAGTATCCAAAACCTACCAAACATTGGACTTCATGCTAAGACTTTGCTTGGATGTGTCAAGGTGTATATGTGTGTGGGGGGAGAGCAGGTAAGTTTGCTGGGTAGTAATTTATTTCTGACGTGACAGAAAGAAGCCTCTTGTAAAGATGGGTGCACCAGGAGAAGCCTTGGGTATGGGATGGCCTTGAAGTTTCCCTTTTTTATTAGGAACATTGTGCCTATGAAGGAATAAGCTGAGGGGTAGGGCAACCCCAGCACTGACTGCTTCTTTCGATCTAACCCAGAGTCTGAGAGATCAGGGTGGATTTTGTTGCTTAGTGAGTCAACTGCGCAGCTATGCGGACGCAGCCCCAGCCTGAAACAGATCCACAGAAACAAAACTGGCAGTGGGTAGTTCCTTGGCCCCTGTGGAGGTGACTCTGCCCTGGTTTCCTTGTCCTGGCACACAGTGCCGTGTGAGACGAGTCTCACGTGCAGAGTGGCGGCCTTGTTTGTAACACTAACCTCCTGGCACAACGCCCTGGCTCTTATGTAACCACCAGGCCGTAGACTGCTGGAGGAAAGCCAGGCCCAGACAGGAGGGAGGAGGCCTGTAGGCATAACAGGGGAAGTTGTTATAAAAAGCCATGTGACTTGAGCAGCACATGCTTGGGAGAAAGCGGCCTGGGCCGATGGAAACCTTGCTCTCAGGGCCTTTGGTTCTGCCTGAGGCCACTTTTCTTCTGTTGAGGATACCCCCCTCCAAATCCAGCTCTTCCTGCTTGTCTCTTCTTGGTCTGGCTTACCTTTCTGGATCCGGGATGTGTTGTCAGAGAATGTCCACTCTTTTATTGCCCCTCATCCCTCCACCCCACCCCACCCCCAGTCAGCAAGTAGGGAGAAGGTAAAGGCCAGACACGCTGTACAGGTTGGTTTATTAACATGACAATGATGCCTGCCTTCATATGCCTGGAAACACTTATAATGGCTCAGAGGAGACACTCGCAGTGTGGCTGTCAGCTTCCCATGTCCTTATGAGGGAAGGTGGGCTACCTACCTTTGCCCAGAGAGACACTGGCATGGCTGGGGTCCTTCACCAAGCACTCACATCTTGAGAGGTACAACACCCACAAACACCCCCCCCCTGCAAGACGGCCACACTGGGTGGGAGGCTGTACTACTGGGCTAGAGTCCACCCTGCCCCTTCTCTCACAGCTATGGGCCCAGCGGCTCTGGACCGGGGCAGAAAATAAGGATGACTGAAAGTGTTTCCCCTACACCTATCCCAGCTTGGTTAGGGATTATGACTCTCGGCTTCTCAAGGACTCACTGCGTTTTGTGGATTTGCATGGAGCACACTGTGCCTAACCATGCCCTAGATCTCATGGATTTGGGGAAGGGAGGTGGGGAGAGAGACTGCACATAGGCCAGGCAGGCATAAATTGTAACCCACCAAACCAAACACAGCCCATCAGCCATGTACTGTGGCTTGCCAGGGGCTTGACAACCCCATTCTTGCAGTCCCAAGGCAGGCAAGAGAGGGAGTTTTATCAAGCCCCTCATGAGGTGCATTTGGCTTGGTAGAGGGCCAGCTGATGGAACATGTAAGCCATGAGATCTCAAAGGAAGCTGATCTGACTTTCCCCTTAAACCTGCTCCAACACTATCTTCCCTGGCACCGCCAAGCAATGGGAGATCTGATGACTCTGGGTCCAGCTCTCTTAAGGACAACAAGTGACTTTTACCATAGGGTGGATGAGGAAGGATGACTTAATGAGTGTTGATGTAGGGATAGTAAGAATGGCATTTGAGAGGGAGGGACAAAGGAAAAAGACTTCTGCCATCAGCTGGTAATTGCATAGAGGTTATCCCTTCAGAGGAAATTGGACTGGGTGAGCACCAATGAGGAAGAGGCGAAGAGACAGAGTGGCAGCTGGACCAGGCGGAAGCTGCAGTGATGTTACCAAGAAGACCACGTTTGATATAACCCATTCCTAATGGATTAGAACCCATTCCTAATTGACATAATGTGATTATTCTATTGGTGGCAGGTTGTCAAGCCTTGGGGTTTGACTCAAGGTTTCAGCGGCTTTCTTTCTAAGGAGTGAAAACTCAAGGTGAGGGGTCAGGAGTAAGTGGCGGTGGGGTGGGGAGACTATTTTTATCATGCCCTAGACCTCATCCTTCTCCCTAAGAAAAAGGCTGTAATGCACACTGTAAACTGAAAGGGCTATAAAACCATGGGTGGATGGCAGAGTTTGGCTTGAGATCTTCAGCTGTTGGCAGTACATCATTATCAGACTCAACTCCTGAACCACCAGGCACCACTAAGCTCTGTCTGCTGCCCCAGCAGGTACCATATATCTACCACCCTCTACATCCAGCTCTGAGTTTCAGGAGACCTGGCAACCCTAGTCTGTGGACAAAACTATGTAACAGCTGGAGGCCTGCTCTGATGTCATCGTTGAATACCTAAAAATGAAACTCCTAATTCATTGAACCATCATGCATGATGACATCACTGCCCACAAACACTGATGACATAAATGCATCATTAGGCAGCATGGCAGTTTCATGCATTTTGATCATTTGGTAGCTGCAGGAGAACATCTCTCCAGCACAGGCTGCTGGCATAGCCACTGTGGGACAAAACGCTGCCAACCACACTAACTGTGTAGTGTCCAGTTCTTGCAGTCTTACTTTCATGAAGTGTGGTTTCACCCTCATGTTGCCCGCTCTTGTCATAAGTGGGCTAAGGCTTGCCAGAGTGGATCTGTACATTAAGGTACATGCATACAGAAAAAGGCCAGGAGAAGCCATTTTGTATGGCAGCTCAGAGGCTTGTATGCTCCTACTTCCGCCTAATGGCAGCCATACTAACTGGGCACCCTCGCTACTTTCTTTTTCACAAGGCTACATCTCACAGGTTAACATGCTGGGGCTGCAGGTTAGTTCACACATGGACAAGCTGATAGCGGGCCCCGCTGACAGCCTGGGTGGGAGAACCGATTGTTATAATGGGGATAAAATCAGTGCCTGGACAACAGATCACTGACAGTCCCATTTAAGCTGCTTTGATCTTTCCAGTGAAGAACAAAGATAGGAAAAAACAAATCCATACAATTTTGGAAATGGTTTTCTGTTGGGATGGCTGTCCAAAATGGTCTCCAAATGTACTTTAATGTTATGGTGCATCAGACTGCAATATTCCACACACCTCCACTTGGCTTTTGGAAATAAATGGGTTCACTAAGGGGCCTATAAGTCGGGAGCACAGCCTGTGCACAAAAAACAGCTCCTAGGTCCTAGCATGAGGCTGTGCCTGGCAGCCATCTGGAGGCTAAAATATTCAGTGACAAGGTGCAATTTTCTGCTTCCGGATCACTCGGAGGACTGAACAATCTTACCTTTATATAGGGCCAGAGCCAGTGTGGAGGCTGAGCTGAGAAACCCACCGAGGGGAAAAATCCAAATGGCACCCGTCTACTTCTTGATATGGCACACCATCCACCAGGAACTTCTCCAGTGCAAGTTCGACTTTCCGTGACGCTTGCTCAGGAAAACTTCATGGTGGATTGGTCAGAGCAGCCTGCCTCCCATGTCAAGTGGTTGCCTCATCTTGCCTTGGTGGTGAGGCTGCCTCTGCCTTTTGAAGAGCTGGATTCCAGGTGGCTTGTTCTATCCAGGCATCATCATCCTGACTTCATTTGAAACCGACTTACAAACACCAGGAACTGACAGAGGAGTAATTTGCTTTGCTAAAAATGCCAGTTTGATATTTAAATGGCTCACTTGTGGGGGTGTTTAACCAGAAAAATGACGAGATAAATCCAAGGCCTCACCCCAGGAAGACAGAAAGGAGGAATGGCTGGGAGGAGTGATGAACAAGTTGAGAGCAGTTGTGGTCGGGAAGGAGGGAGCGTGTTCACTTGTGGCTGCGGCAATGCCAGCCTGGCAATGCTTACCAGGCTGCCGGCGGGGTATGTGCTGTGCCATCACAGCTCTGCTGCCACCTCCCTGGTCTGCCCTACCCCAAACCCCAATGAATCAATGACAAATTCACATGGAGAGTTGGACGCCCTCTTTGCATGCAACCATTGCATGCAGATGCAACAAGAACTATAGATCGGGTTTGGGGTTTTTTTTGGCAATGTTGTGAATTAGCAAAATTGTTTGCATTCAAAATTTAGCTTGGTATATGTGTCCCAGTTCTAATAGCTTGCCCTACACATCCATTCCCCTTTTGTTTAATCCTACAGGGCCTTGGGAGTAGGTTTGGGGGAAGGGTGTGATCACAGTATTAACCTTTTCATGTATAGAGTAGTCTTGCTCATATATATATATATATTTATATAAATAATATAATATAATATATATAGAGGGAGATATGTATAGGTACTTTACAAGGCCTAACACCGGACATGCCATTCACAGGGGGATGGCCAAGGGAAGTGGGGGAGGGGGGAGAGGTGTCAATGCTTCTGCCCTTGGTATTTACAGGGAGCATAAGGACCAGAGCCCTCCAGCTCTCATCGAGGTAGGACCTCGCTACAATAACACCATCACCATCATCACAGAGGCTGGAAGGCAAAGACTAAGGAGGCGTGCTAGGAGTTGGTCCTAGGGGCCGGGACAGTGAGAAAGGCCACTCCCCCTAGCCTTCAGTGTGCAGCCCCCTTTTTTTCCAGCGCAGGAGCGGAGGGCCGGGGGGTGTCTCCTGCACACTTGCCCCCAGACCCCAACACAGGCACCTCTTCTTTCCCCCGTTTCCCCTTGGCCTCCGCTGAGCCTCGCTTCAGTCCATTTTTGGCCCCCTCTGGGCACAGGCAACTGGGCGTCTTAGCACAGGTTCCCAGCGTGGTATGCTCTTCCACCACTTCCAAGATCCACTTCTCCTTGGGTGAGCCAGCTTTGTCCTGGGAGGGCTGCGAGGCCGGCGGCTTGCCCGGAGGGTCAGGCTCTTGGCTCTCTTTCGGCTCCAGCACAATAGGGACAGGCCCCTGAGGGGCCACTTCCGCCTCGCCACTGCCCTTCCTCCCCTGCTCGTGCTCCTGAACGGGGCTCAGGGCTTTCGCCAGGGCTCGGTTTGCTCCCGCAAACGCCTCCTCAGTCTGCACCGCCTGGCTCCTCCTGCAGTCCCCAAGCACAGCTTCCAGTCCCCTTGCCTTGGCGTTGGTCTCCGTGGATGCTTCCCCATCTCCTGCCCCAAAGCTAAGTGGGGATTCCTGCCGGCCCAGGCGCCTGGTGGCAAGTGGCTTTGGAGCACCCGACTCGTTGGGACTCTCGCCATCGGACTCGGCCAGGCTGTGAAGGCCCGGCTCTCCGTAGAAGTCTTTGCGGTATTCAGAGTGGACCACTTCCAGGCTGTGCTTCCTCACCACCACCTTCTTCTCAGCGCTGAGCGGAGAGCCCAGTTTCTCCGCTGACTGCACCCGCTTCAGCAGGGGCGAGCGTGGGGGCTCAGCACTCTTGGGGCGGGGCCGCACCACAGGCGGCGAGGAGTGCAGCTTGGCTGGGAAGCTCTGGGTGGTGTTGGAGCTGCCCACAGTGTGGCCGGGCAGTGGGGGTGGCGAGGACTGCGTGGGCGAGGGCGTGTGCGCCAAAGGCGAGAGGGGGATGTTGCCTGCTGACTTGCAGCGGGCAGAGCGGTACTGGCGGTGCAATTTAGGGGACAGGCCATGCAGAGTACTGGGCCGCATATGGTGAGATGAGGTGGCTGGCGAATTGGGTGTGCTGGAGGCTGGGGAACTGCTCTGTGAGGAGGCACCTAGGAGGAGACAAAAGGAAGAGGAAATGTAGGCGGAGATGTGCCCGGATGAGGCAACGCACCGTTCAGGCCACTGGACAGGGCTGACACCTGCTCTGCCAGCTAGACAATGACACAGGCCTTCATCCTACAGTCCTGCTTAAGCCACTGTCAAGGGCCAGGGCATGCCCACATGATGAGGCCTTGGTGCTTTTTGATTTAAGCAGATCGCCACCCCGCTATCCTTTGCCACCAGCATCTGTCTTATGCAATCTCCATATTCAAAGGCAGTGCAACTCTGGCGCTCGGGGTAAGCCTTCAAGCCTCACTAGTAGACTTCCCAGGGTGATCTGTCTGGCTGCTACTGGAAAGAAGAGTGCTGGGGCACGTGGTTTGATCCAGCACTTGATTTCATCCAGTACAGGAAAGAGACCACTCCGATCACTTGGGCCACCATCTTCCATGTGAACTGCGCCACTGGCTCTGATTTCATGTTCCTCCCTGGTCTGCCATGTGCACCTGCAGGCAGTGGCGTAACGGGGGGAAACGGCGCCCAGGGCAAGGTCTGCCCCTGAAATTGCGCCCTCCCCCCGCCCCCCATATACCTGCGCCGGCAGCCCCTGGAGTGAGCACGGTGGTGGCGGGCAGTGGCGGCGATCCGAGTGCGGCAGCGGTGGCGGCGGATCACCGGCCGAGTGCGGCGGTGGTGGCGGCGGATCGCTAGCCGAGTGCAGCGGCAGTGGCGGCGGATCGCCGAGTGCGGCGGTGGCGAGCGGCAGCGGATCAATTCGCATGCCGAGTGCAGAGCGACGCCAAGGCCTGCCGTCTGGCCCGGCGTCGCTTCCCAACTGTGAGGCGTGCCTGCGCAGTTCATTCTATGGCGTCAGTGTCGCTCGGCTGCACTCGGCGGGCGAATCGATCCGCGGCCGCCCGCCGCCAGCCACCGCCGCACTTGGTGGCGATCCGCCACCACCGCCACCGCACTCGGCGATCCAGGGGGGGGATGCCACTTTTTGGCGCCCCCCACATGACCCACCGGAGTGGCGCCCAGGGCACCTGCCCTGCCTGCCCCCCCTATCGTTACGCCCCTGCCTGCAGGGAATCATCACAGACCGAGTGACAAGAGCCCCTGTGTGGACCCTCACTAGGCAATGGGGAAAAGGATGCTTAACAGCAACCAGGACCCAATGCCATCACTTTCCAAGGGAGCTAAACTTAATGAGATCAGGAGTCAGTCTTCCAAGTTTATCCCAAGCTCCCTTTTAGGGGACAAGAAGAAAGAGCATGCAAGGGTGCCAGCCCCTCTTCCCCATTCAGATTTCTCAGGAGCAGACGGCACCTCCCATCCCCCTGGCTCTCCTCTCCCTTGCCCACAGCTGTCCTTGTCCTCAGATGGCCCTTCTGTCGGTCCCTGATTTCTGAGATGTTCGGGGCTCTAGGACCCATGAAAGGGCCTTTTCGGTTGCTGCCCCGCTCCTTTGGAACTCTCTCCCTCTACAGATCTAGCTAGCACCAATCGCTATTGAAGACTTTTCTTTTTCGCCAGGCCTTTACCCTGTAGTTCATTTTTCTGTTTTCTGGTAGTTATTTTAGTTCTTTAATAATTTTTAATTATTGATGTAATGTAATTTTTAATGTCGCCTGTTTGCCTGTTGTTGTGCACCGCCCAGAGTCTTCGGAGTGGGCGGTATATTAAATGTCTCTAATAAATAAATAATTAAATTAAATTAAATTAAATTAAATTAAATGTACCAAGGTAGGCAGAGTCGGGAGTGGAGCGCAGGCTCTGGGTGGGCGAGCGGGCACCCAAGCCGTGGGTGGGGGAGCCAGGCAGACTGTCACTAGAGGACAGGGAGCGGTTCAGAGACGACAAGCTACGACTGGTGTGTAGCAGGTTCGATTGCTTGGTGATCTTGCGGAACAGGGAGCTGCGCTTTTTAGTGCTGGCGAAGGAAGAGAAGATGGAAAGGGGTTAACCCAGAGGGGGTGCAGCTGGACTCTCAACACACCGACTGCTCCCACTGCAAAGACTTATATACCTCTTTACAACAAGCGGCTGACACAGAACGAATAAAGAAGACAGGAGGAGGAACCCCTTCCCCGCTCTGTGCTCCTCCGCGCCTCTCACCTCTCCTGCCCTTCTTTGCTGGTACTCCTCTTGTTCCTCCGGGCCATCTTGGACTTGTAGCTGCTCTTGCGGGCCGGCCCGATGCGGATGGAGGTGTTCTCGAAGGGCGTGGTGGTCACCATCACCTTATTGCCACTCTAGGGAAGGGGAAAGGAGCTGGCTGTGGGACGGGAGCAGAAGCCCATCTCCCCCAGTCCTCCAGACTCAAAAATGGCCGCCGGCCCCGCTCACACTCACCTTCAGGATGAGTTCCACCACCTCCGTGTGCACCAGCCCGTGCACTGGCTCCCCGTTGACGTGGGTGATGAGGTCCCCTGCGCACAGCCCTGCCTCGTGGGCTGGACCCCCTTCCTCCACATGCTGCCAGGACAGGACACAGAGATGATCTCAAGGCGGGCCGGACCTCTTGGCCCACAGCACACCTGCCTCCGTCCTGCCCGCAGCACTCACCCCATCAGCAACGGGCAGGCAGGCGGGCGGGCGGAGCTCTGCTAAGCCTCCCCTCCCCAGAATGCCCTCCCGCCAGGCACGCTTACCCAGACAATGTGGTGTACACTATAGACATCACTATCCCCCATGTACACCCGGATGGCGCGCAGCGTGAAGCCATACTTCTTCCCCGAACGCTGGATAGTGATGGGTGAGCGCAGACTGGTGACAGCTGGGGAGTAATCCCGCGATGGGGAGGAATCCCGGGACGATGGGTTAGAGGAGAGAGACCGGGGGGACATTGGGCTGGCCAGGGGTGAGCTACTGTGCTGTTCCACTGCAAGGAGAGGAAGAGAGGGTGAAAGGGTCAGCAGGAAGCCCTCCCCAGTTTCATGGGAAAAGCACCCAGCAGCACCTTTGGCCTCCCAGAAGAGGAAACAGAAGCCCGGAGTCCTAGCTCCCAGCCTCCCCTGCTCTCTGCAGGCAGCCTAGCTTAGCCCTCTGAACTCCCACTTCAGTCATTTCCCAGCACCTGTCGGCAGCAGGTAGAGAACCTTGTACAGTTAGGGAGATGTCTAGGGCGAATTTGAGGGCTGGGACTCTGACTTTGGAAGCAGCACCCTAGGGAGGGTGCCTAGCAGGGCAGAGCTAAGTCTCTCAGAGATTCTTCAGGCAAATGAAGCCTGGTGCACGGATCTCTAGTCGGGAAGGCCAAACGGCCCCCAGCAGCGGCCCACCAGGGCGGCCTTTCTCTGTTGCCCCACACAGTACACAGAATGGACCACCGCCAGAGAGAGGCAACGATCAACGTTATCAATTGTAGGGCACAATTCCAAGCCACAGAGGGCGGCATCTGGCACAGAATTGACCTTCCTGAGAAATTCCAGCTTTTGTTTCAAACAAACACAAGTTTCTAGGCCTTATGGCTGTGAAGACATGCTTGACAGCGTGTGTGGACAATCGCTGGTGAAATCCTCAGCAGCTGGTGGTGGAATGGATTCATCCGATTTCCTGTAGCTGGGGGGGGAGGGGAGGGGCTCCAGTGCCCTGCACAGCTCCTTGCCTCTCCCCAAAAGCAGCAGAAGCAGGACGCATTATGCAAAACAGAAGAAACTGCAGAATAAATCATGCAAAGGAAGAGACATCATGCATTTGCATCATTTAGGCAGGGTTGCAGGGTTCCCCTTTTCCCGAGGCAGATTATTTTGATTGCAGAAGACACACAGCCCCAGCAGCGATGTCAGAAGTACTAGCGGGGAGGTGGCGCATGCGGGGCAGCAAGGCACAGGTTGAAGCTGGACCATGGAGCATTTGCTCCGATGGGGCTGGGGCTGGATGGCCACTGAAGGTCACTGGACAGTTGGGATCATGGGGCCGCCCATGGAAGCGGCCTGTCTGGCAGAAGGGGAGGGGGGGGAGTGGAACTTGCGAAGGACTGGGGGGTGGGGGTGGGGGGTTCAGCAGAAGGTGTGGAGAACAGCCGGGGGCTACTGGTGGGGGTGGGGTGGGGTGGGACTGTGAGGGTTCCGGGGGGGGGTCAGGCTTGAAACAGGGTTCAGGAGGGAGAAGCCATTCCTAGGGGTCAGTGCTGTGCCTGCAGGTGTGGGGGCCGGTGTGCAGGGGGGGCAAGAGGAGGAGGGCCCGTACCTGTGGGGATAATGACGGACAGCGCAGTAGCGGAGGCAGATTTGATGACCTTGCCCCCTGTGCGGGAGCTGCGCTTCTCGGCCGTGGAGTCCCCTGAGAGCTGCTGGTGCCGGGCCCGACGCAGCACCAAGTCATTGGTAGCTTTGGGGGCTGATGGGTCCAGCTCCTTTGGGGGCTGTAGCTCACCCGCTTTTGATTTATTGCCTGGTGGGGAGTGGAGAGAGAGGGAGGGATGAGGAGGACTCCAGCCCTGCGTCACAGGACCACACTCCGGGCACCCCCACTGTCACACAAGGGCCACAGGGCAGGGAGGCCCGGCCACCAGGGACGACTGCCCACCACCCTCCGGGGGATGTCGGGTGCACCGCCCACCATGCACCGCGGCGGCGCTTCAGACCCCTGGCAGGCCCCACCCACTCTCAGGGCCAATCTGCCCACCCATACCTTCTCAATACCAAGTGGGGGCGGGGGGGGGAGATGGGGGATGTGGTGGAGCGTCCAGTGTACCCCAGAGGAGCTCAGAGGCCCAGGGCCAAGTCCTAGCTGGCCACCAACCTCACAGGAACAGGGCGAAAAGGGATGACAGCATATGATCGCCTGACACTAGGAACCCCTCAAAGGGCGACACCCCCCCGCTCTTGCTACCAAGCTGCCTGCCCTGCTGACTGGGCACACCGAACCTAGATCAAACTCCTGTGGGCAGTTGGGCGGTGTGTGTGTGTGTGTGTGTGTGCGCATGCGCAGAGCTGAAGCTACCCAATCGGTTGCTTGGGCTACAGGACTCTGCCACACTACCCAGGAAATCATGACCGCTTCCCCTCCAATGGCTGACTTTAGGATGCCATGCAAAGGGATGGGAGGGTGCCCTCATCTCCCTCTCTCCAAGAAGGCCGTGCAGGAGCTGGGGGAGATCGCTTAGGCCGGGGCTGGATCCGGCAGCTGGCTCGGCACTGCCAGCTCAGGAAGCCTCCAGTATGAGCCCAGGCACTCCTGAGACCGTTCTGTCTCACTGGGCTGGATTCCTAGGGCTAAAGGACCTGTTGCATTCAATGCAGAGTCCTGCCCTGTGGTTTTTTGCTTGTTTAAGTTAAGGAGAAGTCATGGGGGTTCTGACCAGGCTTGAGACCACAGCACATGATCATGGGGGTATTTAACCCTGTCCTCTCATACCACAGTCCTGACTAAAATGTGGCCCCGCCAGCAGCCTCGGGAGGGAAGCACCCACTGACACCAATGGAAACTTCCTCCCCAGGCTAAAAACAGTTTCAGGGGTGTCTGCCACGACCGTGATGCAGCAGAAAATGGCATAAGACTCCCTTCTTGCATACCACAATCCTGATCCAACCCCCACCGTTGCTACTTACACAAAATCTACACGCAGGGACAAATTATGCATGGAACGTGTAGTTCAACCTACGGACACAACTTTTGTAAAACTAGGATTTTCAAGATGTCAGACGTTATAAAGCTTCTGAGAAGCCCCAGGTTTCAACCTAGCTCTCAGCAACAGGCCTTCCAATACACTACAGCTTCCTTCTAATACAACTCCAAAAACTGGCCTAACTGCAGTATTGACTCTTTAAGAAATCCTGTCATTTTCCTGTAAGTGCCTTTGAGCACTTACAGCTGACGTATCTGCTGCTGGGGAGGGGTGAGGCCAGGCTCCAGAAGCACAACAAAAGTGTCAAATGAAATGATGGAGGAGCAGGGCCAGTTGTGTGTGGACAGGGATCAGCCGACACAGGAATGTGTAGGGCTGCTTGCTGACAACGCTTTACCAAAAGATGGACATCCCCCCCCCGAGACACACCTTTTATACTTGGCATGATACTGCCCCCACCAGCCCTGGTCCTGTGCCAATGGTGTGAAATCCCATCCCTACACAATGCAGACGAGAAAGGAAGCCTTTCTGCCATTTATTTTACCAGGGAAAATATGCACTGCTAGACTAGAGAGGGGGAAGGTTACAACTGCCAAGGAACTTTTTTTTAAATTTATTTTTTAAGAGCAGGGGCAAGGGAGATTAACAAAATGGTGGAGTATTGTGGATGGAAAGGGACGTTCTCCACTTTGCAGGAGGTGTTTTTTTTTTAAAGGGCGTCATGAGCACTTTTTCAGTTCCGTGGCACAGCTGGGCAGCAACCATGCTCTAGCATATAAATAAGCCGTTGCAAAATGCCACAAGAAAGGGAGACGTCATTCTGTCAAGGCCATCCCCAACCATAAAATAAAGCAAAGCAGCCATTTCAAAGGGGAGACTGTAGGTGTCACTAAAGGTGGCAGAGTGGGAGACAGATGGATTTGCCCCCAGGGGCAGAAGCTACTGGGAAGTTCTCTTGTGAAAGCCCCATTGAAATGACAACACAGAAGCATGGCATTGGAGGGAAGGAGTCACGACGTTTTGATCCCCTGCCCAAGACACCGAAAGATTTGATCCCAGGCCTCTATCAAACACAATCAGTCAATCCTACCGTGATGCACACTCGCGACTGCAATAGGAGTGGTCCAAGGGGATAGGAGGCAAGAGCCTGCATTTTCTCGGCAACAAAACATCGCAGCCTGAATGTTGGGAAACTGCAGTTTCCCTGCAATAGATGTGTTTACTGGAGGGAGGGAGAGACATCTGGATTTCCTGCAGCTAACAATGATGCATTTATTGTGCAATAAAACCATCTACCGGAAAGGCCCTCAGTGGCCAAACAGATATTTGAGATTTGCATTGAAATGAAACCCAAGTGACTGGAACTGCTCCGTGGCCATTCAGATTATATGGGGCGTACTCGCTCTTCCTCTTCTCCACCCTCCCTCCCCAAGAGGTACACGAGAATGCCATTCTCCTCCTCGTTAAGAGGCTGGGAAGGAGAGAAAGGCTTGAAGAGGTTAAAAAAATAGGTGTCAATGACCCTAAACCTGTTTAAGTCATAACACAGACACATTTTCTGTCACAACCGTTGGGCCTTTGACTGCGGCTTCTTCCCTCAGCCTCCCAGAGCGAAGGCTTTCTGCAAGAGGTCATCCTGCCTCCCTTTGGCCAGTGCTCACCTGCCTCAGCCTCTCCAGCGGCAGGACACTGCCTGGCATCTCCTGCTGCTCCCTCCTTGCCTTCCGCCTGTGGGGAGGGCCCTGTGGCTCCATTCTCTGTGGGTGCCCTCACAGGCCCCTTGGCAAGAGTCTCGTGGTCGGTTTCCAGGGGCACAGCAAAACGGCTGGTGTCCATCAGGGCTGAAAAGCGTCGCCGTGCACCCAGCGGGGGGCTCGAGTCGCTCTCTGTGTAGGACGACTCCGAGGCTGAGAGACGCTTCCTGGGAGAGAGAAACAAGCAAGCTGACTAGGCCCCAAAAGTCTCACAGAGTCCGGGCCATGTCAAAACATGGGCTAGGGCTTAATTTGAATCAAACCTCATCACAACACAGCTGCATTAACACTAATCGGTAGATTGATCAACTAAAGCTTTAGCTGAGTCAATTGGTTTAATGATGGCCTTTCCCCTTGACCATGGATGATACCTTTTGCTTAATAAACCCATATGTGACCTCACACTTCCTTCAGTAACCCGAAACAGGCACTTACAATGATGTTTTGATAATATACAACTATATTTAAATTTAAACAATTAGGTTATTGGAGAAGAAGGTGGTGCCTGTTTAATCAGTTGGGAGCCCTAGTGTTTGTAGACAAATCCCTGCGACATATGAAATAATGTTAAGGAAGGGAGTTCCTTTCCCTCACACACTGACCACCAGTTATGTTCAACACATATACAATTTGTATGCCGTGTATGCATGTATAGATCATATACTGTCATTTATACATTATGTTCAAAGCATGTACAGTAGCATAATTCCTAACTGTATGCTGTATTTGAGGAGGCCTGTATCAGGTTCACTTTTAAGTGTATAATTATTAATACAAAAACATGTGCACATGTACAGACTTCGGTATGCACACAGAACATAAGGTCTGAATAGAGCTTGTGAAAACCTCAAATCCCATTTTCAGAGCTGGAGACAGAATGAAGGAACCAGAAACCCGCCCGCCACGCCAGCCTCCACGAGTGTTCTCTCTAACAGGGATTCCCAGATGTTGCTGACTACAACTCCCACAATCCCCACTACAAAAGCCCTTGCAGCTGGGGATTCTGGGAGTTGTAGTCAACAGCATCTGGGAATCCCTGTTAGAGGGAGCACTGGCCTCCACCAAGTCTGGGAAAGAAGCAGGCACTGCAGGTTGTGCCGAGCAGAACTCACATCTCTGGGGAGTTGGTGCGCCAGCTCTTGTCTCGGAGGGTGAAGCTGCCCAGGCTCTCCCGCTTGCCCAGCTTCTCGTCTTTGTGCTTGTTGCTCTGGTCCCGCTTGGTGACACTCGGAGTCTTCTGCTCATGCTGGGACAGGTGCTCCATGCTGCTATACACCTGGGGAAGGGGGAGAAAGGCACGGGATGCTAAGGAAACATGTCCTGTGGACTGAGCAGTACCGAAAGACACGCATGCAGAACCACATGAGGGGTATGCAGTGAGTGAACTAGGGACATGCACGGAACCGCAGAGGCGTGGTCCAGCGCTGGCGGGGGTCTCCCTTTAATGGCGGGGGGTTGTACTTACCCCTCCCGCTGCTTTCCCCCCGCCAGCGGGCGCTCGTGCGATTACTATTTCCGGTCTTTCGTGCAAACAACAGGAGCAGGGAGGAATGCTGCTGCCCCCAAATAATTTCCAAAAAATGGAGCGCCAGCAGGGGGAAGCGGTGGGAGGAGTAAGTGCAACCCCCCCGCCTTGAAAGAACCACCCCCTGCTGGACCGCCGAACTGGGCCACGTTTGAACCGGTTTGGAGGCCTCTGTCATGGCCTCCGGACCGGTTCATGCACATCCCTAGAGTAAACAGTGCACAGGGTTTGCCCTGTCTGAATGACATTTTTGGTGTCATTCAGACGGCACTCCCCACCCCCAAAAATTCACCAGGGGAATGACGGTGTTCGAAATTCTTCCCCCACCCATGGCTTCTCCCCTGCAAATGCTGCCTTCCCAAGACCATTTCAAACAATTTCACTTGCAGGGCTTCCTCCCCGTTTTGGAGCCTGGCTGGAATAAAAAATGGCCTAAGGAGAGAAGGGGATGGGACAGGAGGGGTTAGGCACCCTTCCGTCCCATCAGCTCTCCCCTCCAAGTAGACCCTGCCTGGACATTACAGGCAGTTCCACCCTAAGTCCCCTTTAACATAGGACTGGGCTGCTGATGACACTTCTGCACCAACTAGAGTTGCCCTGCCCCCCAGAATTCTGGGTTTCACCCGGATTTTAAGCATCTCACCCGGATTGCTTAGCCTACCTGGATTCAACTGGATTTCAGCTTTCATTACCCCCCCCCCAAAAAAAAACCCCCTGAACTCTAGCCTTTGTAGAAATGGAGTTATGGAGCAAAACGTGATGTCACTATTCTGCTCAACCACTGGACTTGGATTAAGGAGGTAGCACAGGAGGCTTGATGGAAGCATTTCACTTTCACAAGTACAGTAATCCCCTGAGGAATGTTGCCTTTGGTTTTTATATCAGCAGGAGATCTCTATCGGGCAGCTGAGAGGCTAGTTTGCTTTTGATGTAAATGGTAGCCCGCCTGCCTGCCTGCCTGCCTGGTAGCCTGCCTGCCTATCAGGCTGTGTATTGTAATGTTTAAGGACTTCCTTGGCTTTACGTTCAATGCATGCAGCCTTGGTTTCAATCAGATCTTCTCTCAAAAAAGTGTGTACAGAATTGCAGCCTTAATTAAAAAGCTGTGCTTTTTTGTTGTTGTTCTGTTGCTGCTGTTAATATGTCAAGGGAAATGGTCAAAGGTATCTTCCCCAACTATTGTTGGCAGATATCCAGAGCACATACAAGTCAACTGGAAAGTGCAGCCGCTAATTTGTATATGCAAAATTATTTTCAAGCCAATGTACATAATATGCAAATTAGGCACCCAGATTTGGAAAGCCAGAATATGGCAGCCCTAGCACCAACATACATACATTTATCCTTTCCCTACAGAACTGTGCTGAGCCTTATGCTCAGAAAGCAATTTAAGTGGGCACATGTTCCATTCTCTCTATATGCTTTATCATTAATGTGATTAATAACAGTAAGTTATTGAACTTGTGTCCGATCACTGTGAACGTGTTCATTCAGAGTGGAGGCAGGAGGAGAAGACTGGCTCCAGAGAGAAGGGGGAGATGTCTCAGTCACAACCCACATCTAGTCAAGAGAGGAGAGCTGGACTTGCGGTAGCAGGCATGACCTTTCCCCTTTGCTAAGCAGGTTCCACCCTGGTTTGCATTTGATTGGGAGACTACCTGTGAACTCTGCTATAAGATATTCCCCTTAGGGGATGGGGCCGCTCTGGGAAGAATACCTTAGGTTCAAGTTCCCTCACTGCCTCTACTTTGGCATCTCCAAGATAGGGCTGAGAGAGACTCCTGCCTGCAGCCTTGGAGAAGCCGCTGCCAGTCTGGGTAGGCAATGCTGAGCTAGATGGACCAATGGTCTGACTCAGTATATGGCAGCTTCCTATGTTTCTCTTATGTTTAAGTATTTATTCAAAGAACCTGCCTCCTAGTGGATGGATCAGAGAGCACCCCAAAGCCCCGGATCACTGGAGAACGACCACTAAGGAAACAGAAATATTGCATTGCATTTTCCAGTGCTTAAAACACACATTTTGTGGTAATTCTTACAATAGCCCTCACAAGTAGGCCAGTACTCTTCTTCTCATACTGGCAGCTGAGGAGGGCTGAGGCGGAGAGAGAACAGTGGCTTGCCTAAGCTGCAGTGAGATTTGAACCTGGGGCTTCCAAGCTTACACTTTACAGTCACTGCATCATATGCCAGATTTCAGGGTTAAAAACAACTGCATGAAATTAAGTGCAGCAAGAGAGGACTCCACCTTGCTGAATCTGGGAGAGCAAGATGAAAACTGCCGTATCTCGACTGGCTCGTCTTCCGTTGTGTCGTCTTCATCATACGAGTTGATGTGGTGGTAACGATCAGAGCGAGCTGGAAAGAGAGAGGTTTGCTCATGAAGCTCAGGCAGATTTGGCAGCATGGCTGTGGTTCAGCTGCTGCCGTGCTGTCTCAGCCTGTCCCCAGCTGTTAGAAAAGGAATCCTTGGGGAAACCGCACAAACCCCAGCTGCCAGCATCCAGGCATTTGCATCTCTGCACCAAGGTGAAAATCCCCACTGTAAACAGGAAGGTAACTTAAAAAACAAAGATAACTGCATCTCAGAATCAGGACAAGAGACATTCCTGTACAAGTAGCCCTCACCTCCAGCGATGGCTCTCTCTGATGGCTGGGCCACAGAATGGTGTAACTAGCATGCCCCACTCTTCTCCCAGAATTCCACTAGTAATGTCACCTAAAAGCCACTGAGCTACCCAAACATGGGCACAAGAAGTCACCAAAAAATGTTACAACTAATGAAGATGATAAGAGAGCTGGTCTTGTGGTAGCAAGCATGACTTGCTCCCCTAGCTAAGCAGGGTCAGCCCTGGTTGCATATGAATGGGAGACTGGAAGTGTGAGCACTGCAAGATATTCCCCTCAGGGGATGGAGACGCTCTGGGAAGAGGAGAAGGTTTCAAGTCCCCTCCCTGGCTTCTCCAAGATAGGGCTGAGAGGGATGCCTGCCTGCAACCTTGGAAAAGCTGCTGCCACCAGTCTGTGCAGACAATACTGAACTTGATGGACTAATGGTCTGCCTCAGTATATGGCAGCTTCCTATGTTCCTTCCTATGATGATGATGATACTCCACATTTCAGCCAGGTTCAGTGGCTTACAATTTAAAATACACAAATAAGATACAAGCACAACTGAGGTATGTATAACAGCATCTTCTAGTCCCTGGCAGCTGATGTCACTGTCTGGATCCCAGAAGGTGCTGCAGAGGGACTCGGACACGGGCTGATGTGAAAGATGCCAGCCCAAAGAAGCAGCCCTTCAGTCACCATGCAGAGTCTTCTGCATTCTGGGAGCTGGTAGCGTAGGCCAAGTCCCAGAGGACCTGCCCCATGGCCAGTCTCAGCAGACAGAGCAAGGAAGCATGGGATTGGTTCTGTTTTTAGCCTGCCTCATCCTTAGTGGGTGGGATACAGAATGAAGTCTTACTGCACTATAAAATGTCACAAACTGATTCTACTCTATTCCAGCTAAACACCAACGTAACGCTGTTGCAATGACATTTCAGCCATGCCAATGCAAGACCCTTTACTTCCAGCCAAAAGGAGGTGCCCAATCAGGAACTATGCCGCTGGCTGCATGGACACAGTCCTCCCAAATGATGCTTGGGCTCAGTCGACTTCCTGAGGCCACAAGTTCTTGCTCTCCTCTTCCGATTCTGCATGTAACAGCATGCTAATAAGAGGCTGGTCCCCATCTGCGAGAGAAGGCACCCAAGGCTGTTCATGGGAAGCAAGAAGATCGCCTGTCGTGGGCCTCTAATCACAGGCCACTCGCTCACTAAGCCTTCTGGGCTGCAGAAGACAAAGCAGGCCACCCTCACTCCGTTTACTAAAAGCAAAACATTCTGGGGGAAAGCCGAGAGAGAAAGAACACTTGCTGTCAAAATAGCTGGTATCTTCCTCAGACTCCAGATGGGGGATGAACTCTGCTTTTTGCCTCAGGAGCCCATTCCAGTCCAGATCTTTGAAGAATGCATGCTGTTTCACCTCATAGGCGCCACCTGCAAAAAAAAGAAGACCCCAGCAGTGAAGTATGACTGCCCTCTGCTGGACACTCGGGGAGGAGCAGGTGGGCAGTGCTCTTGCCTAGCAATGTGTGCTGCTGCTGCTGCTGCCAGTCAGTGACTTCTGAGAAAGCGGGACACAGCCTGAGCACTGAGAGGCTGTTGACAGGGACATGCCATGGCTGCAGCTGGCCAAACATTTGATGTCACAGTCTGCAACATTTCGGAAGAACTAGGTTGCTGGGGACAAGCTGCCCCTTTCTCCTTCTGGACGGGACCATCTTGTAGCCCTGCCCCACCCCCCACCCATGTCTTTACCTGCCCCCAGGCGGAGAAGGGGGTTGGTCTGCAGGAGGCAGGAGATGAGATGCTGAGCGTCCGCTGGGAGCGCCTCCTCCCCTTCTGGCCACAGGATGTCGTCTGAAAGCAGCAGAGCAAAGACAGGCGGTTGCAGCTGGGTAGCAGAGGTGGCTGAGGAGGGGGTTGGTGGGCAGGACAGGTCTCGAGGCAGAGTTTATTCAACTTATTTGAACGCGGCTTAAATGGAAACCTTAGACTTGTTTACTGATAAACTGATCCATACCCCAAGCATTCTCCTGATGTGAAGAGAGAGTGGGAGGGCAAGCCACGGAATCTCTGAGCCCAAAGGCCGCTGGGAGCTGCTGACCCTTTGTCCTTGGTGTCACGAGGCCCTCCATGCAATCCCCATCTGAACTCAAACCACCCTGTTCCACCCCTTCTGAATGCCCAGGGAGGAGCAGGAGCCACCTCACCCCCTTACCCAAACCTAGAGAAAACTCTAAGACCTGGGAGAAATCATAGCTGGACTGCGGGACCACGGCAACCCACACTTGCCCTCCACGTACCAGTGATGACCTGGCCGAAGAGCTCCTCGGGAGTGTCTCCGAAGAAAGGCACGCAGCCCACCAGGAACTCATACAGGATGATACCCATCGCCCACCAATCCACTGGCTTCCCATAGCCTTGGCGGAGGATCACTTCAGGAGCAATGTACTCGGGGGTCCCACACACCTGTCAAGACATAGGGGCTTCATTCAGCAAGCTCAGGAACTGGCCCACCCAGTTTGCCCACCTAAAGTAACACTTACATGGATCAGCCCTTTAGAGTCATTTAGTGGAGTGGGGAGTACTGGATGCTTTCCCATGGCTGAAGCTAACCAGGTTTGCATCGGATCAGTACCTAGATGGAAGACCACCATGGAAGGCCCTTCCATGAGATGAGGTGAGGCAGTCAGGTAGCAGATTACTGGGGCTAGCAAGTTGGCAAGGTTCCCTCCTGTCCCCACTTTAAAAGAAAGGGAAAGAGGGGAAGGAGGGTGTGCATAAGGCCTCTGGCACCCTGCCTCAGGCACACAGAGATTTTGAGTTGCCACTGAAGACTACTGGGAACTCCATGAAAGAAGCTCTGAGCTTTCCAAACGGAAGAGCTGGATAAATACATAAGAATAAGCAAAGGCATGTAAGTGCACACTATCTAGTTGTTGTTGTTTTTTGTTCTCTACAGTTATTATGTGCTTGTTATTCTGTTCCCTCAATAAATTTAGTCTGATTTTTTTTTAAAGTGTCTAATATTTTACCTGGTTGCATGCAAGTTTCATGACCTCTACTTGGTACATTTTAGCTCAGCAGTCTTCTGAAAGGTACTGGAGGAACAAGGATATCTGTTCCCTCCAAAATAAGGATAACTGGCCACAAAAGCTTCATAATTCAAGATGCAGATGGATAAAACCACAATTGTGTAAGTTGTATGCCTGAAAGAATCAAGCTTCCATCTTTCTTGATCCAATTGGGCAGTGTGAAGAACACACTTCCCCTTTTCTAGGAAAGTATCCACCAGTATTGAATTTGGATCCTTGTTGGTTGGTTGGTTGTGCCGTCAAGTTGATTTCGACTCCTGGCGCCCACGGAGCCCTGTGGTTATCTTGGAGTGGTTTACCATTGCCTACTCCCACGCAGTATGAGATGATGCCTTTCAGCACCTTCTGAGAAGTTGGATGCGGTGATGATGCTTTTTTCCAGAAGCCCTTGACTGTTTCAGTAAGTACTAAGAGCTTGGAGAGAGTGTGTTGGCCTAAAACTAGATTGAGGCCATAGACAGGATCTATTGATAACAGACAAGGTCTGAGATAGTAGGCTTAAGTTGTTACATCTCCAGTCCCAAAGATGGAGCTATTCTCTACACTGAGGTGGAGAGCCAGTCTTGCGGCAGAGAGCATGAATTCTCCCCTTGGCTAAGCAGGGTTTGCTTTGCTTTGTATTTGGTGATTACATGTGATGTGAGCACTGTCTGCTGTAGTATTCTCCTCAGAGGATGGGGCTGCTGCTCAGTGGTAGAGTATCAGCTTGCCTGCAGAAGGCCCCAGGTTCAATCTCTGGCACTTCCAGGTAGAGGTGGGAAAGACCTCTGCCTGAAACCTTAGAGAGCTGCTCTCAGTCAGTGCAGACAATACTGAGCTAATGGACCACTGGTCTGACTCAATATAAGGCAGATTCCTATGTTCTTTACCAGATGCCTATAGGATCAGGTCCTGTCAAATGGAGAGGTAGAAAGTGGGTCTCCTAGCAGAGATTCTGGTAAAAACATTCAAAGTGAGAGGCTCTGAATTTGAGCTGGATGCCCAAGGATGCCTGTGAAGTTAGGTCCAAGGCCTGTGACTGACCAGTGATAATGAGGCTGTGGAAATGAGGACTACAGTACTCATTCGTGGTACTGGCATCAGTGGGACTGTAGAAGTGCTTGGGGCTACTGTCAAGGAAAGACAAGCAGAATACTTGCAACAGCTACAGCCAGCTTCTGTAACAAAGGGAGGGGAGAAGGGGAGGGGGTTCGAAACTGTGGCTGTCAGTCTAGAGGACTGTAGGCTGGTGTGACTGGTGTCTCCATTCCTCTCAATAGGACTCAAATTCAGGTTGTGGAGAGTAAGTGTAGCAGTGCAGTAATGGCAGTAATAACAGTGTCAGTCCCAACAGTTAGGGTTGTGTTGGTAATCATAACTGTAACATTGGGGTGAGTGAGCTTAGTATAGAGGCATGGGTCTTCTTGGGCAAGTATATCACCCAGAGGGAGAGCAGGGCAGATGACTTTCATATGGAGATGGGGACTGAGCGGCCCATCTCTCCAAGTCATATTGCCATAGTCTTTGAGTTAGACTTGTATTATACCTCTGAATGGGTCTCCTCAGCACGTGGCACATCTCAAGATGGTAGGAACTCAATGGACGGTCCCACACTGTTGCATTAGACAGTGGGGTTGTGCCATCAATTTCAGCCCTTTGAAGCTGTAATGGATTGAGGATAGTGCTCTTGGCACTGGAAGAGATCTCTGGTGCCTGAAAAGGATACACTCTGGCTCTCTGAAACTGGACAGCATGGAGTTATGGTGTCAGGGGGCACCAGGTCATACAACAGTACTGAAGAGGATGCAGATGGTGTGACATTTCCTACTTGAACATCAAAAGAGTAGGATGTAGGTCTGTGTTTTTCTTTTGAGGCCTCAGACCGTGGGTGGCATCCAATGGGGGGAGCTATTACTGTTCTTCTGGGTCTCTGAGCTTGAAGCCAGTGGTGCCGAGTCCAACTTTGGTCTTGAAGAAGACTTTGAATTGGGCAAGTTTGCTTGCTTCTGTTTCAAGTCCAAGGGAGCCACTGCTGCTGAGGATGCCAAGACCAGGAGGCAGGAGGTGCAGATGTCACCATTCATAATCGGTGGGAATGACTTCTCTCAAAGTTCCACTTGAAGGTGTGAAGGCCATAGTGAAGCTGAGCCTGCTTAGTGAAGCTGAGGGAGTGGATACTGGAATCAGCCCTGCATTATTTTCCCAGGCACCTGAAGCGATGGTCAGCAGTGGGGAGCTCCACTTCCAAGAAATACCGCATTTACCCGAATAGAGTGTAACTCTGAACTTAAGACAACCCTCTTAAAACATACAAGTTAAATACAGATGATATCTGTATTTTCTTGAAAGGAGGAGAACTCTAAATTTAAGATGATCTCCCCAATTTTGAACATCAAGGAATGTTGTGTGTGTGGGGTGGGGGGGCTAGTCTTCGATTCAGGTTAAATGTGGTATACCATTTAGAAGACTGCAGTTATAGCATAAGACAAAGTCTTTGTTGAGGTAGGTTTGTGGTTATTGCAGGAACTGCAACAGATGTGTCTTGCTCTTTGTTCTTCATCTCTAACAAAATTTTCTTTTGAAAGGCAAGTGGATAAAAGACTGAAGAAAAAAATGATACAAAAACAAAGGGTTTTTTTAAAAAAAAAATGGTTAAAGCTCTGAGGAAAATATTTTCCTCAGAGAATTCTCCTAGAGTTGCATCTCACATAGTGGTTAGAAGACAGCTGAGAGGGAAGCTGCCAGTCACACTTTGTAGGCCAGACACACCTGCTCCCACTGGGGGAGAGGAGAGAGCTGGCACCCCAAAGGCTAGGGCTCTAGAATAGTCTAAGAGTTGCTCTGTGCAGGCACAGATCCCATTAGTGTAAATGCACAGAGACCACGAAGAAGGTCCTCTAGCTGCCTACATGACATATACAATGACTTAATTTGTGTTGTTTACACTTACACCTTCCTTCTAAAACAGCAGGAGGCACTGATTGGTAACATAACACAGTAAAGGTTTTCCTCTGTGGATGGGCTCTCGGTTCTGGTAAGCAGTTCTGATTTAAAGCTATGCTGGACTTCTAAAGTAAATCAACAAGATGAGAAGTTGCAGGCACCTGCAAGGTCATTTTGTGCTGCCTTCACTCATGCCTCCTTGGGTATTAGCCAGGTGGTCTGATGGCAGTGAAGCACCCCAGGATTAAGGGACAATGAAGGCTAATTAGTCCCCATGTTCCTATCCTTTGCCCATAAACATGTAACCACAGGGCCTGGATCTGAGAAGAGCAGAGAGAGAACTCCACCAGACCAGCCCGAACTCACATCACAGGGGCACCTGCATTCTCCAGCCACAGCCCCAGGGTCTCACCTGCTTGTCAAGGAACTCGCGGGCATCTTTCTCAATGTGGCCTTCATACAGATTGGTGGTGAGACTCATCAGCCCCATCTTGGAGAGGCCAAAGTCTGTCAGCTTAATGTGCCCCATGGAAGTGATGAGTAGGCTGGGGAGAAAACCAGAGGAACTATCAGAGAGCAGAGCACAGCCAACCCCTACCCCAAATATCGCCAAGGGGACCTGGGGAACTTCCGCAAAGCTGAGCTACGCATGCTGCTGCCTCCCTCTGGGGAACGGAACCCAGAAGAGGCCCTGGCTCTCAGCCGCATACTTGTCCGGCTTGAGGTCGCGGTGGACGATGCCATAGTTGTGCAGATACTCCAGAGCAAGGACGGTCTCGGCAAAGTACATGCGTGCCATCTCTACAGGTAGTGCCCCAATGTTCTTCAACAGCGTGGCACAGTCCCCACCTGCTAGGAAGAAGGCGAGATGCTTAGGGAGATGGCTAGGGTGCTATTTTGCTCCCACAGTGCCTGCCAACTACTCTGTGTTTGACTGAAGCTTGCAGTCAAACCCGTGTATAGTTTTTATGCTTGCATTTTATAGATTTTAACTTAGATTTGTTTTATATTTTTAGCTTAATATTTTTATTGTCATTTTATTGTATGTTTTTTAATTTTTGTAAACCGCCTTGAGATTGTTTTTAATGAAAGGCAGTATATAAATTCAACAATAAAATAAGTAAGTAAGTAAATAAATAGTCCTCTGTTACCATCTCATCTGAAGAACTTGGACATACAGCCCGGAAGAGTGTGTGTCCTATTATAGTTCATATTGAAGGCTAATGGTATATGTCCTCCAGAGTTCAGTCTGACCTAAAGTGAGCCTGCTGAAAAACCTACAGGAACCTAAACGTTTCTGTGAAGCACACAAGAGGCTGGTTCACACGATTATTATTAGGGTAGGAGAAGCCTAGCTTGGGAGCTGCGCACGCTCCCGTTCTCTGATCACCTGTGAAATTAAAAACAAGGTCACAGGTACAGGAAGTGACCGTGTGTTAAGCAGCAGCCAGGTCAGAGGGCTTCTCCTCCGACCTTGTTAAAGACCTGGGTACAGCAGCAGGGTAGGAGGGAGCCCTCCGAGCCAGCTGCTGCTTAGCACACCATCACTGCTTCTCTTAGCCTAGTAAGAAACATGTGCCCAAGGCCTATCATCCATTATGATCTAAGTTTGCTTTTAAACGGGAGGCACAGTTGGTTATAAGAGATTATCCTGCCACTTCCAGGAACATACTTGTCATGACTATAGTTGGTGACGCTACTGGTTGAGGAACCGAGACGTTTCCTGAGAAACTACTGAACTTGAAAGATGCTCCTGAAACAGTGAGTGGAGACCGCAATGAAAGGTGTTTTTCTTTTGAATTAGGTTTATAATTAAAAATTAGTTAGCCAACACATGATGCATACATTTGTTGCTCAAGAGTAGCTGCTAATCATTGTTCTCTGAGTTGACTGTTTGCTTCCTGCAAGCTCTTCTATGGGATTTTAATGTGTAACCTGAAAGTGGACTTGTTTGATTGTGTTATACGTCAGGGCTTATAAGTCTGTAAGGAATAGCTAATAGTTTCTCTTATCTTCATACCCCTGAGATAAAACAATCGGAACAAATTAAGCAATTTGATTTGTGCCATTTGAAGTCTCTGCCTGTATGCCTGTCTGTGTCTCTGCCTTTCCTACAGAGAAAACCTTGTTGCTGTACTGAGGAGCTTAAAGGACCCTGGGCTGTAAGAATGTGCCACTCTCTTGATAAAGACCATGTTTACGACATCCTAAAACAATGAAAAGCTGAGAGGGGGCAAAGGAGGACCTGCAGAAGCCTGCCCACCCCCCAGAGATATTCCAGCCTCTTTCTCAGGATTTTCAGCTTTTAAATAGTCACATTTGCCTTATTTTTATTTATAAAGACATTAAAAAACCCACATGTGCAGATGGTGTAAAATTCTGCACACTAATTTTCTGAGTCCAGCACACGCCAAGATCACTGTTCCCTCCGCCACTGCTAATGTGACCAGCCTAGGGACCACATGCCACAGCGTCCTCACCCCCTCCCAGTTTTGATGTGGCGCACCTTCGACATACTCCATGACCATGCAGAGGTAACGCTTGGTCTCAAAAGAGCAGAACATGCTGACCACGAAGGGGTTCTCTGCAAAGGTCAGGATGTCGCGCTCCACAAAGGCCTGCTGGATCTGGTTGCGCAAGATGAGGTTCTGCTTGTTGATCTTCTTCATGGCAAAACGCTGGCGGGTCTCCTTGTGCCGCACGAGATACACAGCCCTGAGAGAGCAGGGAGAGGAAGAAGCCAAGGTGGTCAGAAAGAGGCAGTATTTCTTGGTCTTTGGCTGGCAAGACCACACTCCCCTCCCAGAACCAGGAAATCCAGAAGTTCTTATTCCCAATTATTTATCTACCTCCACCCAGGAGACACTATTAGGAGCCACACTGAACTGGGCCAAAAGCTTAGGACATAAATCTGCCTGATACATACGGAGTCAGACTATTGGTGTAGTTTGATTAGCAGTGGCTCTCCAGGGTCTCAGACAGAGCTTTCCCATCACCTGTTCCCTTTGATTAGAGATGCTGGGGACTGAACCTGCAAAGCATGTACTTGATCACTAAGCTATGGCTGCTTCTAGAAGACCTAAGGGCATATCAACTCCTGCTGTTCACTCTGACTACTACTTCTTCACTCTCTAGACAATGGAGTGGAAAACTAGCTTTTACATGGAGCCCTGGGGGGAGTTGCATCTTCCGATATATGTTTAGTGCACTCACTCTCCACATTGGTGGACAAGTACCCATGTGTCTGGAAGATGTGGACAACAGTGACAGCAGTGTGACCACCCACTCTGTCTGACCAGTCAGGGATAGAAGTAGGGCCTGTGCAAACAACCCAACAGTTGTTTGGGGCACCACTGTTTTGAAGAACCAATGCAGCCGCGTGCAATCTGAGAAGTGTGCCACAGGACCCCTCGCAATGCTGCAGAGGAAGCTGGTGCGAGACACTCGGATCATTCCCAGCAGCATGTGATCTGGGTGTTGTGCCACAGCATCCTCTGTGCCATTGCAAGGGAATTTAAGGGTGCAACCCCTTAGAATGGCAAAATATCCTGAGCTAGTCCTCGGTGGAAAGTCAGCACACAGAATCATCCTATATTTCCTTTTTGCAAGGGCATGAAAAACTACTGGGCCCAGTTCAGTTGCTTCCCCCAGGTCAATGAGCCTGTTCCTGTGGTGGAGGAATAGGCGAGCACGTTTTTCACCATGCCCAGATATGTCATGGACACACCACATGGGTGTCCAGAGGCCCAACTTGCTTGATTCTTACACATCAGCATGGATGGACAGGGGAGAGATCACATGGCCTGGACCTTCATGTCACCTGCCTGCATCATATATAACGCTATGTATGTACAGGAGGAGAGGTGCACACAGCCTACTTTTCCACCACTGGAACAGAATCTTTGGTCCAGTTAAGCAGCAGAATAAGGCCCTAGTTTGCAGCTAAAGTGCTGAACCAGAAACAAAGAACATCCTATACATTCTTGAGAAGCTTGAACCAACTCACTCACCCATATGCCCCATTGCTGATAAGTTTAATAGTTTCAAAGTCTCCTTCTCCCGGTGGCTTCTTCGGCTTTGGAGTCGTCCCACGACTCTGTAACAGTAAGCATATAGGGTGGGAGGGCATAAGCAGCTCATAAGGAGACAGGAATTCAGCCCTTACAGAGCCCATCCCACTTGGGGGCAGTGCTCCCTCTAAGAGGGATTCCCAGATGTTGTTGACTACAACTTCTAGAATCCCCAAGCAAAGGCCACTGCAGCTGGGGATCCTGGGAGTTGTAGTCAGCAACATGTGGGAATCCCTCTTAGAGGGAACATTGCTTGGGGGCCTTCTTTACAAAGGCCAAGAGCCAAACTAGATGAGACATTAATTACATTATTTAGCCCTGCATGTCAATTTTTTTTGGAGAAATTTAGGCACAAAATGAAATTTAACAGGCACAAAGTGGAGCAATTCAGATCAGGAACACAGTATGGTGATGGGGCTTAATTCTTTGCCCCCACCATAATCTCAATAGGGTGTCTCCCTCACCCCACAGTTTCTATTGGTCCTGGAAGGGAAGTTCCCACTGATGCTAATGGGAGCCTCCCTCCTGTAGCAAACAGTAGCCAGAGTCGTCCCAATGCAGCTTATCGCAGGGGGAAAGGGTTAAACCCCACACTGCAGTCCCAATCCAGATCAGAAGTCCCCTGCAACTGCTGTATACACTGAAAAGGGAGTGGAAGATCCCTTCTGAAACAGAATATTCATATTAGTCAATGTAGCCTTTTCATTTGATTTACAGATGTGGGAAATGTCGTATTTATCTGAATACACGACAGCTCTGAATTTAAGACGAGCCCCTTCAAGAATAGAAGTTAAATACAGGTTATACCTATATTTAGCCCAAAGGAAGAGGATTCTGAATGTAAGGAGACCCCTTGATTTCCAACATCAAAAAACTTGGAAAAAACCTAGTCTTGGATTCTGGTAACTAGAGTACAAAACTGAAGAGAAACCAAATGCACAAACGCAAGATAGGGAATCCCAGGCTATGCAACCGCACTAAGATTCTGGTAAGACAGACATACGGCTGGTGGATCCGTTCACCAGTTCAGATGTTTGTCAAAGAGTTACTCATATGGGAACCTGTGCTGTTCAAAAGGGTCCTTTAAGCAAGGTGCACTTGGGTTCTGCTGATGAAAACCTGGCAGCAAAGAATAGGAGACGCATTCGGCACATGATGTGCTTCGCTCCTTTTTTGCAATCATTATTACTTTGTTTGTATCCCTACACAGCCTGGAGCAGCTAGAGGCTGGCTAGACTCCAGCATTTCTCCCTCCCTCCCTCTCTTCTGTCTTTATGAAATAATAATCATATTTCATACAGGCAAAAATATTCCATGTAGCAGTTGAAGAGAAAGACCCACCTAGGTTTCCTTCTGTGTGTGTGTGTGTACACACACACACACACACGCGCGCGCGCGATGCTTTTTGTTACCACTATTCAGCCTCATTTAAGATTTCTTTACTTCATAAGCTGAGTTTCGGGGGGGGGGCATTTTAAAATCTTGTCTCTGAGCCCACTCCAACCTTGCTACGCCCCCGATTCGCATTCTACTGAACTATTCATTAATGCAAGGATGGTTTGCCCATGTAGCCGCATGGCCCCACTTGACTGGCCATGATTCTGGCTAACAAATGGCATCAGTGGAACTGCACAGCCTTGGAAGGGAGAGAAGCCACTTGAGGGGCCACAACATCACTTTCTCTGGGCGCCTACCTCTTAGCAGCACAAGACTCTCCCAGGAGCTCCATCCCCTGACTTTCCAGCTGTGCATCAGTGCTCTAAAACTTTCACAAGGGAGTGGAAGAAGGAAGGGCGACACAGACATGCCCTATGTATGTCCCTACCTGAGAGCTGTGTGGTTGGGCATGTCAGCCACTGGACACCTGCAAAGAGCTACTGCTTTTCTTTCTAGTCCGTGCATGTCAGCTAGCTTGGACAAAACTATTTTGACTTCTCTGGTACAATTTGCCCCTTCCCCAATTAAAAATGCAACCCATGTCCAAGGAGATTGGATAAATGAAGGAGGGATGTTGCCCCAGTTTCCTGCTTCTGTGGTAAAATACATGGCTCCATACTGCCTCTTTCTATTTTAATATTCACAATTTAATATTCTATTTTAATACTTTCAATTCACACTTCCCCTCCCATCTCAAAAGCTTCAGGTGGGTCACCGTGGTATAAGAAGTGCCACAAAATATGCCATTCAAATTGAATTAGCACAACTAAAACCAACACATAAGAGTCAATGCTGAAAATCCCAAACTCTTAACCAACTTAACTCCAATGAGCACCAGGTAGATCTTACAATGCTTCTGAAATATTTCCATTCTCGGGTCCTGGTGAGTCTTCAAGGAGGAATCCTACATTGAAACCCAGCAGGACTTGGGACCAACATGCAGCTGACATGTATCCAAGATCTATATTCTCCTCTGCTGGACCTTCCAGCTTTACTTTCTGCCCAGATTCTCCCATTTACAGCACTTACAGGTTCATAGGTAGCTGCCTTGATCCATCCAGCTCTTTACTGCTTACATTGACCTGACACCCGGAATTTTTATTCCATCCTATTGGGTGTGGGGAGAGGCAGATAGGGAACCTCATGTAGCTTTTCCTACTCCCACCACAACCACTCTCGACCCCTTCCCCATTTGCCTGCCTCCCTTTTCTGGTACATCTGTTGCTGCCGCTACTGTATATACAGAGTTGACCCAGACATACTGCTGGCCCCAAACCATTGCACTAAACCAGGGACTCTCAATGTTGGGTCCCCAGATGTTATTGGACTTCAACTCCCATAATCCCCAACCAAAGGCCACTGGGGCCGGGGATTATGGGAGTTGAAGTCCAATAACATCTGGGGACCTGACATTGAGAATCCCTGCACTAAACAACCCAAGAGTCACACCTCTGCATCCTCTGTTAGTTTGAATGTCTCCAAATGCACACAGCTTACTGGATACCCATTACAAGTGTTGTCATCTCAAGTGGCAGCTGGGACTGCTCTGCTGCCACCTCTATCCAGCTGAGGGTGGCAGGCTCCAGCTGTTTCCCCAACCTGTAGGGAGTCATCTAAGGTGTGAAATCCATCACTAGGGATGCAAGCTTTAATTGCTTTAACCAGCTGTTCAATCAACAAAACTTAGTTGATTAATCAATGGAGGTGAGTTAAGAATACTTTTGATTCGTTTTTTAAACTGTTTCGATTCTGATGTGTGAAGAATGAAGACGAAAACATGACCATTGTTTGGAACAATAAAACAATAAAAGTTCAATAAGAGTTTTTGTTTATTAAATTGCAAAACGTCATATACATCCTTCAGTATCTTAAAAAGGGACTCAGGCTATGATCAAAGAGCTATGAAATAGTTCCGCTGGCCCATGGGGGCTTTTGTCAAACTGTCCCACAATGGCATGCATCAGATAGCTTTGGAAGCGGAAGGGAATTTGCAATATGGCATGGCAGGAAGGAAGGAAGTAAAGTAAAACATTCCATTAGGCTACACAAATTACTTTTATAAGCCTAAGTTATCCAGACCCTCACTCTAAACTGATATTTTGTAACATGTTAAATGGTTAAAGGGAGGGTGGTTAATCAATTAAAAAAATAATTAGCAGTTCTAGCTTAAATAGCTCTAGAAATAGCCTTATATCAATTATGGCTATGACCCAGTCAAAGAAATCTTAGTGAATTAATCAAATCCATTTTAATCAATTAATTGAACAATTAATTAATTAAAACTGCAAGAGTCGGCATATGACTAAAATAAGTTTTGAACAAAAAAGATTACTTCCTTTGATTGTAGGTGATGCAGGTGTAATGTCACAGCAGGCAGTATCTTAGAAAAAGCATTCCCGCCCGCATGAGAGTGAAGCAGAAGTAACTCTTCCAAGATGGTGCCTTCATCTGCCATTTTTATATATTAAACATAATTAATGACCGACATCCTAAGTGATGCTGTGGGCACGTAGCCAAAGGAAGCACGCCCACAGTTGCTCCACTCCCGCTTTTGAAGCATGGGTGCTTGTGTGTGTGGGTAATTTTTCCTGGTCTCCCCTTCCCCTAGAAGAAGTGCCCTGTGCAACGTGCAACCATGTCCGTGAGGGTGATCCTCAGGGACATAATTGCACAGTGCACTTATGGGGAAAGTGAAGGTCAGCTAAAATCACCCCTTCCTGCATCTGAACATCCTGCACTTCCGAAGCAGGAGCAAAAGCACTGTGGACATGTATCCTTTGGCTGTTAAGATGTCGACCAACATTTTTAAAACTTGTGTTGGCCCATTAATTAGGGATGCCAATTGATTAAAAGTGGGTTCAACCAATTAATCTTGCTGATTAATTGACTAAAGGTTCTAATTCTAATGTGTCTATATGTGTAAGGCTGCAATCCTATGCTTGCTTTCTTATGAATAAGTCCCAGTAAAGTCAGTGGGATTTACTTCTGAGTAAACATGCAGAGGATTGCTCTGTAAAGTTGGCTTTCTTGTATGACTACACATTTTATGTTTAACTGAAGATGTGTCCATTTTGGTAGAGAATAACCCACAATCACCATGCAAAAATTACTGCCTGTCTACATTCTGTTCATTGCCAGTAGAGACAAGCATCCTCAATGTCAAATATATGGCTGTAGATCAGGGTCTGCTCAACTTTGCCCCCCCCCCCACCCGCCCAGCTGTTTTTGTACTACGACTTCCATAATCCCCATCCACAGTGGCCAATAGCCAGGAATTATGGGAGTTGTAGGCTGACATCTGCAGGAGGGCTGAAGTTGAGCAGCGCTGCTATAGACACACACACACACACACACACACACACACACACACACACACACACACACACACACACAATTTTCCAGTCAGAAGAAACGCCTGTCATTCTGAAGCCCAGTTCCCTTTTGTCCATTTCCTTGTGCAAGAGCCTACCTTTGGCCAAATGAGAAGTTAGTCTGAGGCCTAGCAACAGCAGCTTGTTTCCCCCAGCACTGGACAAGTGGTTTTGGCCACAGCAAGAGAGCGGCAGGACCAATGAGCAGGATAAGCAGAAGGCGAGTCAATGGTCCGTGTGTGTGTGTGTGTGTGTGTGTGTGTGTGTGTGTGTGTGTGTGAAAAGCCGGGGTACCGAGCTGGGATGGAGTTGGCAGAGCTGTGCCCTGCATACTGACCTCTGTGAACTCCTCAGTCTCAGGCGTGTTGGATCCTCCGCTATCGTGCTCCTCCACATACAGCACATCTGAGGACAACAGGGTTTGGAAAGAGCCAAAAGGAGAGCCAAGGGAACAAGGCTTTAGCAACCCCATTGCCACGCATGGAAGCACAGAAAGGACGGAGCCGAGAAACATGCACAGCCATGCCGATGCGCTAATGCACACGCATGTATGTATCTACACACATCCCAGCATGCTCGTGTGTGTGAGTGTGGGAGGGAGAAAGGCATGCACATGAGCCCCTGTGTGCATGCTAACGTAGGTCTGGAGGACAAATTGGGAGATGCAACCATGCACTCGCGAATCCAAATCACAGGCAAACATGGTACATGCATGTTAACACACATCTCAAAAACAAATATACATGAATGCTATTAATTGTTATTGTTTGTTAATCTGGTCTGTGACTGCAATAAACATACTACTACTCTACTCCCAAATATACAAACACCTGTGCGTGTGCGTGTGTGTGCAGGTGTGCATATTCTGGCCGTCTTCCTCACACTGGAACACACCCTTAGCACTTAACACGTACACACAGATGCAGACAGACATGGATGCTAACTTGGTGGCACAAAAATGTATGTTGACAAGCCGGTGCAATCGCTCATCTGCAAAACAAATATACTGATGTGGGAGCGGGTGGTGGTCCTTCTAGTCACCTGGAAATGGAAATTCACCAGAATTGGCATTTGAGTTCCATTGTGCTTATCCGGATGACCTGGATTCTGACCACAGGTCATCTGCTCTTGACCACCTATCTATCAGTCCTGCTTTTGTCTCTATCTATCAGTCAGACAATCAACATATGATGAGTCCACATATTTTTCCCCCTGCAGGGAGAAAAACAGCCAGAGGGTAATTTGACTGGGAAACCTGCCTGAGGGAAAAGGATTAAGTACCCCCACTCCATACCACTGCTCTGATCAAATGCAGAGTCTCTCCCAAAGGCTGCAATTTTTTTTTTAAAAAAGTTGGGAGACACTTCACATGTCTCCCACATGATATATATAGTTTGTCCCACACCATGACCCTTGAGCTCTGCCCCATTTAGGAATTCAGGTTTCCCGGACTTCCCGGAATTCAGGTTTCCCGGAGAATCAAGGCATCCAAAGTTAGCTAGTTCAGTTCACTAAACCATTCAGCAATTAAAGCTCAATTATAGAAATGGAATAAATAAATAAGTAAATACAATAAATTTAAGATAAAACAAGCAAGGAGGGTATCAGCGGAGGTAAAAGGTATAATAGGAGTGAGTCTCAAGACCGGAGCAAGCAAATTAGAGCAGCAAAACACTGTTCTAACTAGATGCTTGGTCTTCTGTCCCTCAGCTTTTCGTCATGAGGAAGATCTATACATGTCAGTGGGTTTTTTGCTCCACATGGTCATGTGTCCATGCACACAACCACTATGGGGTGGAATGGTGGTTTAAATGTTATGTGGACTACCCCATACTAGCACAGGCCTAATTCTCACTGGAGGTGGAATATCTGTGTCTAGGTTGTACCACTTCAGTCATGTCAACTCACACCTGCAGATCGAAGTAATACTGCCTAGGATAGGGCTGCACAATTTCAGCCCTTCAGCTGTTTTTGGACTACAACTCCCAGAATCCCCAGCCACAGAGGACAGTAGTCAAGAATGATGGAAGTTGTAGTCCATGTGCTGGAGGGTTGAAATTGTGCAGCCCTGGCCTAGACCCATGCTTTTCAACCAAGGGGACTCATACATGCCTGTCAAAATGTGAGGTACCACCAGCTGAAAAACACTGGCTGAGATGAACAGGTTTACCACTTAAGTAAGAACTAGGTCTCAGGGGTCAAGATGGGGAGAGGCAGGATCCTCTCCCCATTGGCAGAGAACTCATTCCAGTGTCTGTTCTCCATGTGAAGGATCCTAAATCTCTGTCATAATCATCACTCTCCCCACCCCGCACAAGAAATCCCAGATAAATTTGATCTCTTTGTTAAGACCTCAGAAATATCTGGAAGCTATCCTGGACAACCGTCCCTGCCCATTCACTGACACCATGCCCTTGGTGTGTATTTGTTTATATTCTGCTTAGCAGGAAGACCACTCTGTACCACGGCCATGCATGTGGAAAGATAACCCTGAATGTTGCAGGAGAAACCAGGTTGGCCTGGGCAGAAAGAATCCTCCTGGAAACAAGTCTGTGCTACTTGGAATCAAAGTAATGCCAAAATTAACAGCCGACATGAAGGGTAACTTGCCACATCTCTATGGAAGTTACAGGGAGCATGCTAACACATGCATATGAAATCACACACGTGAACAGTCAAACGACATAACATATATTGTGACGCAAGCACATACACACAGTTCTGCAAGCGGTTTTTGTTGAATTGCCTGCAAGTGGTTTTTGTTCAATCACCTGGGAAAGGGTCTCGGGTGAGTCCCAGCTGGCTGATGATGTAGCGAGGGATGTCTGTCTTCACCAGGTGCCCCTCTTTGGCATGGTCCTCCGCTGCTTCTAACAGGTGGTAAAACTCCTCAGGATTAAACTCCTAGAAAACAGCAGGGTAGGTCAGAATTAGGGATGGGTATGGCCCCTAAAGAGTTTTGGCTTGAAGCAGGACTCTTTTGCAGTGACAGCAGCAGGGTGGCAACTGTGGGCTATTTCCCCTTCTTCAGGGAAACCACAAAGCAGAGAGCAAGCATGATGTAGCAGTGGTAAGAGTGTGTTGATCTTGAACCAGGGAGACATGGGTTCAAATTCCTGCTTAGCTATGACGCTCACTGGGTGACCTTGGTCCAGCCCCGCCCCCACATCAATGCAACCAGCTGTGTGGGTAAAGTGGGCGTCTCCATACTGCCCCAAGCTTCTTGGAGGAAGAGTAGGATACAAATGTGATAACATTTCATCTACATGTAACGTGCTGCCAATTCACCACCATTTCCCACCACAAACAGACACAAAGTTCTTCTGGGGGTGGCTTTAAGTGCAAGATGCATATTTGGGTGCAGGAGTCTGCCAAAAATAGGATTTTGCCAAGAACCTGGGTGTTTTTCACACAGCAGGCTTTACCACAAGTTTACTGCAAGGCTTTATTGTGAGTTCAAAGTTGCTCCCCAAAAAACTGACGCAAAAAATGGATTTTTTTTACCCTGGATATAAATCGGGCTACACTTTTAATGCACAATGAAAAACCTGAATGGTGTGTGAAGAGCTCCCTGATAGCTCACAGGGACTTCGGGGTAAATCTGGCTGATATGTGAATGCACCCCCTCCATTCCGAAGCTCTGTGTGAAAAATGCCCTGGAAAGCCATGAAGTATGGCTGGCGTTCTATGTATTATCCAGAGGCTACCATCAGCTTGACAGGCCTGTGCTAGATAATCCCATGGGTCCTCATGTTTAATGTTTTAATTTAATTTGTTTTAAATGGCTTTAATGAATTCTGTATGTCTTGATTTTTGTTTACATTTTTGGCTGCTTTTACTTGTTTGTTAATTGCCCTGAGACTTTTGCTGTATGTGGGATACAAACACAATAAATACATATTAATACATAAAATCTGATTCCAAATGTATACTACCTGTGATGCAAATGCATTTATGCAGCAGAGTGTTTAGGGACTTCTATGTTTGCGTTATGGGGGGGTCTATAGAACGGTGAGTGATGAGGTCCAATGACTGAAGTTTTGATGCCAAGTGTCACAGTTGGCCTGTAATTAACTTACTGCATATGAGCAGGTTGTGCGATTGTAAATTAGTCTGATCCCTTTGTGGGTCAGGAATAATGTCTTCGTGATTTTAGATGGGCAACTGATCTAGCTGTACACTCCAGACTGCTTCTCAGGGGAGGCATGGGTCAAGTGGGCCTCAAACTGGGGAGCAAACTACTGATTCTGAGTGCAATATTGTTGGTTTTGTAGAGTTTTGCAGGATTTTTTTTGTAAAAGGTGGGGAGAGACAAAGGTGGGAGTAGGGGGATTAGAGATGCATGGAGGAACAAGTTGATGGGCAGAGCACAGACACCTTATGTCCTGGAGCTTGTTGGGTATTATGGAATGATAGTAATCAGAAGCATTCAACCTTATCCTTGGTTAAAATGCTTTTTAAAAATTCCTCCTTTAGCGCCTAGATCCAAGACAAACAGCATCAGGGAAACAGGAGAAGTGGGGAAGAGCAGGTGTCACCAGGCAGCTGACATCCTCCTGCTTTTGCTATTAGTGATGCTTGTATACGCAGTAACAGACACGGCATTGGACTGGCTGATACAATGCACTGCATCCTCCTACTTTTTGAGCAAGATGGTGATTGGCCAGGTTAGGAAGCACTTCCCGGGATTGGCTGGTGTGTTGTCAGGGAAACTAACAGGCACCTTCAATGCTGGCCAGCACAGGTGGAGCAAGCTGATGCTGTAAGGATGGTGAAAAGAGAGGAAGGATTGGGCAATGAAAGGGTGAGCTTAATCTGTGCCAAGGCTCAATGAGGTTCATTTTGGGATTAATTTTCAGTGCTAGAGCAGAGTCTCGGAATATGTGAAGTAATAATAAATAAATGGGAAAGTGCCTCTGAACACAAGCTGACTGCCTTTCTTGGACCACAGTTTTTCCTGATGGTATAGGACTGAAGAACAAGGTTTCTAAGCAGCCAAGGCTGTTTTTTTAGAAATTAAGCACTAACTGAACAGGACTGTAAAAATAAGCTAATATGAATAGAGCAGGGAAGAGAGGCAAGGGCTTAGGAGAAGGGGGCAGGGGGCAGGGAAACACTCCAAACTGAGCAAAGAGGCACCTTTTAAAGTAATGATTCTCTTATATTTCGTAGGTTGTGTTGAGCAACTGGCCTAACTTGTCCCCAGCACAGCATCCCACCAGTGGCTATAGCTGGTTTCTCCCTTGTGTTTATATTTAGATTGTGAGCCCTTTGGGAACAAAGAACCATCTTATTTATTTATTTCTATTTTTTCCTGTGTAAACCACTTTGATAACTTTTGTTGATAAGCAGTATATAAATATTCATAACAATAGTAAAAACATGTTCTCAATTTCAGAAGGAAAAAACCTGAAAAGACAGAATTTGAGCTACAATTATCTTTGGGACAGATCCACTAATTGCATAGTTGGAAAGGTAGCAGAGGCACATTGTGTTTGTATAGGCTCCTCTACTAGGCAAGAACATGGGGGAGCGGGCTACGCCAAAGGCTGATAAGGATCCTGCAGCCCTACTGACCTTCCTTTACTTACTGGGGCAGGGACTGGAAGGAGGAGAGAGGAATCAGTAAGTCTGGCACACTTTGGCTCTTCCAGATTCAGGTGCGGCTGGGGCCGAGGGCCTAAGTGCATCCCAATATTTGTAGGGGCACCGAGGAAGGTGTGTGGAGGTTTAAAGTTACATCCTAGGAGCTATTACAATGTCACAGAGTATTGCGGGGGTGCTGAGTCTTGGACTGCATGTGTAGCTGTACCCCAGCATCATCTCTGATACTGCAACAAGGGACCCTAGACAGCACCCCTTGGCCAGTGTTGTATTTTGTCACTTGGGGTGACAAAATGTCTGAGGCTGAGCCTGTTTTCTCCTTACTTTTTAAAAAAAAGATTAAACCAGCCGGGTGAAGTTGAAGATAACAGTTTTAACTCTCAGCATGCAATTATTTTCCAGTTTTCAACCAGTGTGATGTCCTTGGAAATAAACTGACAGAAGCAGACCAAATCATCATGGCCTCCATTGCCACCATGTAGGGGGTGACCCAAAACATTTGGATGCCTGAAATGAAACATACAAACAGCAGGATTCCCCTCTCAAATGAACCACTAAGAAGGTACCTTGCTCAAGCCCTACTGAAGCTGCTCCTTCGAGGTAGGCTGCTATCAGTTGAAGACTGATCTAAAGCCAGTGACCAGGCTCAAACATGGCTTCAACAACCTAGGATTGTCTGGCTTGGGACTTACAGGCACTGTGCAGCCAGAGTCTACAGAACTCAACTCTAAACAACAGTATTGTATTCTGAAAACAATTCAACAGTAGCACATGACCTTACGAGGCACATGGGGAAGAGTCTTGCAAGTAACCTTCTAGAACCTTTTAAGTGGCTTTAGATCTGGTGGCAGCCTACCTCAAAGGATGGCATGCTCCTAGATTGGGGATCAGAGCAATCTCTCTACTGAGGGTAGATCTCAGGAAAGTGTAGAGTCACTCCCATTTCATCACGTGCACGAGTCGCAGATTGAGCAAATTTCGGTTGCAGGGCCCAAGAGCTTTAAGAAAGAGGAGAGCAGGTCCTTACCTGCTCTCCACCACCCCATGCAGCTTCCTGCTGAGGCGATGTGTGTCCCTAGAAGCCCTGAGAGCATCAGCAGGCACATGATGTCCGCACATGCATGGGCACCATTTGCTTGGTGTTGCTGACCACGCAAATTGCGCTCGCGTATGCGCCCAGCACAGCATCGCTCCAGTGGCTGTTGCTGGTGTTTCGTAAGTTTCTTTTAAAAATTGCGAGCATTCTGGGGACAGGGAGCCATTTCACTTATTTATTTATATCTATATAAAGCATGTTGGGAACTTTTGTTGAAAAGCGAGATGTAAATATCCATTGTATTCATCATTGTATTTGTCATATTTGTAATGACTATCTTTCCTCTTTTTTTAAAGCTCCTGCCCCACCCCCACCCCCCGCAACGGAAATGATCCCTATATCTTGCACAACACCCATTCACCTCAATGGGACTTGGCAAAGGAGACCCTTCCAGCAGCTTATTTTATTTATTTACTTATTTATTCAATTTCTCTACCGACCTTCCATAAATGGCTCAGTGCAGTTTATACAGAGAAATAATAAATAAATAAGCTTGAGTTTGTGGGTCAAATCTATCTATCTTGCCTCCCTTAATTATGCTCAAAAGCCATTGTCTGAGATGGCTGGATTACTTTTCCTAAAGTTGCCTCTATTCTCTTTTCTCTCACAGCCAAATTATAAATGATGCTGAAAATCACCTTGCCCACAGCGGCTATTTGCCCCACCGATTTTCAGTACGAAAATAGCACAGGGTGGAGTGAAATGTTAACTCTCCCCTCCCTTTCTTGCTGCATGCCACAATCCCAGCTTAGATGAGGGCCCTCTGGGGTAAATTTTGTTATGTAAAAAGATTGCTTCCTGTGTACTTCTTTGTTAAAGCTGTCAATCAGTTAATGGGTTTAACATCATCTGTAGTTTGGCCTTCACATACAAACAGATCTGGAGAATTCTGAACAGCACAAGAGGTGCCGAACTTCCAGCTTGTTCCATGCCTTGTTAAAGATAGCCCCTGTTTCCCTTGGTCATGCCATTCTTTGGAAAGCCACTGGCCTGGAATCCCTTTCCCATAATCTCTCTTGTGTGGGATCTGATAGTGCTTATTCTGGGGGGTGGAGGGGAGGTGAATTTGCTCTGTGAATGGACCCTCTTTTTCCTTTTTGTTGCCAGGCTGGGGCTGAAAACAGGCTTGGTCTTACTGAGTCCTGGCTCAGTTTAAGCTCTGACAGTGGACGCTCATGGCCAGGACTGGAAACAAAGAGCACATGACTCCCAAGTTCCCTCCCCACCTCTGGAAGAGAAAGCAGAGGTCTTGGCTTACGTGTTGTGCAAGGCAATGTGGCCGGTTCTGAAGTGCCCGCACTGCTGTGAGCATCTAAAGCAATGCCTGCAGGGTTGTGGAACAGGGCTCTAATGGCTGTAGCACCACGGAAGTGCGACTGCGCAGTTTTACGTAGCAGTGGACAAGCCCTGTTCTGCAACACCATGGATGTTGCTTTAGCAGCAGGGGCGGTTCAGAATCGCCCATGTTGCCTTAGCAACATGTGGGCAATTATTCCCAAGTGGCAATACTCATTCTCAGTTTCCAGCCTAGTTACCTTTAGAAAACAAAATAAAATGACTGTATAGTATATTTAAGAATGGATACCCTATCTACTAATGCTGCAAGGGCTCTCGGCATAGCTTAGAATATAATTGAAAAGGTGATGTCTAGAAAAGAGCATACTGTAAGGACAAAGTGGGGCTGGCAACTTCTGGGTCATCATCTGGGAAGTGATGATGAGTAGGGCTCGGACAAATGTATGGCTGGATCCCATTAATGAATTATAGCTGTGAGTAGGATGCCCATAGAGTGGTCCGTGCATTTTATGGGCCTTTCTGCACAGTTTCCCCCTTCTTCATAAAAAATGTACACTGCTTTCCATTTTCTGTGCACAACCCACATGTCCTCCCTCCATGTTGTGCCTCTGTTGCAGGGATATCACATTTTCTGGGGACTCAAAAGCATAATATTTTGTACATGCAAGACTGCCCCCAAACTGAACATTAATTGCTATTGTGATTATTGAATGAAATGTGGGTGCAGTTTCTGTACCACAAAACTGCAAGCAACGACATCGCTCCCCCATTTCAAATACTCAGAATTTATATTTAGGGTTTCCTAATGGCTCCATGCAGCCACCTAACGGCACAGCGGGGAAGTAACTTGCCTAGGGAGCAAGAGGTTGATGGTTCAAATCCCCACTGGTATGTTTCCCAGACTATGGGAAACTCCTATATCGGGCAGCAGCGATATAGGAAGGTGCTGAAAGGCATCATCACATACCGCGCGGGAGGTGGCAATGGTAAACCCCTCCGGTATTCTCCCAAAGAAAATGTGTACACCGCCTAGAGATTTACATATCGGGCAGTATAAAAATGTGATAAATAATAAATAAATAAAACCACACAGCTCTGTGGTTGCCAGGAGTCGACACCGACTCGACGGCACCACTTTACTTTTCTTTAATGGCTCCATGCTACTCTGCTTCTATGACTGCTTTGCAGCAGCAGTGCACACTAGAGAGTAAAAAAGAGTAGGGAGGGGGAACAACAGCACAGCAAATTCCCCCCACATACTGCTACACACGTGTGCATACACACACACCCTAATGATGCCATGATGGGATATCACTTGTGGGAGTATTGCATAATCATTAACAGATGTCTGTGTCAAGGAGAATGTGCAAGAAAATCCAAAGAGGCAACAGGGCCCACATGCATCCGAGTCCTTCCTCCAGTACCGCCACCTGCTCCACCCCTCAGGGCCTCACCAGGCATTCCAGTAGCCGGGCTGGACGGGAGATGATAATGAGCAGCTTCTTCACCAGCTGAGTGACAAAGGTGACCTCCTCACTCTCAGAGCGTTCATAGGCCTGCAAGCAATGGAAGAGGTGGCTCATTAAAGAAGGAGTTTGTTTGTCTCTGGTCACCTGCATGAAATGCCACTGCGCCCACAAGGTACACCTCCTCCATGACCTCAGCATCATCCCACACAAAGCCCCTGGTCCCACTGTTGCTCTGCACCACCCGCTCCGAAAGCTAGCTTCCCCAAAGAGAGCACCAAGACAACCTAGCTTCCAGCAACCCTTTTAACCACCTGGGCTTTCTACCCGTTATTTATTACATGCATACGCTACCTTTCTTTCATCATGGAACTCACAGTGGTGTATATGGGGTTCCCAAGCAAGGGAGGAGAGCTGGTCTTGTGGTAGCAAGCATGAATTGTCCCCTTAGCTAAGCAGGGTCTTCCCTGGTTGCATTTGAATGGGAGACCACATGCAAACACTGGAAGACATTCCCCTTAGGGGATGGGGGCGCTCTGGGAAGAGCATCTAGGTTCTGAGTTAACTCCCTGGCATCTCCAGATAGGGCTGAGAGAGATTCCTGCCTGCAACCTTGGAGAAGCCACTGCCAGTCTGGGTAGTCAGTACTGGGCTAGATGGTGGTCTGACTTAGTATAAGGCAACTTCCTATGTTCCTAGGGTACTCACACACAGACCAAACCTGCTTAGCTTCAGCAAGGCAGCTGTATTAGGTGCTCTGGGGCCATGCCCATTGCCACAGCTGATGTTCTCTGTCCACTCTGCCATGCACCTTCCCTCCCCTGGGATGCTCACATCTTTCAGCAGCTTCTCCATGTTCTCCTGCAGTTCATAGAAGTAGACAGTAGTGATGAGGCCTTCTTGAGACTTGGCTAAGCAGTCTCGTGCCAGTTCAATGACCTGATGGTGGATGAAGCTGAGCGCCCCATCAGCCAAGGGCAACACACTATCTGGCTCGTAGCTCTTAATGAAATCTTGCAGCTTCTCTTCCATTTGCGCCGTGGCCTGTTGAGGGAAGAAACAGAGGTTGCAAATTTCGATGCACACTTGGGAATATATACATTTGGGAAGAAGTCCAATTTTAACTTAAAACCTAATCTGGACCCAGAGGATGTTAACTATAAGTCTGTGGCTAATATCCCCTTCCTGCTTGAGCATGTGGTGGCTGACCAGCTCCAGACGCTCTTGGAGGAAATGAATTATCTAGATCCACTTTAGTTGGCCTTCAGGCCTGGTATGTATGTATGTATGTATGAAATTTATATACCGCCTGACTCCAAAGGCTCTTGGGGGTTTTGCAACAGAAACAGAAGCAGAGTTGTTTTTAGGTTCTTAAACTATCTTGGTTGCCCAAGACAAGGGCAGTGTGACCTTGTTAATTTTCTTGGACCTCTCAGCTGATTCTGATACCATACTCTATCTTAGTACAGTCTTCTTTCTCTCTCCAAACATCTCTAGGCAATAGTGCAGGTCCAGCAGCAGAGGGTCCCTTTTTGTTTCAATTTTCCTATTTTCTTCCTGTTCTCCAACGTATGTATTTGTATAATGATTGCACATCCTGTTTAGGAATCAATGGCTGACATGATACGAAGCATATCATGGGCAGTTCTGTACTGTCTGCACTGCTGCAGACATCTATAACAACAATGCTGGCGCAGTTGTGCAGGAGGGCTCTTGTGCAAATACGTGAAATTATGCAATTGCACTCGCACAATGCTACAGCCATTGGAAATAATGGCCATAGTGTTGCACAAGAGCAATTTTACTTATTAGTACAAGAGTTTAGATGCCTGTGGCAGCACAGGCAATACAAAACTGCCCGCAGTTCACTGCACATCATGTCAGCCAATGCTCCTATTTGTTTCTGAGACAAGTTCCAGGCCAGATGCTGTATGGACAAGAGCATTCACATCTGGCATAAAACAATGTCCCACTTTTGCCACCAGAAGGTGGTTCAGTAAAACATAAAACTAGCAATGTACTTCTCAATTTCTCAGTTTCCAGGTAAAAGGAGTTCCTTGCAGGAGAGTCTGAGACAAGGGAAACGTTTAGACTCTGCCTCCCATCTTAGTGCTTACCTTGGGGAATCGCTCCTTGTAAACATGATTCATCATTACTATCTCATTGTCATAGGAGGATGGAGACCGGCCCGGGCTGCAAACAAAGAGTAATGAGTCAACCACTGGTGATAATCTCCTCCATTATTTTGCAGTTCCCATCACCCTGAATTTTATACAGGGATTCCTTACTATTATTGCTGCCATTTCATATTATTTATTGCCAGTGGTGTGCTAGGTACTGTACAGAATCTCTCCAAAGGGCATCCTATGTGCACTGAGTGGATAGTCATGGTTAGGGAAAACCTAGGGACTGTGAATGAGCTACAGGGTGTGAAAGGGAAGGGAAGACGTGTAGTGGCAATGTGATCACATTGCTTCCTATATCATTTTATATATCAATGCTTGTATTTCTCTTAACTAAACTATAGATATTGGGGGGGGGGGCAGATGCGAGGGCCTCTACAGGCAAAAGTTAAACTTTCAGAATGACAAATAAACATCGCCCTGTAATGTGCACAGGGAGCCCTTCAGAGCTAACCCACTGATCACACTGATTCTACTCAGTTCAGCAGCTGACATCCTGACTGATGCTTCATGTGTGCCCCAAACACCAGTGTGCACACACCACGACCTCCGCACTCGTTTCTGCATTTCCAAAACTCTCCTGGCACTCTGGAAGTGCTCTGCTAGACTGGAAATATGTCCCTAAGAAAACTGAGTGTTTCCAGAGCACCGGGAGAGCTCCAATGTGTTCGTGCTCTTCTGCTTCAGAGGTGTGGAGAGTAGCAAGTGGGTAGCACTGCATGCACATTGGCTCTGTGTGTGTGTGTGTGTGTGTGTGTGTGTGTGTGTGTAATACACACACAGCATTAGTCAGGATGTCAGCCAATGTTTCTTAGAAGTCAGAACATGATAGGAACAGGATTCTGTCTATTTCCCCTTTCTTCCTGGTTCTCCATCTTGATCATCTTGTTTCTCATTATACGTTTTTGTCAAATCTGAAATATATTCTTCTTGTTGTTTTATTACACACACACACACACACACACACACACACACACACACACACACACACACACCACTTTTCAACAAAGGTTCTCAGACAAGTTTTTCACACCCGGTTTTTAGTTCACATCTCTTCCGGAACGGAGGGGGGTGCATTCACATATCGGCCAAATTTACCCCAAAGTCCCTGCGAGCTATCGGGGAGCTTCACACACAATTCGGGTTTTTCATTGCACGTTAGAGTGTAGCCTGATTTACATCTGGGGTTAAAAAATCCACTTTTTGTGTCATTTTTTGGAGGGCAACTTCGAATTCGCAGTAAAGCCTTGCAGAAAAGCCTGCTGTGTGGGAAAGCTGCTGGGAAAGCTCAGAGTGGTTTACACAGCAACAGGTATGAGAAAATGGTTTCCTCTTTCAACTGGGCTCACGATTTCAGAACAGCATCAACAAGGGAGGTACCAGCCACAATCACTGGAGAGATGCTACACGGGGCTGAACGAGACTGTGGCTCTCCCCCTCTAAATATACGAGAGCCACCACTGTGGCAGGACTATTTTTGTAGTCGTCATAACAGAAATACTTTGGGTTGGTTCACTAGCTGTACCTGAAACTGGACACGCTGTTCCTGCAACAGTTTTTCTTTGCTTGGAACAGCAACAGGAAAGATACCTGTTTGGAACGTAGTTGGCAAGGTGTTATATGAGAAAGAAACTTGTTTTTGTTCACTGATGGTCATCAATGGCATAATGGTAACGGAAGAATGTTCCTTCAGCTTATTATAACTCAGCATTTTTGCTTTACATCGTATTGTCTGTCTCTACCTGTCATTTTTGCCCAGTTACCAAACATTCAAGGTCTGATGTAACATTCAGTTTTCCCAGAATAAAGCTTTTTTATGGCTGCATATTAATATTTGCTCTGGCCTAATAGTGAGCTTTATGTGCAATACTATTTGGAGATACTGGCTGACATAATGTGCAGTCTAACAGAGCCTGAAGGCTCCATCTTGGAGCTACAGCAGAGCTAAATGGCAGTGCTGACACTTTTATAAACTGTTGGCTACGCAAGCAGCATTACTGCATTTATCCCCATTCACGAAAGCAGGAGTACTCAACCAAGAGTCCCCAGATGTTGCTGGACTGCAACTCCCATCATCCTCAGCCTTTGGCCATTGGGGCTGCGGGGGATGGGAATTGCAGTCCAACAATATCTGGGGACCCAAGGCTGTGATCGCTTGCCCTAAAGCAGGGATCCTCAACGTTGGTCCCCCAGATGTTAGTGGACTTCAACTCCCATAATCCCAAGCCCCAGTGGCCTTTGGTTGGGGATTATGGGAGTTGAAGTCCAATAACATCTGGGGGCCCAACGTTGAGGATCCCTGCCCTAAAGGCTCTGCTAAAGATGTGGGACTTGAGGAGGACACAGAAGCAGTTTGTCAGACAGGGAGGAGGAGGTTGTTCCAGGAAAGAGGAAACAACCGTAACATGAAGCTCTGCCTGTAGCTCATACAGACATGAGCAACGCATTTCTGCATTGCTGCCCCCAGACTTTGGAATGCTCTCCCAGTGGCCATTCGCTCCTCGGACTCCATCACAGTTTTTAGAAAGCTTGTTAAATCTTAGCTTTTTATCCAAGCTTTTACATGATTGTTTTCTATTGCTGCTTCTATTTGTTTTTACCCGTATATAGTTTTTATGCTTGTATTTTATAGATTTTAAATTAGATTTGTTTTATATTTTTAGCTTAATATTTTTATTGTCATTTTATTGTATGTTTTTTAATTTTTGTAAACTGCCTTGAGATTGTTTATAATGAAAGGTGGTATATAAATTCAACAATAAATAAAATAAATAAAATAAATTTCTCCAGAAGAGCAGAAAAATGGCCTTGCTGAATCAGGCCAATGGTAGTTTTCATCCAGCATTCAGTTTTCACCTAGGTAGCACCAACGGCCAGTCCAACACAGTTGCTTGTGGGTAGCTGAAGAGCACAGATTAAAAAGATTTATTTCCAAGCTACTCCCTCAATGTTCTGAAACTTTAAAACTTACCCACACAGCCAAAGCAATGCTAGCTGGAGTCAGAATAAACCACACCATTCTGTCAAGCATGAGGAACTTGGTTGCTGGCACATCATTTTATGACATAACCCCTGCTAACTGAGCAGAGACACTTTTTAAAGTGGTGGCTCTGTTATATTTAGAAGGGGGAGAGCAACTGGCCCTATCTAACACCAGCACAGCATCCCTCCAGCGGCTGTTGTTCTACCATACGTCTCTCTTCAGATGTTAACCCCTTTTGGGACAGGGAATGAATCTTATTTTGTTATTGTTGATTCTCCTATGTAAACCGCTTTGAGAACTTTGTTGAAAAGCACTCTAGAGATATTTGTTGTTATTCCTAGGACAGCTTTTGAGGTGGAGACTGAATGTGTGATGCACATACAGCTAGCAAGGGGGAGTGGCTATGAAGGGGCACCTTAGGTGTTCTACCCTTACCTGAGGCTCCGGGACCGGGGACGCACCGCAGGGGACCGCCTCCCCCCGTCATCATCGGTAATGCTCTCAGTACTGCCAAAATGCTTGGAAAGGAAGTGCAGCTCATCCACAGTGGGCTGATAAGGCAGCTGGTGAAGGCGCTCTTGGGAGGAGCAGGATGACTGGAAGAGAAGGAGCAGAGCAGAAGTGTCCACATGGCATTTTATCACATGTCAGTTGAGGCTGAGATGCAGCAGGCTCTGGAGAACAGCCCAAGAGGTGTTCATCTACACCAGGGCTGCTCAGCTTCGGCCCTCCTGCAGATATTGGCCTACAACTCCCGTAATCCCCGGCTATTGGCCACTGTGACTGAGGATTATGGGAGCTGTAGTCCAAAAACAGCTAGGGAGTCAAAGTTGAGCAGGCCTGATCTACGGACATCATCCCACATCCGATGCTGAAGTGCTGCTAGCTCTGGGGAATGGTTCAGTTGTACTAAACTTAGCCTTCTAACACATACGATACTTTATCACAGGACTCAAAACATGATCCAGTTGCCCTTAGAGATGGTCGCAGGGAAGAGTAATCCTGGAATTACCCTATAGAATGCGGCTGAGTCATGTGGATCTGGAGCGAACAAGTCTACATGTCATCAGAGTGAACCACACACATCCACCTCAGTTCCCTCCAGCACATGGAGTACATTACTAGGAGACTAGGGCCAGCACGGAGTCAGGGGAGGACACTTCCAAATGGGCACACTGTCTGCTTCCTAGGACACATCCTTTTTTCTGTTGTCTCAGTGTGCCTCACATAATGCAGACCTTACCTGCAGGGGCACACTGTGATTCCAAAGCAGCCAGCCAGAAAGCAAAGCTGACTGGCTGATACAGACTGGCCTTGTGGCTTCCTGTCTCCCTGACCAGTATGCCTCTGGGGCATATCTGGGGCCTGCTTGATGTGTGAGTGGGCGCATATGTAGGTGGCCTGCATGTCGTTTTAAGCCATTTATTCCTCCATACATATAATTGTATATATAATTGATATATACAATATATAACTGCTGCACAGCAGAGCTGCTTTTAGTCGCCCCAACTCAACACTACCATTGTTCACTCAGTAGCTCCTGTATCCCGTCAGCTCCTCCTTCCCTCCTACATCCTCTTAGCAGGAAGCTCTTACCGATACCGTGGAACTGGGAGTGTTGGTTCCATATCCAGAGGAAGGCAGGGAGGCCAAGGACCAACGCCGCCCATCTGCCCTGAAATGGCCAAGAACAACATGAACTTTGTTGTCTGGGAACCCATGTACACGTATCAGGCCGTTTGTTAGTTTCCTGAGAAAACTCCCTATGTTAGACTAGTTAACAAGTCCATTCAATGAATGTAATTATAATGGAAACACAAAACCCCCAATTTTGCCCTAGCAATAGAACCTGTAGGGGCATTACGGTGATGGTCACACCCTGTTCTTTGATCCCAGAATCTGGTACTTAAGCGTATTCTACTACTGAACATGGAGGCTCCATTAATCATGACTAACAGCTGTTGACAGGCTTATCCTCTACACATTTGTCTATTCTTTTTTTTTAAAGCTGTCTAAAGTTGTGGTCATCAGCATAATTTTGTGGTAGTGAACTTTATACAACATATATTTCACTTACATAATTCACTTTCTTTTGATTACCCTAAATCTACATCCAATCAACTTTATTGAGTAAACCCAAAGTTTTGTATCTAAGGGAGAAAATGTCTATTTCTCCACACCTTTCATGATTTTCAAAGCCATTATCGTGCCCTCCCCGCTGTCTTCCCTCCATGCCACCTGAATTTAAAAGTCCCAAACATTTTATCCTTTTCTCATGGGGAAGGTGCTTCGATCATTTTGTCAAAAGTACTTTCCCCCAGTTAAAACTTGCACACACTCAAGTGGGCATAATGTTATTTATGTATGAAGCAGCCCATAAAATGGGCTCAAAAAAGATGCTACTGGTAAACCAGTAATACAAGTACTTCATCCTAAGTGTTCCTGGAGCCTGGACCCAGAAGAAGAGATTGGACAAATGGACAAGGATGGCGTGAACTGGCTATGTCACAGAAGGCTATAGACACATCAGTGGGTGCTGCTATTAGGATGGGGCCGTAGCGCAGTGGTAGAGGATCTGCTTGCACGCGGAGGGCCCCCAGGTTCAATCCTTGACATCTCCAGACAGGGCTGGGAAATACTCCTGCCTGGAAACTTGTAAAGTCTCTGCTAGTCAGTGTAGACTATACTGAGCTAGATGGACCAATGGTCTCTCAGTATAAGGCAACTTCCTGTGTTCCTGGTACAATAAATCCATATATTTCACTATTTTTCAAGTGGGGGTCACTTTGGCAAAAAACTTATGGTGTGAGATCAATTTCCCACCCTGCTGACCTCTGCAAGTTCTGCACTTTTCCTACCACAGGGCGGTGGGGGTGGGAGACTTTAAGAGAAACAGAGCACTGACTGGCCCCAGCACCATTTCAGAAGGTAGGTATGGAATGCTGGGAAGTGTAGTCATTCCCAGAACTTTCCCCAAAGAGCTCTGTGGGGAAAACGCTGGTAAGGACTATATTTCCCAGTGCTCCATGCACACCTTCCAAGGTAGCACTGGGGCTCTAGAGGGCTCCTTAAAGGAGCCCCAGCAGCACTGTGGAAGGCACAACACTGTGCAGTAGGTATGGTGGCCTCTGCATGGTGACAGGGGATCTGTGCAGACTATTTGGTTGAAGCTTTGCACCCAGCTAATAAACTAGTCAGGGAGCTGCACTTAGGGTCGATGGGAGTGGTCACTGGCTCCTGGACCTTGCAATGGAGAACACTGCAATAAGTCCTCTGGATTCAGTGACAACAGATTAGTCTTGTCTAAAATAACAAATTAACACACTGTGCTCTAAATGTTGGTCCATCACATTTTGTCCAGCTCCAGCCCACAGAAGGACAAATCACTGATGTGCAATCTGAGAAAGCAGTTCCCCTGTTGAAGCTGAGCAGGTCTGGCCCTGAAAGTTGTCTTGCTGGGCGAGAGTAGACTTCACAACCTTAATCAATTAAATACTGAAGGCCGTTTTGAAGATTTTTCGGGGTGGCAAATAGTCTTCAGATCTTTGCTACAATGTAACAAGGTCACTTTCCTGCCCAAGTTCCCACTGCTTCAACCTCATTGGTCAACTCTTCCCAATTTAGTTAGGATCCAGTCAAGGACACCTAATCCCTTCATTCCCTTCTTCACTTTCTGATAGAGGAAGGTGTCAGCAAGGCACATCAGGAATCTGTTGAAATTCTATGCTCAGTGAAGTTTGTCTCCCAACAGATATCAGGGTAATTGAAATCCCCTGTTACGACTAATTCTAGCTTCTTTGAAACAACTATAATTTGTTTCAAGAAATATCATCCACATCCTCCCCTATGGCAGTCTTCAGTAAACTCCAATTATAATGCTGTTTTTATTACCATCTCCATTTATTTTTACCCAGATGCTCTCCACTGGGCTACCAAGCTCACTCTCTTGGATTTCTGTGCAGGTGTACAAATTTGTGACACCTAATGCTATTCTCTTTCCCTTTCTATTGCATTGATTATTTTTGAACAAGTTATATTCATCAAGTCAAAGAACTAGATTAGAATTTTTCTCACAGCTCCCTTTCCTCTACACTCTTCCACAGTACAGAAATAAGGAAGGCGCAAGGGAGAGTGACCATGTCGGATTTGAACCATGGACCTTCTCTTCTACATGCTTCTGTTCCTTATGATGAGCCACTCAAGGCTGCAGGACAGCCTTAGCTTGCTGACTCTCTATTGTATCTGCTGGCTCCCTATATCTTGCTTCCAGCCTCCTTGAACAGATAATTTAGCTTTGATTCTGGCTGGTGAACAACTCTTTCTACACAATGCCTTGAACCTTTGGCCAATAGTTTCTGAAGCCCCATGACAAATCTGGCCTCTGATCCTGCAGGTGCCAAGTCCGAAAAAGCTTTGGCTACCTATTGTAGAACGCAAATGCTCCGCTTCTTAACAATAATAGTTTACTCCACAAATGGCCATTAACCATGCACTGATCTTCTGTGCAGAAACGTACCATCATGCTTGCAAGTGCATGCCATTACAATATATGAACATGCAGTTCAAGTGCTTTTCTGCCAAAACAACCCAAATCAGTCAGCTGCAGATTAATCCCCATGTAGGAAATTAGTATTAGGCATGAGATGACCCTTAGGAATTGCCTTATGTCATGGAACCTGTGACAATGTTTGTTGTATGTGTGTGATCAAATCCAGTGTATTCTCATGTGGGATACTTGGTGAGCGGCAGGGAACCTACCAAGTACAATTTATGAATGAATGGGGGGTTGCATAAGCAGAGTGTGGCATCACAGATCCTATTCAGGCATTCAGTAACTCTCTACAGTGCACACATTTACAACCCCAATTGCAAGACCTATACACATGCCCCCCCCCCAACCACATACATGAGTAGAGCATCTGTCTGACTGGACAAACTAGCATTCCCAGTCACAGGAAGACTCTTTCCCCAGGTACAGCATCTGACTTTTCCAGACAAATGTGGTACTCATAGTTGAAGAAGGATGGGGCTGCCAGATGTGTCAGTGCAGGGGGTGGGGCTTGGTGGTTGGTGTTGTAACGGTGTGCATTGTGCACAGCTACTGAATGCCTCAATAGGGCTTGAGACAATAGTTACGATGTCACCTTCCTCTTATATCATGAATTAACCAACCCCATCCATCCATCGTTTATACCCAGATTTGTTCCAATGCATCCCATATAAGAATGCACTGCATTTAAACCCTCTTCCACACGGTAACAGGAAGGACTTGCAGGCTCCATAACATAAGGCAATTCCTCATCACCCTCCTGTTATAAAACTGTATATGCATTTTAGTCCAATGCAGAAAAATCAGAGAATAGAGAGATGTAAACAGCCCAGAGCAAATCTACTCAGTACTTTGTTGATGGCGAGATGGAACTTCACAGTCTGTTCCTTTGCTTTTGAGGGGTGGAGGTGGGAGGGAGAAGTGGTATGTGCACGACTATAAAAAGAGCAGAGAGCAGATGGGAAGTGGGGAGCAGCAGCTGTAGATTCTTCTACCGCCTCAAACGTTCCTGCATGCCACATTCGGGCAGCCTGGCCTGGTAGATCAAACACTCAAATTACAGCCAGGACCCAGAGTTCTACCAAAAGAATAGGGTCTTTTGAGGGTGAGGAACTGCGGGGCCTGGGTGGGAGTGAAGTAAAGAAAAGTGTGAGATTTGGCTGTGAATGGGTTATTTTCCTTCCCTCTGTATAGTGCAACAGATCTCTACCTTTGCCTCTGTAGGCTGTGGGTTTACAGAATGGGCCTATAGAATGGGCCCAGGTAGCCCTATCTCTGGAACTAACCATGAGGAGATGGAAGTATCTTATCCTCCATCAGATGACCGCTGCTAATGGATACACCTGCTTGTCAGTGGCATGCCTGAGGTGCACCTCAGATGAACAAGGCCCCACCCATCCCTCAGGATTTGAATATATATTGCTGCAAGGCTTTGCGGGAGAAACAAGAACCCAGAACCACCTGCCATATTATCAGTGGCAAGCCTGAGTTGCAACCTTGCTAGGCCAGACTTAAATCATTCTCCTGGACTTGAAAATGTATTGCAGTCATGAGGGTCCTAGCTATTTGGGGGGACTTCCAAGACAGAGTGAGTACCATGACAGTAGAGGAAAGGAGAGAAAAATAAGGACAACCAGTCCAACCCGTCAGAACCTTAATGACACAATGATGGAATTAAAGGTAAGTTGGGGCTGCTCTTACTGATGGTTCCAGATTTCATCTTTGAGGAACAGTAGACACAACGTCTTGAAGACTCTATGAGACTCTTCCCATGACCAGGCGGAACCAGGCTAAGGGAGCCTAACCCGGTTCCTCCCGGTCATGTGATGCCATGGGAGCTGTGCGGCTCCTGGCAGCAAACCTCACAAAATACCCCTCCCCTTAAACGAGGTTAGCAGAGCGAGCGCTCCGCTAACCCCGTTTAGTTGATCACATGCCACCGCAGCACGGCTCCGCTCTGCAGCGACACACGAGCAACCCCCCCCCCCGACCGGGAGGCTACAACAAGCCTCCCAGCCTTGGGCATCTGGGGACTTCTGGGGGCCAGGCGGCCCCCGATCCTCACCGCCCCTACTGGCTCCGTGATGGAGACGGTCATCGTGTGGGCGGCTGATTTGGCTGCCCAAGGACAGCTCCCTGCTCGTGTGCAGGGAGAGCAGGCTGAGCAAACCACCTCGAGGCACTTCACTTTGCTTGTAGGACACGCCTCTCTGCCTGCTTGGACGGATCAAAGGCCTATTTGATGACCCTGAAGAATTCGTGCAAACCGCTGAGATCATTTGAAGTCATCTCCTGCTTTCCAGTTCTCTGATTTGATAGTATTATGTTTTAATTATGAATTGAGTAGAACGTTTATTTTATTTTTGTATATGTTAACTGTTTTGGTGATTTGTAGGTCAAAAACAGGATATAAACTAGAAACATGATTATATCAACAAACAGGGTGCGGGAGTTGGGATTTCCCACCCCCACCCTGCTTAATGGAAATGTAGCAGATCCTTGTTCCTTTGTCCTTATATGCCACTTTCAGGGCTACATCGCAGCTGGATATTCTCTCATCCTAGTTCTGGCACCAGTCTCTACCCTACAGTGACCTTTAACAACCTCAAAACCTAGTTAATGAAGGAGTCAAGGCATGTTATGCAGCCACCACAAAACCCATTTTACACTTGAGTCCCAAAGAATGAGGGACTGCTCTTACCTGCGGGAAGAGGCAAAGGAAAAGTGGGCTGGTGTATTGGGGGAGAAGTTCCGAGGGCTGTCAAGAGGGCTGCTACCTGTGGACAGGGCAGGAAAAGAACACACAGAAGGAATCACTCATTGCCTCGTGAGGCTGCTAATAGATCATGACCAAATCAAATCCTATCTCAAGAGGAAACACCATATGAGGGTGTACCATAACAATATGGGCCGCCCATAGCAAGTCCAACAAGAAATGAATGAGATGGGAGGAGATAGAAAGGAGCATGCTAAACATGGGAACAGGAGATGACAAAAAGTCAAGAAACAGAATGTTGAGTTGCTAAATAAATGAATAGGATGGGTGGAACCAACCAACAGACACTAGTAGTCTGATGATCATGTCAAACAGATAGCTCAGAGGAAAAGAAGAAGAATCAGACTGATGGACCCACGGCCACATGGATACTTAGTAAGATGGACTGATGAGAAGCTGATTCAATGCATTGCTAAATACATGGATGGAATGACAGGCAAATGGCCTGGATACATGGAGAGATGAAAAGAGAAATCAAGAGGAAAATTAGCTTGACGAATTTTTCCAGGCTGACTGGAAGACTGAAAAAACCTGCAAGGCCCATACTGGTTCTGGATCAACCCAACACGACTGATCTGGAGTCTTTTTAATGCTTGTTGCAAAACACATGGTACAGCCATTAGAGTAGCAATTGAGTGAGTGGACATGAGTTGGGAGTGGGATTTCTCTCTGGATTTATGTGAGCATCTTGCCACATTGTGGCAAATATTCATATTTGAGAGCAACCACAAAACAGCGGTCTGTGTTCAACTAATCTTGGATAGTTGTGGCAACATGAACAAAGACCAAATTTCAAACCAAGGGGACAAATGAAGAGTGAAGGACTTATATCACTGTGTCCTGGGGAGGAACTAAGATCAGTGGCTACTAGTCTGGTGGCTGTGGGCCACTTCCAGCCTCAGAGGCACAATGCCTCTCAATACCAGTTGCAGGGGAGCAACAGCAGGAGAGAAGGCGTGCCCTCACCTCTTGCCTGCGGGCTCCCCAGAGGCATCTGGTGGGCTACTGTGTGAGACAGAATGCTGGACTAGATAGGCCTTGGATCTGATCCAGCAGGGCTGTTCTTAATCGCATACAAGTCTCAAAGTATGGGTAGCAGTTACTAGAATCCAAGATGTGCTTTCTCAAAAAGCGTATCGCAAAAGCCAATCTAACTGGCAGCTACGGCTAAGAGTGGGCCACTACCTGAGCAAGGGCACAAAGGCAGGGCCCCAGGTGACTGTTCCTTTTGTGGGCCATATACTGAGGCTGTTCTCATGTGCAGCCTAACCCAGGCTAGGGATGCCCAGCCTGGGTTAGGTTGTGCATGAGAACTGCTGGGATCAAGCCTGATCCCGACAGGCCAGCACTGCCTAGCCTGGCCTGTTAGCCCGGCTGTTAGCCTAGGTTAAGAGAACAAGTGCTCCCTTAGGCCGGGCTACTGGCTCGTGCACGAGCCGGGCTACTTCCAGCCCAGCTGCACACAGAGACAAGCGCTTAGAGCACCCATCTCTTGGGGGAATTCCCCAATGCATTTTGCTCATGTCATGCGGGATCTCTGGAAGCTGAAACAACGAGTCCCAGCCTCTGTTGACCTGCGTTGCCAGGAACAGCGTGGAGATTCTTCCGCGCTGCTCCCAGAAACGCTGGTCGGGTGGGCACACGGCTTGCACACCTTCAGGGCTGCGAGCGGTCATCTGGGGGAAGATAGGTCGAACCCAGCCTTCGCCCAACCACGCACACGGTCCTGTGAATAGCCCCACAGTCTTGGATGTGACACACCAAGAGTGGATTTCTTGAAAGAAAGATGGGGCCGGTCAAGTCTAACTCACCAATATGCCCTGGGAGTGGAGAGTGAGGTCGTGGCAGCGTCGGTGATGTACTTGTCAGGATCAGGCTTTTTCTGTTACTGGTGCGGCAGCTGTACAAAGGGGAAGAAAGGAGGAGACAAAAGACAAGCCTAAGTCAGGGTGTGCAATGACATCTCTTGGACGAAGGATGCCAGACCAGGTTGCAGCTCATGACCCCCTTTGTGGTTGGTTGGGAGGCTTAGCTAATCCGTTATCTTTTGTGCTTTGCTTAGATGACTACTCCAGATTGCAGCAGGTGGTTGTCTTTTGTAGTCCAGTTCTCCACCCTCGGGGCATGACTCAATGACCAGTTGGACAGTAGTCAGGAAATTTCATCTCCCACATAGTCACTGGCCCAATTTGACGTAGTCACTGGCCCAATTTCTTTTTTACTAGTGCCAGCTTCTTCCTCACCTTGTAATAAATGAAATTGCCTTTAATGAGTTAGATCATTGATCTGTCTAGCCCAGCACCGTCGACTCTGAGTGACAGCATCTCTCAAAACAAAAGTACTAAGCATGGATCTTTCTCAGCCTCACTTAACTATGATCCTTTTAACCAGATATACTGAGGACTGAATCTTGGATCTTCTGCTTGAAAGCAGGTGCTCTGTCACTGAGTTATGGTTCTATACGGAGGGCAGGCCCTATTGGTGAACTGAATGAGGGCTGTGGTAGGTAGGAACACTGATTATGGGTCCATGGGATAAAGTGTCAGGACCCCATCACAGACGAAGATGGATTTATCCAGCAGACAGGTGATCCAAAAGAAGGCACCCAGCTGGTGCCTGAATATTGAACATGAACACACAGAAACACACACCTCAAAAAAGGGGAGAGCTGGTCTAGGAGAGGAGAGCTGGTCTTGTGGTAGCAAGCATGACTTGTCCCCTTAGCTAAGCAAGGTCCGCCCTGGTTGCATATGAATGGGAGACTAGAAATGTGAGCACTGTAAGATATTCCCTATAGGGGATGGAGCCGCTCTGGGAAGAGCAGAAGGTTCCAAGTTCCCTCCCTGACCTCTCCAAGATAAGGGTGAGAGAGACTCCAGCCTGCAACCTTGGAGAAGCCGCTGCCAGTCTGTGTAGACAATACTGAGCTAGATTGGACCAATGGCCTGATTCACTATATGGCAGTTTCTTATGTTCCTAAACTGAGGACAGAAATTCAAGGGTCCTGGATTTACTCCTGATTGTTATGACCATTAGAGGCTCAGCCTCTCTGTTTTTGGAAGTTGACCAGGAGGGCCCTGGGCACTTAATTAGCTGCCATCTGTATGAAGGCCATGCTTGGTGGAAGGGTGAGGGAAGATAATTTTAAAAATAAATAATAAACAAGTAACATTTCTTAGTATGCTTTGTGCCCTTCGCTTTTCTCTCTCAAAGCCACTTGACAATATCACATATGAACAGAGGACTCAACAGCAGGACATTCACATCTTTGTTTATTTAGGTATTACTACTCAAAGAAAATGGACTGAGGAGCTGCCAGTCATACTATATTGAGGCAGTTCAAAGAACGAATGTCTGCCAGAGCAGTGCTCCGCAGACTGGTGCCGGTCCATGAGGCGTTTAGTACTGGGCCGTGAGGAATCCCTCCCCCCCCAAAAAACCCCCCAGTTTCGGGCCGGTGGAGGCCGCTGCTGCAGGGAGCTCTCTGGAGCTCATTTCTAGGCAGGCAACCCTCGCTGCTGGATGATATTCATTTCAAGGAAGCGAAACGAACATTATCCGGCAGCGAGGACTGCCTGCCTAGAAATGAGCTCCAGAGAGCTCGCCCAGGCTCCGTGGATCCTGGGCCCCTCTTCTTTGTGCATGACATCACGTGCAAAGGGGGCGGGGCCCGGGATCCACAGAGCCTGGCCGAGCTCTCCAGAGCTCATTTCTAGGCAGGCAGCCTTCACTGTTGGATAACGTTCATTTCACTTCCTCAAAATGAATGTTATCCAGCAGTGAGGGCTGCCTGGAAATGTGCTTTGTAGAGCCCCCAGCCCCCCAATTTTTTTTTTGGTGGGGTGTGTGTGCCTGGGGGTGGGGGCAAATGGGCAGCCCCTTTACTAACAACTGGTCCAGGAAACTGCGGACGAAGAATGTACCAGTCCGTGACTTCAAAAACATTGAGAAACACGATGCCAGAGCATGCAGGGCAAACTGGGACACCTGGAGGGTTATGTGGTTTATGTGCCTTGATATGTGCCTTGGTGCAGGCTATACTGAAATGCCATGCAGCTCCTCAGGTGTAAGTGTTGGGTTTTGAGCTTCTTGTGCCAGTGACCACTCAGTGCTGTGCAAACACCATGATGTACTTTACTAGCTATATGCAGCTCTGGATCTCTGCCAAGGTTCATACTGCTGCCATATCCTCAGGCTGTACAGTAGCTCAGAGACAGCCTGGGTAAATGATACTAAAAAAGGTGTGGTGTTGTAAAGCGGCCCAGATATCTATGCCTCTTGATCAGGATGGGACTGAACTAGTCAGACCATTGGTCTGACTTAGTATTAGGCAGCTTCCTTTGTCTTCACCAGTTCTGCAGGAGAGTAACAGCAGGAGAGGGGGCATGCCCTCAACTCCTGCCTGTAGGCTTCCAGAGGCATCTGGTGGGCCACTGTGTGAAACAGGATGCTGGACTAGCTGGGCCTTGGGCCTGATCCAGCAGGGCTGTTCTTATGACCTCGTGGGGTATTCATACTTTTTAATGGTTCCAACCCCACTTGACTTGACAGCTGCCTTTGGCTCGGCTCTAACGTGCTTTCTCTCCCTTTTCCTACTGGAACACACTTCCCTATTGCTGCTCCTGCTAGGGAGGAAGTAGGGGCAGAGCCACCATTGGGCGAATGGGTTCAAAGAACCTGGGCCACTGCCGATCGGGGGCCACGCCTCACGGCCCCGACACACCTGCTGTGTCTGACGTCAGACACAGGGATGCTGGTTCAGCTCCCAAGTGGGGCAGCAGGGCCCCGTTCAGGAGTTAAATGGCCGGCGCTCCTGGCCACACTGCAAATGGCCTGGCTCTAACTCCCGAACAGAGCCATGTGGCTCTGTTCAGGAACTGGGCGGCCAATGCTGCATTTGCAGCGTGGCCAGGAGCAGCTCTCCCCCGCCTTAAGGCAGGGAAGAGCTGTTCCTGGCTGCGATGCGAACACAGCGCTGGCCAGGCTCTAAATGCCTAAGGGAACCACACGGCTCTGTTCAGGAGCCAGACCACACCCCTGTGTCTGATGAGGGGGCAGGGTAAGAGGGGAAACCACGCTGAGGCTGGGCATGGGCCGCGTGTGTCATGGCTCTGTGCCTGGGAGGAAGTGCCTTGAAGTCACTTCCTCTCAAGGGGTAGCAGCAGCAAGCTCAGCCACTGTGCTCTGACACTTCCCTGACACTTCAAGCCTGACACTTCCCACGTGCCAGTTTAATCACCATAGTTCTTTGAAAACCTGCCACAGTAACAACTAATGGTTGGACACCATGGCCCCTTTGTCATCTACTACTAAAGTAAAGTAAAGTGTGCTGTTGAGTCGGTTTCAACTCCTGGTGACCACAGAGCCCTGTGGCTGTCTTTGGTAGAATACAGGAGGGGTTGACCATTGCCTATTCCCACGCAGTATGAGATGATGCCTTTCTGCATCTTCCTCTATCGCTGCTGCCAGATATAGGTGTTTTCCATAATCTGGGAGATATAGGTGTTTTCCATAGTCTGGGAAACATACCAGCGGGGATTCGGACCTGCAACCTTCTGCTTGTTAGTCAAGCATTTCACCGCAGCGCCACTACTACAACAAATATTTATATACCACTCTTCAACCAAAGTTTCCAAAGCGATTTACACAGAAAAATAAATTACATAAAGAAGATGGTCTCCTGTCTCCAAAGGGCTATCTAAAAAGAAACATAAGGCACATACCAGCAACAGCCACTGGGGGGATGCTGTGCTGGGGTTGGATAGGGCCAATTGCTCTCCCCCTGCTAAATATAAGAGAATTGCCACTTTGAAAGATGTCTCTTTGCTCAGTTAGCAATCATGCAGGCCTGCTCAACTTTGCCCCCCCAGCTGTTTTTGGAGCACAACTCTCATAATCCCCAGCCACAGTGGCCAATAGCCATAGGTTATGGGAGTTGTAGGGCAACATCTGCAGGAGGGCTGAAGTTGAGCAGTCCTGGTCAAATGGATGTACTGTGATGCATGTTAGCTGTGATGGGTCTGTCACCACACCAGATGCTGACCTGGAGCTATTAATTTCTATTCCTAGACCCTCAATGTAAGCTTGTTATCAACTTGATCAGGTGTGAGTATTACCTAACCTAGTAGCCTGCCCTAGTCAGATTAAGGACTAATGAACTAAAGTAAATAAGCTAGTGCAGGGGTTCTCAAACTTGGGTCCTCAGCAATTGTTGGACCACAACTCCCATCATCCCCAGCCACAATGGACAAAGGATCTCTGAGCTAGTGTAGTGTGTTACATTTTATTTTGCCTTAGTGCCCGAACCTGTATGTTTCCCTGCCTCTGGCAAATAAATCCTTATTTTAAAGGGGGGAAACATTCTGTTCTGCTGTAATTCTGGAGACCAGTTGGCCTACCAACCTCTCCTTGCTTCCAAGGTTTATATTAGCAGGTGGAATAGAATATTAAAGGGCAGCAAGAAAGAATTAGGATGGCCACAAAGGGCGATACACAGAGATTTCTGGACACAGTAATTGCCCTGGTTGTACAACCCATCACCCTGGCCTCTGATAAATCTGAGCAAGTTCAAGTACAAATTCAGTAATGGCTGCCAGACCACACAATTCACCCTAGTCAGGTGAGTGTAGATTGCAAATGTTACTGGAACGGCAGTAACCATTTCCCCCCTCAGGTAATGTTCCAATCTTGAGTCTCACACTGCAGTCCTCCTGAAGAGGTTGGCATACAATGCCCTCGCGACTGGCCATTGTGACTGAGGATGATTTGATTTGTATTTATTTATTTATTTATTTGATTTATATACCGCCCCTCCAAAAATGGCTCAGGGCAGTTTACATCAAAATAAAAACAAAACAATTAAAATCAAAACTAAATCAATTAAACAATTAAAAGCATTTAAACATTAAAACCATTAACATTAAAATCATTTAAAACCAACATTAAAAATTTAAAACCATAAATCTAATTATCTAATTAAAAGCCTGGGTGAATAAATGTGTCTTCAGTGCCTTTTTAAAAGCTGACAGAGATGGGGAGGCTCTTATTTCAACAGGGAGCGCATCCCAAAGTCCCGGGGCAGCAACGGAGAAGGCCCATTCCCGAGTAGCCGCCAAATAAGTTGGTGGCAACCACAGATGAACCTCTCCAGATGATCTTGACAGGTGGTGGGGCTCATGGTGAAGAAGACGTTCTCTGAAATACCCAGGGCCTAAGCTGTTTAGGGCTTTATAGGTAATAACCAGCACCTTGTATTTTGCCTGGAAACATATTGGCAGCCAGTGTAGTTCTTTCAGTACAGGAGTAATATGGTCTGTCCTAGATGACCCAGAGACCAACCTGGTCGCCACATTCTGGACCAACTGTAGTTCCCGAACAGAGGCAGCCCCACATAGAGCACATTTTAGTAATCCAGCCTAGAGGTTGCCAGCATATGTACCATCATTTTGATGGGAGCTGTAGTCCAACAATGGCTTTTTTCAAGAGGGAACAGACAGTTTGAGAACACTGCTCTAAATGAAGACCAAATCAGAAGGGAAGTAGTATAGACAGAACACTAAGACTGGCCTGATTCTGTAACAAGTGCTTTTGAGAATTAGGAGAAGTTTACCACTTTACTTGGCCTTCTATAGTCTGCCCCACCTACTCGAACTGGCAGCAGCTCTCCAAGTTCTCAGGCTTGACGTCTTTGTCAACCTTGATACCAGATATCATTTTAAAAGGAGTGCTAGGATTGAGTTTGATACCTTGTGCATGCAGCACATGTGCTTTATCTTGAGTTATGAATACTTGCTCCCCAAATTCAGTCATGGATATGGTGACAAAAGCAGTTTTGTTAAAAAAGTAAGAACAAAACTCAAGAGAGTTGCTGTGGGGATAAACGTAATCATGTCCACTACTCTGGGCTCCTTGGAGGAAAAGAGGGAAAGAAATTGAAAAATAAATAAAATAAATAAACCTATCCCTAGCAAACCTTCACAGGCAATTGCAGGACCAGAATAGGCCACATGAGACTGGATTCATGTAGGGGGAGGAGGTCTGTGCTCCCCACAACCAACAAAACAACAACGTGGGTGTAGTGGGGCTTGAAAATCAAAATGTTGTTTGTTGGGGTTTTTTTTTAAGACAAGAGACCTGCATACAAGTTTATGAGACGGTGTGGTTTAGAATGGGAAGATACAGCAAAATTTAAGTTCATTTGCATGCAGAACCAGTTCTCTGAGTTAGGATATGGAAGGAATAAGGTATTGCAAACATACATGCAGGTACTTCCCTCTCACCAGAAACTGGAATGGACAGCAGGGAAAGGAACTGTTTACCTGTCACACAAGATGGATGTCTATAAACCTGTATTAATTCTCATAATCCGGATAAATGGAAACAATAAAAATTATTTAAATCTTCCATTAGTATAAGAGCTGGTATCAACAGATAAACGTGATGACAAAAAGGACAAAAATCCAGAATAGTGCAAGTTAACGTTTATGGAGGGATTCCAAACTATTTGGAGCCTTCAACATCTTCCTCAAAGGAATAAGATTTATTCAAAGATAGACTTCTCTCTAAGCACATATCACAAGCTGATCTTGTGGTAGCAAGCATTACTTGTCCCCTTTGCTAAGCAAGGTCCACCCTGGTTGCATATGAATGGGAGACTTGATGTGTGAGCACTGTAAGATATTCCCCTTAGGGGATGGAGCCGTTCTGGGAAGAGCAGAAGGTTCCAAGCTTCCTCCCTGGCAGCATCTCCAAGATAGGGCTGAGAGAGAATCCTGCCTGCAACCTTGGAGAAGCCGCTGCCAGTCTGCATAGACAATACTGAGCTAGATGGACCTATGGTCTGACTCAGTATATGGCAGCTTCCTATTTTCCTAAAGGGTATTCAACATATATTGGAATCCTTTCAAAAACATTGTTTTTCACCTTCAGGATTTTTTCCTTTTGTTCTCAGATTTCCTGAATCCCCCAGGTTTCATGTTTGTAAAACTACAACATGTTTGCCAACCTTTCCAAAGTAGTCATGTATACATGTGCAGTGTAGGGTAGATAAGTCATCAGTGAGCGTGCAAAGAAAAAGGGAACTCAGCTATATCAAGGAGAGAAAATGGGTACAGTGCAAGGCACTCTTCCTTCCAAAATTAGTGGGAGCGAGGGTCACACAAATCTCTGACTTTAGTAACCTTCAAACTATTCTTATAACCATAAAACCTAAAAACACACCTGTTATAGACACAATAAGAAATTTTCATGATATTAGTTTACAAGTTGTTCTGGTAAGAACTAATCTGCCTACTTCCCTTTCACTATAATATTAGTTGATAATTACCATCCTCACAAGTTAGCCCACTTCAGCCTTAAATGTTCACACGTCTGCCATCTTGAACTGGCTTGGATGACATCATCACAAACTATGCTGTTGAGGTGCCCCTATGTGTTCCTACAACTGTAACCAATTTGGTTCATATTGCTCTAGGCATTGCGGTTGATGGTTGCGGGAGGGATACACACATTCATGGACTCACACACAGAATGCCAGGTGATCTCATAAGCCTACTGGAAAGCTGTAGCAGATTTGGTTCAATTTAGTTAGACAGTCCACATGTCAGCCCACTTGTGCCTCAAACATTCACGTGTCTGCCATCTTGAACTGGGGTGGATGACATCATGACAAATTACGCTGTTGAGGCGTGCCTATGTGTAGCCAATTTGGTTCATATTGGTCCAGGCATTGCAAAGTTGATAGGGGGACACACAAACAGAATGCCAGGTGATCTCATAAGCTTACTTGCCTTAAAGAAAACAGGCTAAAAATCCAATCAGTCCGTTTTTTAAAAGCAGGTTGCTAGGCCTCATGACTGCAAAGATGTAAAACTGTGCAGGTAACACCCGGTAAATCTCAAGAATCCAGAGGCTAGCTTAATGGGCTTTCCATTGGGCAGGGAGTGGCATTTTCAGCATTCTGCATTGCTCCTTGTCTCTTCCAATTATTAACAGAGGCAGAAAAATCACATCAAAGAAGTAAATATAAGCAGTTTTGTTTAATGTGCATATATTTTATTAATAGCTTGTAGAATTCAGTCTTGACTGGTGCAGGATTTGCCAGATCTTGACACAGAATTCTCCTTCTTTTATGTGTGTGCCCTCAACAGCCCTGAGCTTAAGAGATCTGAACATAGCAATTATGAGCTTGCTTTGTACAGCTCTGCCACTGAGCACCGATCAGCTTACAACCCATAGTGCTTCCTCAGGCTTCCACTCCTCTCAAGTCACTATCCCCCAGGTCCATCTGCAATCTAACTTGAAAGCAGCCTTCCTTGCTCACACACAGTGGAGCAGATGCCACCTCAAATCAGACTCGTTCTGCTACAGTTATTGTTATGAGACCCCATGGCTGTTTTACATCCCTGACTGCTTTTGGGGAAAGGAGCCCTGTTGCCTCATATAAGATGGCATTATGGTAAAGTCTGAGTCATCATCAGTGGTCTACTGCTTTTTGTCTTGACAATAACAACATCTTACACACACAGGGCCCCTTTTCTCAAGGCCATCAGGGACTTGAAGCAGGTCCAGTCATTTTGCTACAATCAACATTTGAGGCTGCTGCAAACCACCACCCCCAATTCTCTGGCACACAGTGAAGGCTTGTGGAGAGGTAGGGACTTCTCTCATTTACCCCAGGGCAGGACATAGGTTAGAAACAGCAGCAAAAAAATTGATGGTTTTAACCTTGTCCAAACCTGAGTGCAAATGAGAGAACTGTCCCGTCCCATCCCATCCCGTCCCGTCCTGTCCCCACCCCCACCCGCAAATCATCATGGTGTCGCTGGGAATTCAAGGGAGGGAAGGAGGTTTTTATGTGGGGCATGGAGGTGAGGAGGAATGGTTGCCTTTGGTGACCAGGTTTTTACAGTTTGGGTCAACATCCTCTCCTCCTGCCCCCAGTAACTGAGAGTGCAGATACAGCTCCCCGACCAAATTACTGGAAGACTCAGATTTCAATTTGCAACCTGCCAGTCTGAGGAGTCTTGACCAAGCAAGCGGCAAAAGGCTGAGACAGTGTATAGCACAGCAAAAACAGGCACACGCCTCATCCCACAGTCTTCTATCTTGCCTCACAGTCCTGGCGCTTCACAGTTTTGCTTACCACAGGCCTGCTCAATTTTGACCCCCCCAGCTGTTTTTTGGAATACAATTCCCATAACCCACAGCGACAGTGACCACTAGCCAGGGATTATGGGGTTTGTAGGCCAATATCTGCAGGAGGGCCGAAGTTGAGCAGGCCTGGCTTAGAAGTTGGGAGATTCTCAATTCCATTAAGGCCTAGTTCACAGAATTGTTCATTTCAAAGGGGCTTACTTAAGAGGTTTCCCTGAGGGCCAGGAGGGTGGCAGACAGGTCTGGTCCACAGGAAAAACCTCTGAAGCAAGCCCACTGAAATGAAAACTAGCTGTGCAAGAGCATTCACGTCAACAACATTTACATCAAAGAACTTCCCAGTAGACTGTAATCAATGTACAGGCAGTGGCACAAATGCCCTACCAAACTCTGGGGCCTCTCATAAGAACAGCCCTTCTGGATCAGGCCCAAGGCCCAAGGCCCATCCAGTCCAGCAACCTGTTTCACACCGTGGCCTAGTTCACTTGACCTCTCCTAGGTCAAGATCACACATACTATTGTATCCATAGCCTAGTTGTGGGGGCTGATGTTTGTCTATGTACATTTTCATATCTACAGTCCTCTAGACCCATTGGTGAAATTTACTGAACTTTTATTACATCCCACCCCCCATCTTGAGTTTCTCAGGATATGTGTGTCCTTAAGCCGGAGACAAGAGCTCTATTCACACACTGAGGCTATTCACACGCGTGTGCAAAATCAGGCTATGGCCTGGTTTTGCATGCCCGCGTGAACTGCAGGAATTGGGCCAGTCCCAGCGACACCATGGCAGCAAATCCACCTAAGAAGCCTCCCTTCAGAATGTACTCTCCTAACCCTGTTTTTCTGATCTTCTGGCGGCTGCTTGCAGCCATGGCTGCCAGACTGCGGGGAGCCTCTGATGCACTGCACACTCACACGGTGCATCATGGTATTTCCCGGGGCTGGGACATCACATCCCGGCCCCTTCCCAGTACCTGGGCATGCATGGAATTGTGTGGGTGTGTGGGGAGCACGCCCAGCAACGCCAGATGGATCGTCTGCGGGGAAGGTAGGTTTAACCCACGTTCCCTGCAACCTGTTCTTGAGCCCTTCTCACTACTCATGAGAAGAGGCTCATTACGTTCAGCCCATGTACTGCAGTAGATTTCCTATCCGTACCCTGCTTTTGAGGAGGCATGTACAACATAATGAGGTCATTCACACAATCAGAAACTATGTTCAAACTAGGAGCTGTGCGTACTCCCAATTTTTGATTGTGTGGAAGCAAGGTTAGAGGAAAATCTGGGTAGCTTTTTCTCCTACCTTGCTTCCACACAATCACTTCTACCCAGGTTTTCCTCTAACCTTGCTTCCACACAATCAAAAATTGGGAGTACACACAGCTCCCAAACCCAGTTTGAACATAGTTTCTGATTGTGTGAATGACCTCAATGTCTGAATAGGGCTAAAATAAAGCTTTTATTTATCAGAGAGTTGAGATGATACGATAAGAGGCATGCTTGCCCTTGTTGCAAACACAGGCCTGTCATTAGACAGAGTAAGGTAGTCTTCTCAGACAGCAGATTATGCATTACCTTTAACAGACAGCACATTGTCAATTGTTTAGATTATTATTATGATTTTACCAGTGAGGAGGCAGGCATGATTTGGATGTTCAAGGCTTCAGCTAACAAACGATCTTGGGCTGTCGCTGTGTGCACATCCCACTATTGTTTGTTTGCTTACAGGATTTTGTCATGCTTCAACCTGTCTGATAATAATGGGACAGAGCATAATCACCTTCAGTTCCTGTAAAAGCCCTATCTGCATCCAGCCTTAGTGTGATGGTCTTTCCAGGCAGAGGGCCTTTCATGAGAAGCAAAAGCCACACTGACTTGATCTGGCCCATGCTGGTAAAGCATTAGCTTCTCATCTCCAAAGCATGACAAAAGGTGAGGTGGTGAAATCGCTTTTTAGAAGGTTCCAGATAAGTGCAGGCACAGAACCTAATTGTACCATTCCACAGAGACCATGACAGATAATTATGTTTTAATTGTAGGATAAGAATTGTAGAGGGTGTGCATAGAAATAAAAGAAATGTCTCTAGGAAAAGTGTATAATGGTGAAGCATTCAAATGGTATACGATAAGTGTGGGGATGAGTTGTAATATGCAGCACAATGATGAAATGGGTACCAACCCATATCTGAGACAGCAGCTTAACAATCCTGTCCATTGAGGCAAGAACAGTAATTTACCAGCAATTTGGATTAGCATTCAAAGTGTAGGTAAATAGTGCCATGTACCACAATTGTTTTGTTTGCTTAAGCAACAGAGTCTGGACAGATCAGAAGCAACCACATGTCCCCATCCCATGCCACAGGGTAAACCACAGCATCTGGAATCATCCTTGAAACCTTTGTGTGCACATGAGACCTGTGAAACCAAACATTTAATTAATACAAGTTGTACTTAATATCAGAAAAATAGAAATAAAAAACAGAAGAAAAGCTAAGAGCCTCTAAAAATCAGGGCTAGTCAAACAAGACATGTTCCTATCCTATGTATCTGAACTAACCAATCCAAGAGGAGCATCCCAGGATCCTTTGTAATGGAGCCCTGCAAAATTTCTGGCAGAGAATGCTGGAGCAAGACTCTCAGAGCATGTCCATGGTGCTTCAATGGGGTGCCTACAACTGCTTGCTTTGCATATGCCATGGGGCTGGTCCTGCTAGAATCTGTAGTAATTCTCAGTGCTTACCTGAGTTCTTCACCATTTTGGGCTATCTATTTTCTTTATAAGCTAAGGCTAGAGGGGGAAAATGGTATCAAAGTAAGAGGTGCTAGGACTCCACTCTTCATTTAAGTCATATTTTCTGTCCCGTGAAGCCCTCCTCCCTATTTTCAGGGATGTAGCGAGTCACAATTGCTCAGAGCTGATTTATAAGACATGCAGAATGTAGTCCAAGGTGGCAGAATTCTGGAGTGTGGGCCTCTTCTGAGGTTACATTAGCAGTGTGAAAGTCACTACAGTACATCTCTATTCCATAATGCAACATCTGGAGGTCTTGTGGTAGCAAGCATGAATTGCCCCCTTTGCTAAGCAGAGTCCACCCTGGTTGCATTTGAATGGGAGACAGGGAGGTGAGTCTCATGATCAGTGAGACCCACTTTAAAAGGGTTTGCGGGGAGAGTGGGCTTAGCCTGCTCTCCCTGCAGACAGTCACAGTTGCTGCCCTGGAACTGTTAGCCTGCTTTTTGATGGTCGCGAGAATCACCTCATTATGTAAGATATTCCCATTAGGCAATGGGGCCACTCTGCAAAAAGCATCTGCATGTTTCCATGCAGAAGGTTCTAAGTTCCCTCCTTGGCATTTCCAAGATAGGGCTGAGAGAGACTCCTGCCTGCAACCTTGCAGAAGTCGCTGCCAGACTGTGTAGAAAATACTGAGCTAGATGGACCAAGGGTCTGACTTGGTATAAGACAGCTTCCAATCAGAAGCCCTAGAAGTCTAGGCTATGGTTACTTCCCATACCAGTTTCTGTGCAGGGCAATGCTGGAACAGGAAGGAGCCATATCATGGAATCTACTTATACGATCCATGAATTCTGATGTTACTTTTGAAGCATGGGAAGTTGTTCCACTGTAGTAGCTCCTACATTGTAAAGGTAATAGGCAGGTTCAGACATCATGCATAACTATTTTATTTATTTATTAGAAACATTTAATATATCACCCACTCCGAAGACTCTAGGCGGTGTACAAAAACATGCAAAGCAAGACAACATTAAAATGATATTCTAAATTAAAAACTAAAGTAACTAACAAAAAACAAAAAAAACACAAATAGGTAAACTATAGGGCAAAAGCCTGGCGAAAAACAAAAGTCTTCAATAGAGATTTAAAAATCAGTAAGGAAGGGGCTAAACGAATCTGAAGGGGAAGGGAGTTCCAGAGAAGTGGGGCAGCAACTGAAAAGGCCCTTTCATGGGTCCTTGCACCCCGAACCTCTGGGAAATCAGGGACCGACAAAAGGGACATTTGAGATGATCTGACCGGACGGGATGTGACCAGATGGGAGAGGTGGGTCTGTAGGTAGACAGGTGCCAAACCCTGCAAGGCTCTGAAGGTCAAATCCAGGACCTTAAATTGAACTCGGAAGCGAATAGGCAACCAGTGCAATGACTGCAGGAGAGGTGTAACTCTGTCATATTTTCTGGCACCCATGAGTAGGTGAGCTGCTGCATTCCAGACTCACTGTAGCTTCCCGGTCGTCCTCAAAGGTAACCCTAGATAGAGAGCATTACAATAATCTAAGCGGGAGATAACAAGGGCGTGGGTCACTGTCATTAATGCCTGCCGATCAAGATAAGGGCATAATTGGCGAATCAGATGAAGCTGGGCAAAAGCAGTTCTGGCCACAGCCTCCACCTGCTGTTCAAGCAGGACGCACAAGTCCAAAAGGGCCCCCCCCAAATGAACAAGCTCCTTTGGGGGCAGCGCTACCCCATCTAAAACAAGGTTCACATCCAGCTTTGGGCCGGTACGAGGGCTGAGTAAAAGTAGTTCAGTCTTAGTGGGATTCAGTCTGAGCTTATTTTGAGTCATGCAGACCTTAACAGCTTCCAGGCATCGAGTAAGAACAGAAACAGCATCCCCAGAATGGTCTGGGATGGCGATATACAGCTGAGTATAATCAGCCTATTGATGAAATCTCACCCCAAACTGGGAAATTACCTGACCCAGCAGCTTCATATAGATGTTAAAGAGGACGGGGCAAGAACTGAACCTTGGGGAACTCCATAAAGGAGTGGCCATGGGTCAGAGCATCTGTCCTCAATGCATACTGACTGGACACGCCCGCTAAGGTAAGAACGGAACCACTGTAAGACAGTGACCTCGATACCCAATCCATGCAGGCGGTCGAGAAGGATAGCATGATCGATAGTGTCAAAAGCCACTGAGAGATCTAAAAGGACCAAGAGAGGGACACTACCCTCGTCAAGGTCCCAAAGAAGGCCATCTACCAGAGCGACCAGTGCTGTCTCTGTGCTATGCCGAGGCCTGAAACCTGACTGATAAGAATTAAGATAATTCGTTTCTTCCAAAACCTTCTCAAGCTGGGCACATACAACCCTCTCTAACACCTTTGCTAAAAAAAGGGAGGTTGGAGATCAGTCTATAGTTGTCAAGGACCTCAGGGTCCAGGGAGGGTTTCTTCTATGGTTTAGTATGTCCAACTGTGGCCACTTCCATAAGGCAATGAAGTGTGGGATAGTCAAAGATCACAAGTTCCAAGTGTGTTCTAACTGTACACACACTGCTGCAGGCTTCTGCGCTACTGCCTAGTGTGAACTTACCTTCTGTACACACGCCAAGCAGGAACTTCACAGGATTTTTGCAGTGCCATGTGTCAGCCAGCTCTTGCATTCTGAGAAGAACCCAGCCTTTCCCCCACCAGTTGCCACAAGAAAGGTAATGAAAAAGGGTGGGCTCTTCTCAGAACACAAGAGCTGGCAAACAAGTGGCACTGTGAAAATCACACGATATCCCTGCTCAGCATGTATACAGAGGGTAAGATAGCACTATGAATTTGCATGGAAGCCTGTAGCAGTGTATGTATGAGTGAGATCACTCTTACAACTTGCAAGAAAGTTTTGAATATCCCTCACTTTATGCATGGCCTTTGTAATCAGTATGTCTGAACCTGTGCCAGTCAAACTGTGATTTATTTTGAGCAGTCAAATCGTGGTCTGAACCCAAGATTTGAAGCTGGTTTGTTTGAACTTGCAATTGTGGTTTAATCTTAGTTCTTAGTTTCTATCAGTAGTTCCACTCTCGCACAGCGAATCATGGTTTCTTTTAATTAAGGTTTACTTAAACTTGGATTGGTGCCATAGATGAGCACTGAATCTTGGTTTGTTTTGCCATATTATGACTTGTTTGCATCCTACCCCTTCTCCTTAGGTCCAGTTTATCTAGGCTTGCTTCTGTGGGATATTTGAAACCACCCAATGACAGAATGGGCCCTGAACCACTTCAGACTGTAAGTAATGCCTTGCTTTTAAAATGTTCCTCCTCCTAAGAAAAAAACTAAACATCTAAGGGGAAAACTTTGCATACAACTCTCCCTACTGTGCTACTTAATCCAAAATGTCTCTCTGCATGTAGTAGTTTTTTTTGTTTCATTTTACAGGGGGGCAAAACATTCAAATATCTGATCCCCCACCAGCAATCTGAAGTGACACTATTCAAAATTTTATCCCTTCATTTTGCACAAGGTACAGAATGGCTCAGTCATGACTCTCTACATGCATAAAGACATGTTTGTTCTTCTCCTGTAAAATGACTATACCCAAAACAGGTCCCAGGGCTGAGCCTAATAATAATAATAATTGAATTCAATAATAACTCAATAATTCAAAATATTTTTCCAACCCAGAGACAGATAGTCACAGAATTCCCCAAGCCTCACAAACCATCTGAAACCTTCACTCTATTTGCTATAGGGCCCATGACCATACTTTTCTAAGGGGAACTCCACAATTTGGATGTCCTTTTTTGAATTGATATCCTAGTTGTTAAGGCTGCATTGTTTTTACTAAGAACAACAATTGTACATCAATCACTGGATGAATGAAGTACAATTACCAAAGGGTCCCTTTTCACTCTTTTTATACTAGGGGTAGGTCCTTTTCTTGCACTTTTAAGCATTTACAGCTACACATTTGAAACATCTACTGAGATACAGCTTTATTTGATCTTTACGATTTAGCCACCAGGCTGGTTGGATTAACCTCTCACAAGCAGTTTTAATTCCCAAATGCCCTTCTTAATCATGAGCAGTATACAGCATTTCTTCTCTACTCAACAGGATTCATTCTTGATCTGCTAGAGCAAAAGCAAAACTATCACTTACTGTTTATTCTACATCTTTCCAGTTATATACAGGAGAACCCCATTAAATGCAGACCTGGCATCCATGGTTCCGTGTATCTGCAGTCAGGTAAATGTTGCCCAACCTGGGTATACGCAAAAAAAATCAGGTACTGAAAGGGGTATGAGATTCGCATATCCTCCAAGGTCATTTCCACCCACCATTTTAACTAAGGGAGCCATTTGCTTTTTAAAATTAAAAACACATGATTTTTTAAATAGAAAAACTAAAATATTCAATGTTTGGAGGGCATTGCTGGACAGCTGGGACACAGAGCATGATGGGGCACTCCCAACACCAGTTTCCCCACTTTTTGCTCATTTGTCATTGCCGCCACCCCTGGCTCATTTTCCATGGCTAGCGAACCTACCCCCCCCCCCACAATTGCCGTAGCCCTAATCGCCCATTATCTACAGTTTTGCTACCTGCCCTCTCCCCGTGGAACAGAACCCCAACTCATAACGGAGTTCTCTTGTATGCTAGCATATGCCTTACACCGTTCAGCTCATAGTTATGCACTGAAGAAGGGGAGAGTTATTTGTGGGGGTAACAAAGGAAATGGTAGGAAGCTGGTTAGGTCAAGTGTAAGCTGGTTAGGTCAAGTAAAATCAGGCTTGTTTTTTGCTAAATGACAAGACAGATTTCACATAAGTAAACCTTATACAGCCAGCAGTAAAATGTCAAAGTAAGAGATGTTGGTTTTGTCTCAATCAATAACAACCAAATGTTTAACTACCACAGCCTGTGGCCAAGTGAATGAGGAAAGTATGGAAGTTTAGGGACTTACCAGCTATCTGGGACTGATGAGAAGCCATATGGGTCTACTCCCCATGGCACAAGGAAGGCATCTCCTGATCATGTGGAAGGATGGATGTGACCCTATGGTGGAAAAATATGACCCAGACAAAACCTTGGGAGAATTTCTAGCTGCTGAGTGAGTGGGTCTCTTCACCTCAACCTCCTGAAATGGGGTGATCAGATTGGACCAGGAAGACTCCTCCTTACACTCTGGCTATAAAGGAAATGGCTTTTTGAGAGGAAACTCAGAGGAACCACCAGAACCAGGGGACAAACACGCAGAATCAGAGTTTCTCTTGTCCCTACCAGATCAGTGCCAGCTGATTCCAGGACTCAGGCCAAGAAACGGATAAGCTTGTAAGTGGACTTTGTGTGAGCGAGAGTATGTGTTTGCTTGAGGCTGCAAAGCTGGTGGTTTTGATTGTAGCACTGCTTCTTATTATTAGGATTGTGATTCTCATATTACTTGCTGCACTGCTTGTTTTTTTTCCTATTATACACAATAAAAGTCACATTAAAAAGTGTCAAGCTTAAATGGGTTGTTCAGTTATTTCTTCCTCCAGAGGGTCTTACTGAGAGATCACCCCTAATCTTGCATAACATCGTCCTCATGAGGATGAAAGAATGTAAAACCAATTCCTCATCCACTGCTTAGTCGGTGAGGTTGTGCACATGATCACTTTCGCTGGAGGGGAGGAGGGCTGGTGGAGAGGCAGGCTCCTGCCTGACTCCCCACACACGATCCATATCCCCGTTCAGGCTCTGCTGCTCACTGTGGCACATGAGTGGTGCCACAGCAATCGGCAAAGCAGGGAGCTAGAGGAGGAAGTCCTCCAGCATCCCTCAATGCACCATACCATGTGCACTGAGGGATCCTCCCTTAGCTGGACACTCTTGCTACCCAGCTGTGTGTGTATGCAGGCTGCCTGTAGCCCGCACCCGCGAGTGCACCCGCACCCGCGAGTGCACACACACACACACACACACACACACACACACGGTTAAGGGCACACTTGCTCCCTTAAACCCAGGTTAAAGCCTGGGGTAAATACCCAGGCTTGGGGCTGAGGCAGTACCAGGATTGGCTCGATCCTGGCAGTGCACACAGGCAGCCCGGGCTGTCCAGACCTGGGCTTTGATGCCCCTGTGAACAGCCTCGGTTTGTATCTGACCATATACTGTAGGCTGCAAGTATGTCCTCATCAAAATGCCCATAGTTCTCTTTTCTGGAATCTTGAAAGGCAAAAACTGCATAAAAAGGATGTCACTGGCATCACTGGATGTCACCCCATTCTAAATGGGGAATAGCTTTCACTCCTATTAACTCTGCAATCTGGACAACAAAGTAATGAATAATGCCACTTATGCCCACATGGGATAGTGGGCTTGGAATGCAGGAGGTGGCACCACTCAAATTCGAAGTTGTCTTAGGAACTAGCACTGGGGATGATGGAATTCTGCAAGGAGAAGGGCCTTGAAAAGTTCCAGGCATCGGGGAGCGATGCTGCCTAGAAATTTAACAATGGCACCTAGATGAAGATATTCAGAGGTAGAATTGTTCCATAAAATATTTAATATTTGTCCCAGACAGCCCTGTTTCTATTCTAAGTTACTTGTACAGGGGATAAAAAAAAAGCCCATTACTATCTCCACTTCCTGGCCCAGGCTGGTTCATGCAATTTCAATTTGTGTAGCAGACACATCTTATTCAAGTTCAGGAGCCATTTCCCGACTGTCTGTGATCAGTGATCCTCTGATTTTTTTCATCTCTGTGCGGAATGAGTTTTGTTCTGGGCGGCAGTATCAAGGCAATGTGTGCACACCTGCATTCCGAATGGGGCCTTCCTAATTCAGCCTGAGCGGGATCTGAAATGAACTGAGCGGACATCAGAAAACCTGTGAGCGCACACACGCGTGCATGCCTTAGAAGCAACAGTGACATGAGTAAAAAGCAAGGTGCAGAAGTGACAGTCTGCTAAGCAGCAGCTGGGTTGGAGAGCTCCAACCTACCCAGCTCTTTAATGAGGTAGGACGAAAAGCCCTCTCAGCCAACTGCTGCTTAGCAGACAATCACTTGCTCCAACTCCTACCTTGCCTTTTACTCTTAGACAATCGGAAAATGGGAGCCTGCCCAGCTCCTGAACTTGGGTAAGATGCATCTCCTACCCTAGTTAGAATTGTGACAACGACTCTCACAAAGTCCAGCAATGTTGTGGCACTCAAGTGTCCATTGCTTGACACCCAAATCCAAAGAAAGTGTGTCAAGGCCTGGAGTAGTGTACCATTTTTAATACACTGGTTATTTTATTTATTTAAATGTATATACCAGCTGACTCCAAAGGCTCTAGGCGGTAATGAAGAAAAGCTGAAGAGCTAATGAGTAGCTTACACGGCAATGAGGAGTCAACTTCCACAAACTCACTAGAAACACACTGCAGGCTCCTTCCCCCAACGCAACATGTCACTTTCGGTTATCTGAAATATCCATAAGTAGAACAGAAACTAGGGAAAGCCAAAGTGTTTTCTGAATATGGTGAGGTGCAAAACGATGGGACTGTGTTTACAGTTATGTGTACAATCACTTGTGTGTACAGGTATGGAGTGTACATCACCACTCCATGACTTGCAGCTGATTCCACTGAAGCAACATTAAGTTTGAGGTGACTGGGAAGGTTCACCTGAGGTGTCTGATGTACACTAGATGCTGCAGTCATCAGGTATTGGACCTGTATATATGAACCTGCCTTCAGAGAGACTGAGGAATAAAAGGAGGCAGAGTGCCATAAACATTATGCCCTCACAGAGGCCAGCCAACTCTCACTGTGTTGTCAGGACTGCCTGAGAGGTTCCCAGACAGAAAGTCACCCATCCAGGCACTGACCAGATCCACATCTGTCTATCTTCAGCAAGGTGGCTGCATCAGACCATGCCTTGGGGCCCCTTAAATGTGTTAAACCAGGACTTTAGTATGCACTCTGAGAGACACTCTACTCCACGCTTCTCACATCCTATGGAAGGTTAGAAGATGGTGCACAATGTCACACATAAAGAGCACCTGAACCAATCACAGGAATTAAATTTAACCTCCCCACTCTCCAAGTATAGCACTAAACATTTCATTTCGCTCAGAATGTCTACAGTGTATTTGCCTTTACAGCTCTGATCAGAAGACCAGTGGCTGAGGGCATTTTGTCCCCACTACTGCTAGTAGTCCTACTTTCTGTACTTATTTTAAATCCATATTTCTCCCATAAAGCAGACACATAATCTGCCCATACAGCATTTTGAAACCAAGTTCTTTTTATCCTGGGATTATTGTTCTAAAACAAGGAGATGCAATTCCCAGAACACATGAATCCAAGTTCTGAAGCTGAATTGTAGCTCTGCCTAAGATTAATCCGATTCCACGCATGTCTGCTTTGCCAGTCTAACAATTAAAAATGTCAGTGCTGCACCCAGGGATGAGAAGAAAAGTGGCAACACACCACACTGGAGCCCAGAAGTTAATTACTACAGCACCACCTACAGAGAGCCAAGGGATGAGCATCTGCTTTGCATGCAGAAGACGACCCCAGGTTCAGTCTCTGGCATCTCCAGGTAGGACTGGGAAAGGTCCTGCCTGAAACCTTGGAGAAGCCACTGCCAGTCAGTGTAGACTAGAGCAGGGATTCTCAATGTTGGGTTCCCAGATGTTATTGGACTTCAGCTCCCATAATCCCCAGCCCTAGTGGCCTTTGGTTGGGGATTATGGGAGTTGAAGTCCAATAACATCTGGGGACCCAACGTTGAGAATCCCTGGACTAGAGGTTCCCAACCTGTGGCACTCCAGATGTTGCTGAACTACAACTCTGTTCAGCAATTGTAGTTCTTCAGCAACTTCTGGAGTACCACAGATTGGGAAACCCTGGTGTAGACAATACTGAGCTAGATGGACCAGTGGTCTGACTTGGTAGAAGGCAGCTTCCTGGGTTTCCAAAGCTCAGCTAAATTGAGAGTTGGCTTAACGATGGGGGCAGGAGATCATAAGAGAGTAGAGAAAAGGAGACACCAATAGGAGCTCATAGCTGCCCTTCTGACCCCTCTCAACTCACAGCTCAGCAGTATGGAGAACTGTATACACCCCTCCCCTGACCACCTCAACCCAGAATTGCTCAGTTCATACAAGCAAGTGTGCCCAGATGAGAATTTAAAGGGAGCAAGAACTCACTTCCAAATAGAATTCTGTGGCAATGTGTTAGAGTTAATGTATTCAGAGATGACTTAATGTTAAAAGTTGTGAAGGCTTAAGGACAGATACAGAAACGTTTGGGAACACACACTTTTGTTTTTTCAGTGTGTGTGTGTCTCCTTAAATCTCCACCGAGCATTAAAGAATGCTACCCAGGGGCCGAGTAAACATGCACAATGCCACTTTCTCCTGGCTATTGATTTTTTAAATTTTATTTTTAAGACTGGGCCCTGCCCTTTATATTTCCCTCACAGAAATGTATCCCAATCAATTACAACAAAAGCCCAAAGGGTAGGCCTCACTTTTTTTACCCTGTTCATTATGTCACTCTCTCCCTAGGTAGCCTGCTATAACAGCATAAGGCTATGTGCTTTAATGGGCATCACTACTGCTGTATGAAAGTGTCAATGCATTCAGGACTTTGTGTACTCTGCACAAAATATTTACAAAATTAAGAACACTGCAACATGAAGAGCTGAATTTTGGGACCTATATAAATTATACAAATATTTTTACAGCCCTGAGCCATTTTTTGAAGGGCGGTATAGAAACTGAATTAATTAATAATAATAATAATAATAATAATAAAAGAATAATTTGCAGATTTTAACTTTTTTTTGCATAATTTGTGCTGCCCTTTTATGTTATGTATAACCCTTTTTATGTTTTGTATAATCTGTTCTGTGTCTGCTAACAGGGCACTGAAGTCACACACAATGACCACCAGGAAACTTACTTAGCCACTTGTTTGGATTCTGAAATCCACCAGGCATTCCTCACATATTTTAAGAATATCTTTGCAACCCAAAGCTTAAAACTTGTTTGTTTTAAGAAAAAGAAAGCAGAGATTTTCTGACAGCAGAATTCTGCACTCAAACATATATCAGCTACAAGGGAGAGAGAGAGAGAGAGAGAGAATGAATGAATGAATGAATGAATGAAGTAGCCTTGAGGGGCTCAGAAGTGCAATAGAGAAGATTCTCTGGTTGCGCATACCCAGAACTGAAGTTTTGAAAAGGTTACAAGCTGACTTTCCAAAGGCCATATTAGTAGTAGGGATGTGCATGGACCAGTTTGGAGGCCCTTTTCCGGACCTCTGGACCAGACCAGTGGTTCAGCCAGGGGGCAGGATTACCTTTAAGCAAGAGGGAGGATGCTCTTAAACCCCCCGCCCCCACGCGCCGTGTTCCACCCACCAGCATGGGGTCCAAAATTGCTGGCATGGGGTGGCAGTGTACCCTCTTGTCGCCCCGGTCAGCGTCGGACTGGAAACGGCTGGTGTGCATGTGCACCAGCCACTTCTGGTCTGATGCTGACCGGGACAGCAAAAGGGTACACTGCCGCCCTGCGCCACCGATTTTGGACACAGCACCAGCAGGGAAACGGCGGTGTGCGTGTTAAGAGCACCCTCTCTACTGCTTAAAACGGTAACCCCCCTCCCGCTGCTGAACTGGCCATCTGCCAGTTCATGTACATCCCTAATTAGCAGTCCACTGCAGAGGTAGTACTTGCACTCAGGTCTCTAACACCCAAGTCCAACTTTCTGTCTGGTGAAACACATAAGAATTGAGACATTCAGTTATTATTAGCATACTTTAAAAGAAGAGTTAGTTTAAAAAAAAAAAAGGAAAAGGAAAAAAGAAGAAGATGATTTTCCATATCAACAACACCACATAAGGTTTCTAGCAAGAACTGGCACACAGAGGAGGGCCAGACTCCAGTCTCATAAGCTTTGCTATGCTTCTCAGGGGGGTGAAATAGTGGGTTGTGGTTGGGGAGAGCATAGAGGCCTAATCCTGATCCATGCCTATAACATTAAAATTAACATGCAACTTCTCCCTTCCATGCCTTACCTCTAAGGACACAGAGCATGTCAAGCAATGGCAAACCCCTCCTGTATTCTACCAAAGACAACCACAGGGCTCTGTGGTTGCCAGGAGTCGACATCGACTCGACGGCACAACTTTACTTTACAGTTATAGAAAATATACAAATCAGTACATATTAACCCAGGGGTTCCCAACCCTAGGGACTACAACCCTCACCATCGGCAGTCACAATGGCTTTCTGTGTGAGTCCAACATCTGAGTACTCAAGGTTGGGAAACCCCGGGTTAACCCATCCCCACCTCTCACCCCCCACCCCCTCTGTCCTGGCACGTTTCTCCACAAATGCATCAGAGCTAGTGCCTGTGGCAAGTGCCTGTGGCAAGATAGCATGAGGAGATGAGGGATGGAGGGATCAGCTCTCCTCACCTCACATACCCCTTTTGATATTCAAATAATCTCCCACCCCTGCCCTCCACTCTGCCGAACAGTCATGTGAACATGGCTGCCCCATGTAACATCATCTAGTTTGGTCCTTAGGCAGCACTCAACTCGTCTGTTCTGGAAGAAAGAGACGAGAACACTTCTCCAAACAATTCAGGGTGCTGAGAAGGCGCAGAAATCTTGTTTTCTGAAAATGCTTTGCAAAATACAAAGCTGAAAAATACGAACATCCCTACTCAGCCATGAGACTTGCTGTTGGCCTTAGGACCCACCTCCCTCACTGGGTTGTTGTGTGAAGGGTGGAATGAAAATGTACCAAACATAACTGTTTTGGTCAACCCACATGCATAGAATGCTTCCGTAAGGTTATTCCCAATTGTCTGAGGACACCTCTTTCCTGTAGGTGGAGCAATAAAGCAGAAGGTGTCTCTCTGCCTCTCTCCTTTGTGGCTCAACAGCCTCCTATCTCTGCTGGGAACAATCTCCAAGCCTGCCAAGAAGTGTGTGTACAGCGAGAGCCTGCTCTAAATCCACACATGGCAGGTTGTCTTTTAAGTGGCTCGGTGTGAGGCAGTGAATTGGAGCAAGCCACCTAGCTGCTGGCTTGAAGGTCCTACACCACTGTGCTACTTCTGTACTACATATACTACTACTACAACAAATATTTATATACCACTTTTCGACAAAAGTTCCCAATGTGGTTTACATAGATAGAGTTAAACAAATAAAATGGCTCCTTGTCCCCAAAGGGCTCACAATCCAAAAAAGAAACCTAACGTAGACATCAGCAACAGCCACTGGAGGGATGCTGTGCTGGGGATGGATAGGGCCAGTTGCTCTCCCCCTGCTAGATAAAGAGAACTGCCACTTTTAAAAAGGTGCCTCTTTGCTCAGTTAGCCTGAATCTATTTAGCATACACTCACTCTCTCCAGAAATTCACACTTCCATACCCTATGTGTCCATTTGTTATTAAGTCACCAATATTCAAATGCACAGGCTTAGACTAGACATGTCTAAGCATACTGCTGCAAGACACACAGCTGATCCAAACAACTCAAACCAAATCAGTCTGGGGGGAAAATCTCTCTCTCTCTCTCTCTCTCTCTCTGGCAAAGTGACATATCAGGGAGAATGAACTTGACCTACCAGCTTTGCACAACCCCTCCTGGCTGATTCTGGACATGTCCTTTAGCCTCTCGGTAAAATCTAAATATAAAAGCATAGCCCTACGTCCCAGAAAAGCTGGGAAGGTAAGTACAAGGAAGACAGTGACAGATTGAGGCCTCATGGAAATGACGGGTATTGGGGGAGAAAGGCTCACAATGGGGTGGATATTATTGTTTAAATAATAATAATAATAATAATAATAATAATAATAATAATAATAATAATAATAATATACATATCTAAGTTAGAAGCTACTATGATGGTTGGGTAAGGGAAGATTTTTCCTTGTCTTCTTAGACCATTGTTTGTGAGGTCACCTGCAAGGCTAGAACGTATTTCTAATTCCTACGTGCCAGAGCTGAGTATGAAGCACGTAGACACTTCACAGTCGCAGGCATCACAAGGGTGAAGAAGAGAGCGCCAGAACCCAAAAGTCTGTCTCTACAGACGCCCTTCCCGCCAGACTTTCTTCCAGCAAATACACACCCACTCCCCATCCTTGGAGAGTCCAGCCCGATATTCCTTCCCTCACCTCTGGCTCTGCATCTGTTTCCTTCTGCCCACTAAATGCTCAACCCCCTCCCACCCGTCTCCATTTGCTCACTTCTCTGCATCTGGCGCTGCCCACCTCCACTGAGCCATCCGCTCTCCCACACACCCTCTGCCCGTCAGTCTGTCTGCCCAGCAGCCACAAGCTCATCAGAAACCGAGCGAATGCATGATCCAGCCGAGGGGGGGGGGGCAGAGCCTACAGCAGAGAGCCACCAAATGGATGGAGGGGCAGAGAGACCGACCAACAGGGATGGCAATCCATTTATCCATAGGCAGGGCTGCCAGTTCATACACACCCTGGTCTCTGGCAGTTGCCATGGCATCCCACGGCTCATGAATCCTTCTCCCCCCTCCCCCAACTGCACCACAACCCTGACAGCCACTGCAACCCCACCCCCACGAGCCACCTCCCCAGAGATCCTGAGCTGCCTGGCAATGATGTGGGGAGGTGATCACACCCTGCCATCCCCACAGGCACAAATCACAAGTTCTTCCCTGTAGCCATCACAGGGAAGAAGGCAGCAAAGGAGAGGGGGGGGGGGGTGAGGACCAAGGGAGACAGGAGACGGCAGAGGCTTGGAGATAAACAGCAGGGGAGGGGGAAGACAGAGATGGAGGAGGGATAGGGAATGAAGGGACAGAGGAGCAAGAAGGGATGGAGGAATGAAAAAAGAAGGGAGAATGGAGATGGGGAGGAGGGGCTACCGAGGGACAGAGGAGGAGAGATGGAGGCGAAAGGCTTCCTCTGGCTGTACCTTTTTGTGCGACGAAACATGCTGCTGTCAAGGAAATCGGGCATAGAGAAATTGGAGAGCGCTGTCCACAAGGACTCAGACATCATCCCCCAGCGGGGTCATGGTGGCGAGCCCGGGAGTTGTTGTGTGTGTGCTGCTGCGGAAGGACCTTCTCAGCCCAGACTGGAGCAAAATGCGGAGGGGGAGGGGAGGTCAGCGGTGGAGAGCCTTCCCTTTTGAAGAAGAAAGGAGAACTGGAATGGAGAAGGGGGGAGAGAGAGAGAGAGAGAGAGAGAGAGACACTCACAGAGGGGGGGGGAGTGCAGGGATGGGCCGGCAGAAGAGAGGGAGGCGTGAGGGGGCGGCGCTGTGCCGAGTGCCAGTGTGTGCCTGAGCACAGGCTTAAAAGCACCTCCGCTCTGCATAGGGGTGTGAACACACGTTTGCTGTGGGCAGATACCTGCAAACGGTGGAGGCCTACAGGTGCATTGTGTCATGCACTCAGGAACAGACTGGCAAACACACACTGCTGCTTTGTGCAGGGGCGGGTCTGCCTTCTGTGTCAGTCGTGCCTTCTGCATGCTCCATACAGGTCTTATCAGCTTGGCATACAAATGCGTCCGCCATCCCAAGCTGTCAGAATAACCTAAAAATCTCCATGGGCATCTCTAGGTAGTCCCACGCCGTGGAGTGCTGGGGGTTGTCAGCTAAAATATGCCAGAGGTTGGGACAGCCAGAGGCACACAATGGGTTACCCGTGTTATGATTTCAGTGCAGACCTGTGCTGAGCTGAGGCGACCAGCCACCGGCAACGGATCTACATGTCAGCACTGAAACTGGGGAAATGGTGTAGGGATCCGTGGATGTGGTGTTTTTGTCCAATGTAGGCTGCTCTGCTGAGGAGCAAACCTTCTCAGTAAAGAACCTCATCTGGAAACACAAATCAATTAAGCTCATGTCCACTGCACCTGGCTGTTCTGTTTGTGATGGATATATTTCCCATTGACCATGGCAGCTCCACTTGTACAAAACAGTGGCTAAGAGACTGAGCTACAAACCAGGAAGTCTCTGCTTCAGCTCCTGGTTCTGTCACGAACCCATCAGGAGCCACTAGGGCTGTTCTCACAACCAGCAATTTCAGGGTAAGAGGCAGTCAACCTAACTACTCAGGCTTGTGTGGAGCTGTGGGAAACCCTCCAACACAGCTTTTTCAAACCTGGATATCCCAGATTCTCTACCCTGCTCTTAACTGATGTAGGAGAGAAAGAGTCCTTTCCTACTTTTCTCCCTCCGTCCTGTGGGCACACGCAGGCTTTTCACTTGACAGAATGATGTGCCGGATGCTACCGGACATCTACCATAGAGTTCCATGGCCAAAGTGGCCAAACTATAAGCCACCTCCAGCCTCAAAGGCAGGATACCTCTGAGTACTAGTTGCAGGGCAGTAACAGCTGGAGGGAGGGCATGTCCTCAACCCCTGCCTGTAGGCTTCCAGTGGCATCTGGTGGGCCACTGTGTGAAACAGGATGCTGGACTAGATGGGCCGCCTTGGGCCTGATCCAGCAGGGCTGGTCTTATGTTCTAAAGCAGTTAGCAGTTGCTGCCATCATGGGTTTTTTCAGACTTTTGGTGGTGCAGTGCATGTTTGCACTGCAGGGGCATGTTTGGAGGACCATCCATAGCAGGGTGGGGCATGCAGCTCCTGTTTTGAATGAAGACCACTGCTGGAGCCTCAATCGTCTGGGTGCTGGGTTTGCAAACCCAAACAGAGGTTCTGGTTGTCTAGGAGTCATGAGGTAGGAACACTCCTGCCCTTCTACCTACCCCCAAATGGTCATGTGAGCAAGTCTACTCTCTTGCCGTCCCCTTCATCTATGGTACAGGAAAGTGCTGCTGACCTCTCTTCCAGGATTGTTTTAACAAGAAAATATATGTGAAGTTCTTTGAGCACTCTATAGCAGGGATTCTCAATGCTGGGTCCCCAGATTTTATTGGACTTCAACTCCCATAATACCCAGCCCCAGTGGCCTTTGGTTGGGGATTATGGGAGTTGAAGTCCAATAACATCCAGGGACCCAACATTGAGAATCCCTGCTCGATAGCACATGCCAAGTATCCTTATTATATGGTAAATGAGAAATATGACTAAGTCGCCTGGTGCAGAAGCTGCAGCTCTACAAGCCACTGCAAACCTTATGGATGCAGACTGAGCCCCAGCATGTAAGATGCAGTTTCTGCCCATGTTTGCCTGCACAGGGAATGGCATGAGTAGCGCAACTCAGGGCAGCAGCTTTCAGCCATGATGACTGCTATACATGGACCAAGCTGGTCCCTCTCTCTACCTTGCCCTCCTCTGCACTGCTTGTTTCCTTTCCAACAGGTGCAAAAAAAGGACCACATGAGAGGCAAGACCATTTTCAACCTGTTGGGTGAATTTTGTTGTTTTTTACATGCTTTGCTTTATGCCAGGGAACATAAGGCCATTGTGGCTGGGGAGGATGGGAGTTGTGGTTCAACAGCATTGGGGGATCCAAGGTTGGGAATCTGTGCTTTATGCAACGGCGCATTTTTCTGTAAGACTCATTTGACATTAAAAACATACTGTAAAAGGACAGCAATTGAAAAGGAGAACAGAGAAGTGCAAACTCCTTCCAATAGCATGAGGCAGGGGAAACCTCAGCACTGCTTAAAGCAGGCCGGCTCAATTTAGGCCCCCACCCAGCTGTTTCTGGACTACAGCTCCCATGATCCCCAGCCACAGTGGCCAATAGCCAGGGATTATAGGAGTGGTAGGCCAACATCTGCAGGAGGGCTGAAGTTGAGCAGCCCTGGCTTAAAGCCTGGGGACAACCTTTTTAATATGGCAGCTGGTACAGGCGTTTGGAGGGGTGGTGGTGGAATGTGGTGTAATCCTCTATGCAGCTGTAACATTTCAGAATATCCATGGGGACTGCTTGCTTAGACAGGCCCACACAGCAAACTCATTGCATGCATGGAAAGTATGCATGTTGGAGAGAAGGCTAGTCTAAAAAACACACACATAAGAACATCCCTGCTGGATCAGGTTCAAGACCCATCTAGTACAGCATCCTGTTTCACACAGTGGCCCACCAGATGCCTCTGAGAAGCTTACAGGCAAGAGGTGAGGGCATGCCCTCTTTCATGCTGTTGCTCCCCTGCAACTGGTATTCAGAGACATCTTGCCTCGGAGGCTGGAGGTGGCCTCTAGCCATCAGACTAGTAGCCATTGATAGACCTGTCCTCCATGAATTTGTCTAAGCCCCTTTTAAAGCCATCCAAACTAGTGGCCATCACCACAACCCATGGCAGGGAATTCCATAGATTAATTATGTGCTGTGTGAAAAAGTACTTCCTTTGGTTGGTCCTAAATTTCCTGGCCATCTGTTTCATTGTATACCCACTGGTACAAGTATTGTGAGAAAGGGAGAAAAATGATTAATGGACCAGTTCAGTTAGACACATGAGAAAAGTTATTTTTCTTTATTGTATTGCTTGAATCTGAGTTGCCTGGTTAATGAAAACTCTCTCTCTCACACACGCTTTATGAAGAGACAGTTGTTCATATTGCATACTCTTGTATTTCTTTTATTCTAATAATAAAACCTTGTTGGTGAAGTGTGCTTCATTTTGGGTCTGCCTTAGTCACACGCCTTGAGGCCTAGGATTGCTCAGCCCTTCAAGGGAGGATTTTGCCACTTTAGCCTCTCTCAGGAGTTTTATATGGAGAGAATGGTTTCTCCAATATTAAAATAAAGTGGATGGTGGCAGCCTAGTCCCTTACTGTCAAGGATTCACCTCCCCACTCCTCCTCTGAGACTGGTAGGAACCATGATACCAACCCAACTTGCTGTAAAGCAAAGCGAACAAGAGTAGGGAGGGGATCATCATTTTCTAGCCCCAATCAACCTTTGACTGCCCCTAGGCAAAAAACTGGAGCACAGTTCTGTGCCTGATAAGCACAGATTCTATTCTACATTCAAACAAAACACATTTTTTCTTAAATGATATATGGAGAAATACAGCACACATCTGAACATAAAAAAAATATGTGCGCGACCAAAGAAATACAAATATGTACCACACTGTAACACCCAAGCCTATGTGTGCATGCAAAATACATAGTCTCCTAGTAACATACATGTTGACAAGCTTTATGCCCTGCAACAAATCATGACTTTTGGTATAGGCTTTGGCTTATCTATTTTGCCTGTGGTGTGTAGGTACAGTATACCATGAGATACAGGTGCATCCTAGGAAATGCTGAGGCAGCTGCCCCCTTCACTCCTTTAAGTAATTTCTTAATTAATTTCCTTTTCTTAATTTCTTAATTAATTTCCTTAATTTCCTTTAAGTTTCTAATTCTCACAGTTAGAGAGAAACACTTGGACCTGTGGAACATTGTAAATTAAAGTCTCAGAAACTCTCTCCGTTGGCTTCCCCTAAATGTATTGCCCATCTATTCCTAATACTCATGCTCTTCATTCCTGCTGAACATAGTGGGCACAGGCCAGTCTATTTCCAGTCTGCCACGACCAGGTAAAATGACTACTGGCCAGGGTAAAATGGTGATGATATGTCAGAATGCACGAGCAGAAGCTCCTGGAGGGCATGACATCGGAACCCACCCAAGTCCAGTTCCCGAGATTTTCTACCCAACATTCTCCTGACTTCCGTACCAAAGATCTAGAAGTAGGGTGGAGTATCTTGGGTGGAGAGCGCAGGAACCAGACTTGATCTACTTCCACCGGCATGCCCACTGGCAAGAATGCCATTCTTACATCACATTTCCCCCACTTCCAAATCAGCCGGTGGTCTTGTGAACCCACCCAGTAGTCTCATTTTCTTTTCACGTCATTTCAAGCCAGAACACTGCTGGAAAGTGCTTCAAGAAACAGGAGCACTGAAGTGATCATTGCACCCATCAGTGCAGGTCTGGCCCAAGGAGAAGGTTGCAGCCAATGCTGGAATATAGTTCTGTTTCTAATAGGCACACACTGCTACACATAACAAAAACATTGCCCAATAATATGCCACGACTGAATGGATTCCATGCAGGACATGTCAGTTCTCCTGAGAAAATGCAAGGGCAGTGCCAGGACACATTGCTTTACATGTGCTGATGATCCATCTAAATGTCCCTATTTGTCTATACAGTGTGGTATCTCCAGTGCATGTATGCACCATACATGCAAAAAGTGTTACTTTGGAAGTTTAAATAACCATGTCCTGAATACTGACAGGTCTGTCCGATTTACCCTCCTTTAATTTGTTTTGCCAGACTAGAGATACTAAGAGAAATCTGAGAGGGAGAGAGAGGTAATAAAGCATGTCTGGAGAATATGCAACCTTTAACTTCTACGAAAGCTTACTCAAATCCTGCTAAGAGCTGAATATGAGAGTATAAGCATTTTTTCCTGCTTTAGGGAACCACCAGTGCCATTGTGACAGCAGCAGCAGTGCTGTGGATAACCATCTTCATTCCAGACCTGTCTGCATGCCCAGCAACCAACAACACACTGCCCACTAAGGAAAAGGGCAAAGACCACCATGCTCAACAAGTCTAGAAGCAAAGGGTCAAGAAGGAATGCAAGTGTGTACAGGTGAGCAACAATCCACACAGCTCAGACACATTCCCACCACTTGGTACACATTTCTCAAGTCAAATACAGAATCCAGGGGGAGAGCTATGGTGGCAGGAACCTAGTTTCTTTCTAATTGATCTTTCCTGCATTATCAATGTGAATTAGGAATTCCAGCATAAAAGAATTTTTCACATGCAGTCCTCCCACATGCTCTTCTGTGGAGGCAAAACTTTATGGCATGATTCAAAGAGTGATAAATAAAGGAACCACAGACCCAGCTTCCTCCAGCAGTCTTTTCTGCAACAATCCCAATGCCTGAAGAGGCAAGCAACTTTTAGAACTGAACACTGGCTTGTCTCTTCAGGACTGTAAATGCATTTCCACAGAAAGGATACATCCTTCATAGTTTGCTTGCAAACTACAGGGTCGATTGTGGCCGCTATAAAATTATGTGTCAGTTTAGGATAGTGAAAATATTGAGGACTGCAAGTAGCAGAAAACCATGAAGCAATGGTGTGCACACCTGGAAAATTTACTGCAAATTTCTCAGACATTGGAAGAACTCTGAATGCAAATTTGTAAGTGAGCAGGCGTGCTAATTTAATATTTGATTTTATACAGAAAATTCAGTTCAATTTTAGTTAACCAAGTACAGATGTGCATACAGAATGACTGGCTCTGTTAAATCAACAGAAACATCACAGTAACCTGTGCTGTCCCTCCCCAAGCTGCTAGATACCTCTATACAGTTATCCCCCTTGCAAAAGGGTCCCACAGGGCAAAACTAGTCCCACAAGAGGTATCACCTGAAACCATAGTTACCAGTCTAGAGGCCAAAGAGCATGCAGGGATTGGATATCTGTAGCAACAAGATTTACCAGCCAACCACTGTGAGCAGTGGAGGTTGAAGCCTTGGTCTTTCAGACCCCCTCCCCCCTCCACTTAATTCTCAGATAAGATTTCCAAGAAAAACAATGTGCTGACCACCAGAGTGAGTATCTTTAAAAAAGAAAGAAAGGTAGAATGATATCATTTGTCCAAAATGCACTGTGTGGGCTGAATAATGGAATCAGTCCTATAGAGTGGGATACAGGCAGGTTGAGAGACTAATAACTTTAAGTTCTAGGACAGCTTTTAAGGCCCATTAAAATGTCATGATGGACCTCATCTGGAGGCTACTGAAATGCTCGTTCCTAGAACAGGACCCCACGTGGTGAAGATTAATGCTTAAAAGATTCACAACATGAGCATTACCCCAATCATGTGCAATGTCTGTTTCACCACTGCAAGTAATATGCAGCATGCACATTGGATAATTATACACAGGAAGGTGTTTTCAGTGCTGCATCTGCCACACAAAGCAGCAGGACAGGGAAGGGCTTTCTGGCGGCCTGTGCATGGGAGTCATGATGTCTAAATTAATAAAGAAGCTGGGACAACAGCAACGTGTCCCAGCAAAGTATTTGTCCTCCACCGAACAGCTGTAGGGGGAAAGCCTCTTCTCATCCTGGGATCCTGTTATTACCTATCATATTTATATTACACCTGATATATACTGTATTTTACAGACTATAAGACGCTACAGACTATAAGACGCACCTTAATTTTAATCCAGTTTTTCAGAGTTTTAACATATTAAACTGTTAAAACATATAAGACGCACCTGAATTTTGGCGGATATTTTTCGAGGAAAAAAGTGAGTCTTATAGTCCATAAAATACGGTATATCTTGACAGTGTACACAATCCAAGTTACAATACAAAAACAAAAACAAACCACTTCCACAAAACAAACACACTTAAAAACAACTCACAGAGTGAAACAATTAAAGTTTCACAGGATAAAAACAGTTTACAATTAATTTTAATCAAAAGCCTGAGAAAACAGGTGTGCCTTAAGGGTCTTCTTCAAAGCAGTCAGAGATGGAGAAGCTCTTATTTTGACAGCGAGTGCATTCCAAAGACTCCCCAAATTATCTGAATAGGTGGCAGGGTTCATGACAAAGAAGGAGGTCTCTTAAATACCCTGGACCTAAAACATGCAGGGCTTTATAGGTAATAACCAGCACTTTGTATTGCGCTCAGAAATATATTGGCAGCCAGTGCAATCCTTTCAGAAGCGCTGTTATATAGTTCCTTCGAGTTGTCCCAGAGACCAACATGGCTGCTGTCACACATGTATTACAAACACAGATATGCTGTACTTACCTACTGCTTTTCCTGGGCAATGGAAGATCCTTCTGCAAAAACAAAACCAAGAAAGGAAGATCTTGTTAGTTACAGATCTAAAGAGAGAGAATACAGATGGACATTTAGGGAAACTGGCTGTGTATTCATAACCCACCTCCATAGACAGACAAGGACATTCATTTCTGGCATTAATACCAGCATTTCTGGTATTACAGAGTGTATCTGTAATACACTCTTCATTTGAAAACCCTGATGCCCTTCAGTACATAAGACGCAAGGCAAAGAGATCACTCATACAGGATGTAGCTGTCCCGGGGGTGGTAGGTCACAGCAGCTAGTCAAGGACTCTTCACTTCAACAGGAGACATGCTCACCTTTGAGGAGGTTACACAGGACTGAAAACAGGAAAGGTTGATAGACATAAACTCAAACATATTAGACTCCACTAGCATTTGTCCTTGATCAAAGATGCGGATGGAAAGGTGCAGAATTCATATCTGGCTCAATCAAGCATTTGTGGAGGGGTGGCTCATCAGTTTTCTGCCTATTTTAGCTATCTGGCTGCTGCATTTAGGTGGTTTTAGGCTGCTGTTTTAGTTGGCTTACTTTTATTGTTACTTGTTTTTAAGACTGCTTTGGGTGGCCATATTTATTAATGTTTTTAATAAATAATAATTGGCAGCAGATAGCACAAAGCAGGGAAGTCTGTGGCAATCCGAGAAAGGCTTTGCAAAAGAGGCAGGTTAAGACAGGGCTACATATATGCCAGGACATAGGATGCAATGTTATTATGTGCACAGAATTCAGCTTCTTGAGAAATTCAGCTCTCTCTTTTCAAGAACAGCAGCTTTCGGGTCCTTATGGCTGTGAAAGCTTGATTGAAAGCCCAAGTATTCCGAGGGTGGGATGTTAATGTCTTGTAAAGCTCCCTGCCCCTGCACAGCAAGCCAAAACAAATTATCCATAATACTTATAGCAATTAATTGCAGAATAAATTAGGCAAAACAAGAGAAGTTCGGTAAACTGGCTCAACTTGCACAATGTGTATAAGTTGCAGAGCTCTACTTCTTTTTGCTGCCAAATTTTAATATTTACATATTAGCACAGAGTATACAGTCCCATTTATGGGGAGATGGCCTGATGGGCAGATAGGAAGGGAGGGATATTCCAAAAATAGAGAGTATAAGGGAAGGCATAAAGGGGGAATGGGGAAAGCATAGTGGAAGAATAAGCAGAGGGAAGCAGAAGGGGCAAAGAGGCAGAGATGAGGAAACAGAGTTGTGTGTGAATAGGAGTGTCTGAAAGACTTTAGACAAGGTGTTACTCAGGAACTAGGTTGCTTCTAGATTCAACAGCATTTGGTGCTCTGGATGCAACAGATAGTCTTGTGTATGTTTTCTGATGAGCTGTTTTGACAGGCATATTGGATTTTCTAGATTGATTGTCAAAACGCCAGAACGCATACCTGGGAGAAAAAAAATCCAGTACAATTGCCAGATATATCCATGACACATTAATTTGCAGTCTGGATTCCAGTAGTGCCTAGTAATGCCAGACATGATGGGCAGAGCTGTAGGTCCTGGCTGTTCCCTCAGTCCCCTTTCCATAAAGTGCACGTATTTGTCCCTTTCCTTGCTTGTTCTTGATAAGTTGCTGAAGTTGCTCCTTGTGTTGTATTTACTAACGCAGTTTCTCTCACAGACACCTTAAAGTCAAAGCCTCAACTTCTACATGTACAGCACTGGCACACCAGGAACCTGTGATCATGGTGGGCTCTGAACTAGCATATCAATGTCACAGGTGTGGTAACTGAATGCCCAGTTTAAATGTGAAGGTGCCTACATTGAACACAGCACAGAAAAGCAATTTTAACCCACCTAGCATCAGGATTGACCCAGAGTGGGTTGTGGGGGGGGGGGAATATTAGTCACATAATATCCAGACTGGGGCTGCTCAGCCTTGGCCCTCCTGCAGATGTTGGTCGACAACTCCCATAATCCCTGGCTATTGGACACTGTTGCTGGGGCTTATGGGAGTTGTAGTCCAAAAACAACGGGGGGTGGGGGCTAAAGTTGAACAGGTCTGATCTAGACCAACTCAGACCTGGTTTATCTATACAGGTCTGGTCTACAATCAGAAGGCAGGATCTGAGTCGGTAGGATGGAATGCACTACTTCAGACCATCCGTGGAAGGATGCCCTTTGCTAATGCTTCTATGACCCTGGTCCAAGCTCTCAGTCACAGGGACAATGGTCAGGAGAAGCAAAAAAGAGACTGCAGAGCCACTTTCAAGCCCCTGGTTGGGAAATAAATGAATGAGAGACTCCGTTGGGTTATTATGGGGGAGGAGAAGAGCCCAGCCTCTACTGTGGAGAAGGGTGGGGCCACCTGGGTTGTCCTACAGCATTTAAGACAGTGGAATGAACAGTTCAGGAGGCCAAAGAGGAACAGGAGAAAGGAACAAAGGTGTAGCGGATTAAAGCCTTTGTCAGAGCAAGCTCACATGAGGGAAAGAAATGCTGAATCATCCCTGTTGAGCTGCATGGGAGCTGTTAATGTTAGTCTCCTAGTCTCCTAGAAGACTAGGCTTCTCCTAAAACACTTTGTATTCGTGTTCAAAAATGGCCACCGCCACCACCCCTCTTTATTACAGAGCTTGAACCTCCCTGGGCTTGGGGTGGAATTTCCAGGGGAAACTCTCTCTCTTTTCCTATTGGAAAAAGTACAAAAATCTTCCACGTGTATGCCTACACGTGGTGAGAAAACTGATATCTGTGGACCACCTGAGGTGTGTTTGCACCAGAGTAAGAACCCCTTTCAGCCCCCACTTTCTCCTGAGTTAAAAATCCACTCCAAGAGGCTTGTAAAAGTAAAGAACAAGAGGAAAGCACGCTTAAAAGCTTAAAAGTACAGGTAAAGTACACTTTAAAAAGTACAGGTAAGCTTAAAAGTACACTTAAAAGTACAGGTAAGCAGTATCAGGGATATTGACAAAACACACACCAAAGAAACCGAAGGTTTAACACAAAGTCTGGCTAAACAAACTTTTCCCTAGACTAATTTGCCAAAGCCCAACCTTTCTTTTCTTGAACTCACCAAACCCTGGTTGAGAATCAAGCCCCTGCAGTTCTAACTTCCCAGAGCTGCAGTCATCCTCCATGGCCACATGTGTTCCTCTGCACCTCCAGCCTAGCTTCTTCTAACAAAGAGACTCTCTTCTTCTTGCCAGTGGCTCTCTAGGTCCCACCCATCTAGTGTGCTGATTGGCTGAGCCATGGAGTTCACCAGCCTGTCAGTCTGGACAGGGTTAACTTCCAGTTAACTCTTTAGAGGGAGGAGTGGCCGCTCACTACAAATGGGAAAAGCCTTTACATTCCAGATTATACCTGGCAACTCTGAGGAGGCAAGAGACCTGAGGATGACAAGCATCATTCCCTGTGGAGTTAACAGAGAATTGGATCATCATCATCATCATCATTAATTGAATTAATAATAATAATAATTCCAGCATCAGAGGGAGAGCCCAAGGATACGTAAGGCAAGAGAAGTTGAAGAAACCCAGGCTGCTATGAAGGGCCATTCAAGGGAGGTGAATTAACCTGACACTGAACCTTTTTGTTTCAATAAAAGAGGCAGTTTACCACCACCATATTCAAGTGGTTGTCTCTTTGATGCACTCAGCCCCTCTGATGTAAAATTGCCTCCCTGAGGGGCTGCCAGTACCACAGTTTCCTCTCACACTTCCTTAAAAGTAAACAACTAGCACATCAAGGAGCAAGGTTCTAGCCCATTCCACGTGTGTGTGTGTGTGTGTGTGTGTTGGCATGTTCAGACATCTGCAACCTGAAGTAGTACAGTCCATTCTACCACCTCATACCCTAATCCGCATGGAGGCCCAGTATATGCATCACACACACACACACACACACACACACACACACACACACACACACACACTTTGAAGTACTTGTAGGAAGTGTAGCTGTGCTAACCCCTCCCCATGGCTCCCCCAGACTGCACCCCACCCCATCTTGATTAGACTAGCCAGCTAAAAACCCTGAGCTTTCTGAATCCCTCTGTAATATAAACCATTCAGTTATTTCTGTGAATCTATACAACATTACTGTCAACTGCTGCACTCCCATGTTTTCCCTCTTCTTCTCCCACTCCGCCCACAACTGCCTTGTGGAAATTTGAAGGGCAAATTTAAAGCAGAGTCCAGGACTGTAAGGACAGACTAGCACAACTATTCCATTTGGAGGAGTGGCCAATGATACAATTAGTGATGTAGCTGGTGACCAAAACAAAATACACCAAAGGGAAAGTTGTAGTGTCAGCTTGGCAACCCAAATAGAGAGAGGGCAGGAGGAAAGAAACTCATCATGATGAGAGTGGAGATGATGGATTTTTATTCCTTTTATGGAGATCAAAACAAAAACCCATGTCTTTGTTCTTTTCATCTCTCGTGCAAGGGAAATACACAGACACCAGAGAGCAGGAGCCCACTGTCATTTCTCCTCCTCTCCCTCACAGCCTGTCCTTTTAAAAGTGCCCCCTTTGATATCACCATCAGCAGAGGCAGCGGTTGCTGGGCTGCGGAGGTTGTGAATTGTCTTTGTGTCCTCAGTTCCCAGGCAAGCAGAACCCATAATCAACTGAGATCCATTGAGTAGAACTATACAGCATGTGTGCGCAAAGAACCCTTGCTTGTCTTAGCTTCCAGTTCAAAACTGCAGCAGTCTTCCTTACTGCTTCTGCCACACACCTTGGCAAAGCAAATTCAGAAGCCACCTCACACAAAGATTTCCTTAACAGCCAAACAAAACATCCTGTCATCACCACACCCATTAGCAGGGGTTACTATCGTGCAGCATCCAAAATGGCATTAATATTTCAATCAACTAAAAATGCTCTAGTTCTATTGGCTGGGGATGATGGGAGCTGTAATTCAACAGCAGCTGAAGCCAAGGTTGCCTACCCCGTTCTAGTTGATAACTGAATGATATCTCTCTTTTTCTCTTTCTCTCTTTCTTACACACACAGAGAAATGTCCCTGGAAAGTTCTGAGCTTTTTTTGTAGGACAGGGACAAATAAACAGGATCTCAGGATTGCAGTCAGTCATAAGCTGATTGAGAGTCAGCGGTGTCATGAGAAAAAGGCCACTGTAATTTTAGGCTGCATTGGCAGAATGATGGTTTCCAAGTCATGAAAAAAGTATTTATTTATTCATTCGATTTCTATACTGCCCTTCCAAAAATGGCACATTAAAAACAATTAAAAACAGACTATAAAACAGTTTTAAAACCCTGGAAAACCAGGTTTCCAAACTACGTACAAAGGCAGCCCCACATAGAGCGAATTGCAGTAGTCGAGCCTGGAGGTTACAAGTTGATGCACCACTGTTTTGAGGTTGTCCTCTTCAAAGAATGGGTGCAGCTGCTGAATCAGCCAAAGCTTATAGAAAGTACTCCTGTCCATAGCCTCCACCTGAGATACCACCATAGCCTCCACTTGAGTACTTCCGGAGGAGATCTTCCCGCACAGGAAGATCTAACTCATCTCTCAGATTCTGAACCTCTACAATGAGCACCTCTGTCTTACTTGGATTGAGCTTCAATTTGTTATCTCTCATCCAGCCCATTACTGCCTGTCAGCAGGCATTTAGGGAATGAATGCCATTTCCTGATGATACAGAAGAAAAGGAGAAGTAGATTTGGGTGCTTTCTCTTCTCCATACTAAATCTCCCAGCATCAAATCTCCTGATGACCTCACCCAGCGGTTTCATGTAGATATTAAAAAGCATTGGTGACAGAATGAAACCCTGAGGGACTCCATATAACAGCTCTTGTTTTGAAGAGCAACTGTCACCAAGCTCCACCATCTGGAATCTGCCCCCTATCCCCAACTCCCCCAGGCTATCCAGAAGGATATCATGGCTGATGGTATTGAACGCCACCAAGAGATCCAAAAGAACCAACAGAGTCTCACTCCCTCTGTCGATTCCCCGGTAGAATTCATCCATCAGGCCAACCAATGCTATCGCAACCTCATAGCCAGCTTTGAAGCCAGTTTGAAATGGGTCTGAAATGAAATGAAATCAGTTTCCTCCAAAACCGCCTGGAGCTGGTCAGCCACCACCCTCTCAATCACCATGCCCAACCAAGTGATACTGGAGATCGGCCTATAATTATCCATCACTAAGGGGTTCAGGGAAGGTTTCTTGAGAAGTGGTCTAACCACTGCCTCCTTCAAACATGGAGGCACCCTACACTCCCTCAGCGATGCATTTATGATATTAACTAGGCCACCTCCAACAATCTCCCTGCTAGATAGAAGCAGCCAAGTCGGGCAAGGATCTAGAGAACAAGTGGTAGGCCGCACCACACAAAGCAGCTTGTCCACATCCTCAAGAGTCACAGATTGAAACTGATCCAACCTAATACTGCAAGAGGAATTGCTGGACACCTCCTTCATAAACCCCGCAGAAATAGTGGAGTTCAAGTCAGCCCGAATACAGAAGATTTTGTCTGCAAAGAACCCATTAAGAGTAGCACAGCAGAACACTTCCGGGGACTGATTTGAAGCAGAAGGAGCAGAAATTAAACTCCTCACAAACTGGGATAGCTCTGCTGAATGCGAACCCATAGACGCAATGCGCACAAACCAAAAATCCCATTTTTGCTGCACGCACCACTACTGCATAAGCTTTCAAATGGGTCCTATACTGCATCCTGCCAAATTTGAGCCGAGTTCTCCTCCACTTGCGTTTCTGTCACCTACCCAGCCAACTGGAACACAACCCAGTTTCACATTATTATGCACTGTTCAGACCTCATCTGGAATACAGGCTGACATACTGTACAAAGTTACATGTGCTTTGTAATACTGAATTCATGCAGCTGTGCAGGAGAACCTTTTTAATGTGCAAAGTTTTTTGCAAATGCAGTTGCACAATAGTACTGCCATTACTTCCAGTGTTCACAGTGGCATGCAATTCCATTTGCTCAATTTTTGCACATGTACAAGAGCACTGTTGCACAACTGCGTGAACGCAACGTCACAAGGCACCTGTAACTTTGTGCAGTATGTCAATTATATAAGGAAAGGTTGAAGGAACTGGGCTTATTTAGTCTGGAGAAGAGAAGACTAAGGCGGGGGTGAAACATGTGAGCACTCTTCAAAGTACACAGAAGACTACTTGTTTTCTGCTGCCCCAAAAGGTAGGACCAGATCTAAGGGGTTTAAGTTACAGGTGGGTAGATTTTGGTTGAACATTAAGAAGAACCTCTTAAAAGTAGGAACCAGTTACCTAGCGGAGTGATAGCCTCCCTCCTCACTGGAGATCTTAAAACCAAGCGTCTGAGCATCCATCTGTTGGGAATGTTTTAGCTTTGGATTTCCTGCATTGAGCATGGGGGATAGAATAGATGGCAGGAGGAAGTAGCAAGAAGGAAGGAAGGCCCCCTCCAACTTTGATTCCTCCAGACAACTCTGTTGAGGGATATGCTGTTGCACTGGCTATGAATTTGGGCTGAGGCAAAACAACCACATAAGAACGGTTTTTACTGTTGCCAACCAGTTGTGATCAGAACATTGATAAACCATCACTTCTGTGCATTTTCCGAACTGGCTCTTTGGAAGAGTACACACACAAGAGCATGCTGGATTGTGTCGTTAACATCAGCACACTAGTATGCATTTCCTCAGCAACTGCAAAGCAGCAACAGTCCGTGGAGAGGAACTGGAGTGTGGAAGCTCTGCCTCAGCTTCCTCCTCAGGTTACAAATGCCTCACAGAGAAGAAAGGTACGTTTGAGGAGGCCTTGTCTACCCTTTCTATTAGTGCCAGAGGCACATGCTTTAATTTAATTTGTGTAGCAAATCCAACTAATGTAAAGCAAGGAAGAAAGGAGTAATGAAGAATCAATCCCTCTGTTAAGAGTTGTTCCATTTAGTCCTTCCAAGGAGCTAAACGATGGTGTGAATCCTTTGAAGGAAGAAGGGAGAGCACCAGAGACAGGTTTTTATAAACAGGTTTTTATACAAGATACAATAAGCAAAAACGCATGAGACATTATCAGCACTTCCAGGTGCTGCTGAAGCCACCTCTCAGCAATAACACCCTACTTGCCATTTCTCCCCACCTAGAACGAGCCAGAAATTCTAGCAGGCGGGAGCGGGAGGTGACCAGCAGAAGCCAGCCACCAGGAATGCTACTGGAGTTTCCAATTACTGCTGAAGCAACTGCTGCCTGCAGATGCACAGAGAAAAGAGACCTGCAACACCACCTCCAGTTATTTCCCACCCACCCACCCACCCGCCCAAATTTATTGGGACAGGTTACTTGTATGGCTTTAATTACAAGGCTGCTCTAGTCTCACAACCGCTCAAGGTAGATTGGGCAGAGAGATGGGTGACCTTGCACAAGATCACCCAGCAATTTTCATGGTCAAATGGGGATTTGAACCCAACTCTCCCTGCTCTAGGTTGGGTATTACCTACTAAGCTCTCTAGATCAAAATGGCTGCTCCTCTTAGGCTGCAGACAGACAGCCATTTATCAAGTGTTAAACTGATCGGTGTGCCCATGTAACCTTTTGGTAAATTGATCAGGTGTAACATCCTGTCATGTAGGAAAGGATACTTTTACCACCTTTCCACATCATACCAAAAAAATCTGAGACACCTCATCTCTAGGTCCCAAGCTTTTTTCTGTATTAGAAGCTATGCTTGGTTTTGAAGCCGTTGATAAACCTACACACGGTGCTGACTGAAAAATTCAACTGTTTTAAATATTCAGGAGCATCAGCTCCTTAGTCTAATCTATTAACCTCCTTAGCATCTCAAAATACTTCAGGTGCAGTTCAAATTCCACTTGGATTGAGCAACACTAATTTGTCATCACTTGAACCACGGTTAGCCCCAATCACCATCTTCTCTATCATATCTTTACTAAACTGCTAGTGCCAAATGCAACACAAATGTGTTCTTGTGGTTTCAGCAACAACTTGGTAGCATTTATATAAACACCTTTAAGAAGAAATTTGACCTTACGGCTGTTTGCAGCAAGCATTTCTACAATTGTCTGGTACAGGGAAATTAAAATGTTCCTTGTAATTCTGCTGCATTGCCTGCCAATTAGTGTCTAATTACATTACATGAGAGTCCTGTCTATTACAAAATTAAGGCCCAACCATCTCCAGCACAACCCCACTAGAGCTTTTTCTACTCATTTCTGTGTCATTTCCCCTGCCCAACGTATTTGGTACCATCTGGCAGGTTTTTATTCATTATCTTTATATCAGGGACGCACATTTTTGGCCCTCCAACTGTTGTCGTACTCGGGAGCATAGCTATCATTGAACAAGGGGCGGGTGGGGGACAATTTTCCCTGGGCCCCTGAGGGAGAGAAGCCTGCTAGCAGGGTGACAGCTTATTCTTTACGGTTGATGATGCATGAATACGAGGATGGTATATATGTTTAAAATGTTTCCGAGCAAGGGGGATGCGTGTGTGCAAGAGTGTGAGAGAGAAAGTGTCTGTGTGCATGAGGAGTATGAGATGATATCTGCACAGGAATGAGAGAAAGGGGATGCAAATATGCCTTTTCACCATGTCCTTACTGCTGTTCTGCAGCAAAGGTACAGAGTGGGGGCATGAAAGATGAGAAGGTGGCAAGGGGCCAGGGAGGAAGGGGCACATTTTACCTTTCGTCCCAGGGCCCACACCAGCTTTGTTACACCCGATTGGATGACAACTCTCATCATCCCCACTCTCATCATCAGTGACTATTAGCCACTGTGGCTGGGAATCTCAAGGCGGCATATGTAGGGCTCCCAGGTGATCAACTATCAACAGCAGTACCATTCCATCACTACATACAAAATGTAAACACACGCAGAGCCCAGCAGACGCCGCTGACCTGCCAGCGATGCCCTGGGTGTGCATGTTGCTAGAAATCGGCATGAACAGAAGCTGCCGCCTTAGAAATGGTCCAAGAACCAGTCAGATTTGATTTTCCAATATACACCACCACTTTTCTCCCTCCAACATTTATTTGGCCTTTCCTATACAGCCCGCCATACTTGAATGTACATAAAGTTGCGGCAGCTTCAGGAGCTTAAGTTACGAAAGAAATGTCTCTTATTTAATGCTCTTTTCTAAAGATTGAACCATAATTGAAAAATTAAGTGCAAAATATTAACAGTGGAATATGGACTGGTACTTGGCAATTTGCAAAAACATGTAAAGCCTGAGAAATAAAAAGAAGGGGAAGGAAGGAAGGGAGAGAGAGAGAGCCAGCATGGTGTAGCGGGAGCCAGCGTGGTGTAGTGGTTAGAATGCTGGACTAGGACCGGGGAGACTCGAGTTCAAATCCCCATTCAGCCATGATACTAGCTGGGTGACTCTGGGCCAGTCACGTCTCTCTCAGCCTAACCTACTTCACAGGGTTGTTGTGAGGAGAAACTCAAGTATGTAGCACACTGCTCTGAGCTCCTTGGAGGAAAAGCGGGATATAAATGTAATAATAATAATAATAAGAGAGAGATGGAATGTCTTCATGATGCCCAATTTTCACAATCTTAAAATCTATGCCACTTAAACATTTTGTTCTCCAAGGAAGGCCTTTATGGGTAGCCATTTGCTTCTAGAAGTTGTTGTCGGCCTGGTGAGAAGGGAGATATTTCAAAATCCTGTGTTCGTGGACAGCAAAATTAAGGTCTCATCAATTATTTACTGTATTGCCTACCATATCTAGCACCCAGAGAAAGATTTTTGACTGGAATGGCATTTTGATTAGGATGAATGTCACAAATAATTAAAAGAAGATCCAGTTTCTTCTAGCAGGCATCTAGAAGCATTTAAAATGGTTGCAGCTTATAAAATTAGGGGCTAAATTACTCAAATTTAGATTGTGAGCTCTTTTGGGACAAGGAACAAATTTCTCTCTCTCTCTCTCTTTGTTGCTTTGAGATCTTGATGAAAACTGGAATAATACAGATATGGTCAGTATAATAGGGCACACTAGGATACAGTGAAGTTTATGGACAACCTGTATTTAGGATGCTCTTTCCTCTCACCCCATTATTTATCTATCAAATTTGTATATCGCCCCAAACTTTCATCTCTGGGTGGTAGGGATGTGCACAGAACCAATGGGAGGGGGTTGTTCAAAGGCAGGGAGGATACCCTTAAGGACTGGGGAGGGTGCAGTCACCTCCCCCACCGCATTTCCCCTGCTAACATGGCAGTTTAAAAGAATCCGGCGGGGCGGCAGCGTCCTCAGACAGGAAGTAACCAGACGTACCCGGCGCATGCACATTGGATGAATGCATGTCACACACACTTGCATGATGGGTACTTCTGGTCTGAGGAGGCAACAGGGTGGCAAGGAGGTAAACAGCCATCGCGTCAGACTCCTTTAAACTGCAGCGCCAGCAGAGGAAACACAACAAGGGTGTGAGTGAGTGCACCCTCCCCAGTCCTTAAAAGGTATCCCCCCACTATTTTTTTATTTATTTGATTTCTATACCGGTCAAGTGAACCGGTCAAATCGTCGGTCTTGCGAACCTGTTTGGAGGCCCGTTAAATGACCTCCGAACAAGTTCATGCACATCCCTACTGGGTGGGTGTGTAAAATTACCATTAGCTTTTTTGTTTTACATCAAAGTAAAATGAACAGACCTGACAAGTTATGAACACTTTGTTTAAAAAATAAAATAAAATTCAGTACTTTTCCTTAAAGTTCAAAGCGACATACTATACAGCATTAAGACAAAGAAGCTAGGACACATACCAAAGCAATCAAGGTAGAAAAAAACTAAAATGAAACAATGCACTTTCAGAACATCAGCATAGCTTTGAGCTTCAAGTCAGAATTGGTTATTATTAAAACAAGTATCCAAAAATCAGAGGCGTAACTAGGGAAAACGGCGCCCGGGGCAAGCACTGAAATGGCGCCCCCCCGTGCCCCCCCCCAACATACTACATTATACTTAGGTTTTTCCTCACAAGCGCCCGCTGCCGCCAAGCCAGGCCACTGGCTGGCTGTCAGGCGCCAGCAAAGCAATGGGGGGGCCGCAGGTGGCGCGGAAGGGACCGCTCATGGGGAAGGGGGCACCGACGCGCTCCCTTGACTGCTGCAGCGCTGCTGCACTGAGCAGGAAACATTTGTATTAACAAAAAATTAAAAAATAAATAAAATAAATTTGGTCATGGCGGCGCCCCCCACGTGACCAGAAAAGATGGCGCCCGGGGCAAGTGCCCCCCCTGCCCCCCTTATAGTGTTTGAGGCCTTGCATCCTTGAACTCTCTCATTCCATAAACAAAACAAACAGGGCTTTTTTAATAGAACGTTAAGTAAATAAGTATCTTTTCAGACAGTCAAACTGGAATGGTAGGCAAGGGGAAAGGAGCAGGCAAAACACATCTTAAAGAAGTAGCCATGTTAGTCTGTAGCAGCAAACACAAATCTCTTGTGGCCTTTTAAAGGTTAACATTCACTACTACTACGAGAAATATTTATATACCGCTCTTCAACAAAATTCCCAAAGTGGTTTACATAGAAAAATAGAGACATAAGTAAGATGGTCCACTGGCGGAGGAAGCCAGTCGGCGGCCCGTGTTCCTCCTGTCAGCGTGCCCCCGCCATGCCCCCTGCATCTGATGATGGACGCTACTGCACCAGACGCAAGGGGCATGGCTTCGCTCCCCAACGGGCAGGGAGAACAGCTCCTGGTGACTCTGCGAACACAGTACTGGCTGGTATTTGCTCTCAAAACGGGGCCACGGGGCCCTGCTTGGGAGGCTGGGGCTCCAGGCGTGGCCCCTGAGTGCGGCCCGGGTTCTTTGAACCCATCTTCTCAATGGTGGCTCCACCCCAAAATCGTCCCCTGTCCCCAAAGGGCTCACAATCTAAAAAGAAACATAAGGCAGACTGGAAGGATGCTGTGCTGGGATTAGGGTTTATCGTGACAGAAGTTTAAATGGGCTAGTTCACCGGATACATGAAATACTATCCTTAGTTGGGAGATCCTCCCCCTCCCCCTCTGAAGTTTGAACAGTGGGGCCAAAAGGTCCCAAAATGTAAGAGGCAACAGCAGATCTGACACATCTACACAGAACAAATCTTGAATCAGCAAGGAATTTGACACAACTTCGCTTGGCATTCTGTTAAAAACACACACACTAATTAGTAGGCATTGCCACTATGTGGGTAGAGAATTAGTTGGAAATCCGTTCCCAGAGTGAGCTAGTTGATAGATCATCATCAAGTTAGGAGGAGGTGGTGTGAAGCAGATTTCCACAGGCCTTCAATCTTATAGCCCTTGATGAGGAACATCTTTGTCAATGACCACTTTGCTGTTTGTTTCTTTTTGGCATTCTAGCAAACCCATAGGAATGTAGGAAGAAACCGAGACGATTCTCACAATTGCCAAAAAGCGGGCTAAGGGAGCCTAGCCTGCTTTCTGGAGAAAGTGAGAACCACCAGGCTCGCAGGTGAGCCCAGTTGCTCTCAAGCGGGTCACCCGCTTACGGAGCCCTCACCTAAGCCCAGGTTAGCGGAACTAGCACTCCTCTAACCTGGGCTCTACAATCGTGTGTTGCCATGGCATGGCTCTGCGCCACGGCAACACACAAGGGGACCCCCGCTGGGAGGCTAAAAGCAGCCTCCCGGGCTCATGGGTCTCTCCAGGATGCCCTGCACACTCACGCAGGGCATCCTGGAACTTACAGGGACCGCGCAGCCCCTGATCCCCAGAGCCGGCAGTCATGTGGGTGGCCGATCCAGCCACCCAAAGCTGCAGCCTGCTCATGTGCAATGAGAGCGGGCTAAGCCCGCTCTCCCTGCTAACCCTCTCGAGGTGGGTCTCACTGATCATGAGACTCACCTCACCATCTACCAAGTCAGACAAGTGGTCCATCCACCTCAGTACTAACTAGCAGTGGAGTCTTTCCTGGCCCTACCTGGAGGATAAGAGTCTTTCTACCTGGAAGGTAGGAGGGCCCTACCTCAGACAGGAGTCTTTCCTGGCCCTACCTGGAGATTAGGGATGTACACGGAACCACGGAGGCATGGTCCAGCACAGGGGATATGTAGCTTTTAGGGTGGGGGGGTAGTACTTACTCCTCCCGCTACTTTTCCCTCTCCAGCGCTCAACTTTTTAGCAAAGTTTTTGGGGCGGCAGCGTTCCTCCCTGCCGCCCCTGCCCCTGTCATTGCCCAGCAAAAGGGGAAGTTGAGTGCACGCACACGACCATTGCAGCGCACACACCTGTCGCCACCATGCGCGCGCCGCACACAGCACACGTTGCGTGTGCACGCAACGTGTGACGTGTGCGGCGCACCCGCACACGGCAGCGATGGGTGCATGTTCGCCGCAATGGGCACATGCATGGGGCAGGGGCGGCAGGGAGGAATGCTGCCGCCCCAAAAACTTTGCTAAAAAGTCGAGCGCTGGAGGGGGAAAAGCGGCAGGAGGGGTAAGTACTACCCCCCCACCCTTAAAGCTACATACCCCCCCCCCCGCCAGACCGGCCCCAATCCGGACCGGTTCGGAGGCCTCTAACATGGCCCCAGACCGGTCCGGTGCACATCTCTACTGGAGATACTGCCAGGGATTGATCCTGGGATCTTCTGCATGCAAGGCAGATGCTCCACCACCAGGCTATGGTCCTGTCTGACCTATGGCCCCATCCCCACACATAGGGTTGCCATATTTCTGTTCTCCAGATTTGCATCCTTATTTGCATATTTTACACATTAGGCAGAACCAGTCTACATTCTATTGAAATTAATGAGACTAATGTTAGTCATCATGTCGCAGTTATTTCAATGAGGGTTAGACATAACAGTCTGGATACTTCCCATAGTTTGCCAATTATGCACATCATGTATATTAATTGTTGCATTGTCCCAATTGCTTGTGTCTGCTCTTGACAACTACCTCAAAACAATCAGAGATTAAAAAAAAAAAAAAAAACCAGGCCAGGATTTGCTTGTGCCTTCTCAAAGCTTGTCAGGGAGAGATGTAGCAAGCTGTTGGATCCTACAGTCTCCAATTCAGTTGCTTTAGGAGTACATGGTTCTGCATTTGGTTCGTTAATGAACAACTAAGAGTCCCAAGTACTGGGAAGAAGTCCTGGTTTTCCCTTCCATGTTTTGCACTGAAGTCACAAACTATATTGCACATATTCTGTATTAATCACCACCCAGTCTCATTAAAGATCCTCAACAGGTAGAGAGGAGAGGTATACTATGATTACTTCTGAAAATAGATCAGGCCACTGTAATTATATGCATATCCATAATCTCCACTGTAGTGGTGTGGAGAGCCTCTGTCTTTCAGCCTCATCTGCCCCACAGGTCTTTGTGGAGGCTTAAAGGGCTCCGAATCCCCATTCAGGCATGAAGCTGACCAGGTCAACTTGGGAAATCCCTATGCCTTACCCTCACAAAAGGATTGTTGTGAGGATCAAAGGAGGAGCCTGAGAGGAGAAAAAATGCCACTCTGCTCCCTGGAGGAAGGAAAAGGAGGCATCACAATAAACTGAAATTAAGCCCTGAACGAGCAGTCTAGCTTGGCTTCCCTTACCGAGCAGCGGGGGCATAGGGTTGGGTGGGGATGCAGTAGCAATGTGGTTCAGTGCGGAGGGGGGGGGAGCCAATGTGGGAGTGTGGAGGAGGGGTTTGTGATCCCAGGGAGGGCATTTGCCTCTGATCTGACTTGGCCCCTTGAAGTATTAGTTCCGAAGCATTTCTTGTAACTGCCAGTATAGCATAGTGGGATAAGAGTGCATGCCTATCAAGTCCAATGGTCGCATGTTCAAGACATGTGTGCTCTTGAGGAAAGGATCTGGCAAGCCACCTAAATAAATAAATAAATAAATAAATAAATAAATAAATAAATAAATAAATAATCCTCACCCCAATACAGTGCCAGCTATGAGGGAGCAAAGGGCTGGCAAAGAACGCTCTTAAGGAAGCATTAAATCCTTATAGGAAAGAACGGAAAGATTGTGCCGTCAAGTCGACTCCTGCCGACCACAGAGCCATGTGGTTTTCTTAATAGAATACAGGATGGGTTTACCATTGCCTCCTCCCGTGCAGTGTGAGATGATGCCTTTCAGTACCTTCCTATATCACTGCTGCCCGATATAGGTGTTTCCCATAGTCTGGGAAACATACCAGCAGGGATTCGAACTGACAGCCTCTTGCTCCCTAAGTTGATTCTCTGATGAGCCATTAGGTGGTTTAAATTCTTACAGAGGTAAGGAAATAAATGTTGTTAGATGATTTATGGGGAGAAGAGGTGGTCTTGTGGTAGCATTGATTGACTGACTGATTGATTGGTTAAGTGACGTCAAGTCTGTGTCGACTCTTAGTGACCACATAGATTTTCTCAAGGTGATTTGTCTTCAACTTGGCCTTTAAGGTCTCTCAGTGGTGCATTCATTGCTGTCGTAATTGAGTCCATCCACCTTGCTGCTGGTCGTCCTCTTCTTCTCTTCCCTTCAACTTGCCCCAGCATTATGGACTTCTCAAGGCAACTGGATCTTCGCATAATGTGTCCGAAGTATGATAGTTTGAGCCTGGTCATTTGTGCCTCAAGAGAAAATCCTGGATTGATTTGTTCTATGATCCATTTGTTTGTTTTTCTGGCTTTCCATGTTATCCTCAAAAGTCTTCTCTAGCACCAGCGTTCAAAAGCATCAATGCTTTTTCTATCTTGCTTCTTCAAAGTTCAGCTTTCACATCTATAGAGTGTCATGGGGAAAACCATTGTCCGAATGATTCTAATCTTTGTAGGTGTAGACACATCGCATCATCTATATATCCTTTCCAAGGCCTTCATTGCAACCCTACCAAGTGCTAGTCTATGGCGTATTTCTTGACTGCTGGATCCTTTACTGTTGACGGTTGATCCTAAAAGGCAGAAACTATCCACCATTTCAATGTCTTCATTGTCAATTCTGAGGCTGGTTGCTGTACCCATTGCCATTAGTTTAGTCTTCTTTACATTTAGTTGTAGTCCCATTTTTCATTGTTCTCTTTGACTTTCATTACTAGAGCTTGCAGATCATTCACATTCTCAGCTATCAGAGTGGTATCATCAGCATAGCGCAAGTTATTGATATATCTTCCTCCAACTTTAAAACCACACTCATCTTCTTCCAATCCAGCTTCTCTCAGTATATGTTCAGCATATAAATTGAATAAAGAAGGAGAAAGTATACAACCTTGTCTTACTCATTTGCCCACCTGGAACCAGTCCGTTTCACCATGTTCCCGTCTGGGCTGTGGCTTCCTGTCCTGTATGAAGGTTTCTCATGAGAACAATGAGGTGTCCTGGGATGCCCATTTTCCTAAGGATATTCCACAACTTGACATGATCAACAGAATCAAAGGCTTTTCTGTAGTCAATAAAGCACATATTGACTTCTTTCTGGTATTCTTTGGCTTTCTCAATTATCCAGCGTGCACCAGCAATGATGTCTCTTGTTTTGAAACCAGCTTGAACATCCGGCATTTCCCTTTCCATGTAGGGCTCTAATCTGCATTGGATGATCCTGAGCATTATTTTGCTAGGATGAGAAATTAAGGCTATTGTGTGATGGTTTGCGCAATCTGTTAAGTCTCCTTTCTTTGGTATGGGTATGTAGACTGACCTCTTCCAATCTGTTGGCCACTGTGTCTTTCTCCAAATTTGCTGGCATAGTTTGGTTAGAGCCTTGATGGATTCTTCTTCTATTGCTTGCCATATTTCTGTAGCTATTCCATCAATTCCTGTATCCTTCCGACTTGGTAAAGACCGGAGTGCTGATCTCACTTCATCTTCCCATACTAGAGGTTCTTACAAGTAGGGAATATCTTCTAGAGTATCTTGGATGTTGACATCCCTGCTGTACAGATTTTCAGTATACTCCTTCCATCTTTGATTTTCTCTGAATCAGTTACTCTCTGTCCTTTGGCATCCCTTAACATACCAATTCGAGGTTAGAACCTCTCTCTGAGTTCAGAGATCTTTTGGAAAACTTGCTTTGTTTTTCTGTGTCTGTTTCCATCCTCAAGGTCTTTATAGATGTCATTGTAGTATTGTTCCTTGTCTCTTCTAACAGCTTTCTGAAATTCCCTATTAAGTTCCTTTGTGAGGTCTTTTTCTTGATTTTGGCTTCTCCCCTCTTCTTGGCAATTTCCGCCATCTGTTCTGACATCCTTTTTGCTGTCTTCTGTTTCTTGGTCTTTGGCAGTCTCTTTTCACATTTGTCCTCAACAACTTCTTTGATTTCATTCCACAATTCCTCTGGTTCCCTATCAATGAGGTTCAGAACTTCAAAGCGGTTCCTGATGTTCTCCTTGAAAATGGTGGTACATTCTCAAGATCATATTGTGAAGCTGGATGTCTTTGTTTTTCCGCTTTAGCTTGACTTGGAACTTGTGTATGAGCAGCTCGTAATCTGTTCCACAATCGGCACCCAGCCATGTCTTTGCTGTTATAACTGAGCTTTCTTGCACCAATAATGTAATCAATTTGATTCCTGTGTACTCAATCTGGTGATGTCCGTGTGTCTAGGCGCCTCTTTGGAAGTTTGAAGAATGTGTTAGCAATGATCATTGGCTTGGCAGAAACTAATAAGTCGTTCTCCTGCTTAGTTTCTGTTTCCTAGGCTTTATAGGCCAACTGTATTTTCCTTCTTACCTTTTCCAACTTTGGCATTCCAGTCTCCAACCACCAGCATCACATCTTGCTTGCATGTTCTGTCAATTTCAGACTGGATTTGAGCATAAAGCTCATCAACTTCCTCTTCTTCTGCATCAGTTTTGGGGGCATAGACTTGAAGAACTGTCATGTTAAAGGTTTGTCCACAAAATCTAATTAATATTAGTCGGTCACTGACTGCATTGTATCCAAATACTATCACTGCTATATCCTTCCTGACTATGAAAGCAACACCATTCCTTCTTTGGTTTTCGTGTCCTGAGTAGTTAGTTCTTTTATTGCAGCTGTAGGCCAAAACAGAACAAAAGCGACAATAACACAACCATTCAGAATTACAGTAAATAGAGTAAATATAACATGCCCTGAGTAGTAAACAGTATGGTTTTCTGACTGAAAGTGTTGCATTCCCATTCCAGTCCATTTTAATTCACTGATGCTCAAGATGTCAATTTGTAATTGATTCATTTCATCTTTCACTGTGTGGAGCTTTCCCATATTCATGTTTCTTACGTTCCACATTCCCATTGTAATTCTGTCTTTGCAGCTTCGGGTTTTCTTTTCCCGCATGGCAACATCAGCTGCTAGACATCCAAAAGGCTTTAGTCTAACCTTGTCATAAACACCATCAGTACTCTGAGAGATCCTCAGCTCTTCCTCAGTAGCATGTTGAGTGCCATCCGACCTGAGGGGCCCATCATCCGGCACTACATCGGCAATCATTCCATTTTGTCTATCCATCTGGTTTTCTTGGTAAAATACAGGAATGGTTTACCATTGCCTTTGTCATTGTCACTGAAGTGATCGTCCGCCTCCAGCACCTTCCTATATTCCTGCTGCCCAATATAGGTGCCTGCTTGCTTTAGCTGGGCAGCTGGGATGACCTTCGCGCTTTGGGTGACCTTACTGGGATACTTCCCGGCATACTTCGTTCATCCCTCCTAGGAACACCCCCACCCCCACCACGATGAGGCAGCATAGCAGGACTTGGAGGGGGGGTAGCATTAGCAAGCATGAATTTGTCCCCTTTCCTAAGCAAGGACTAGGAAAGGAGATTACACGTGAGCGCTGTAAGATATCCCCCTTAGGTGATGGGGCCATAGCTCAGGGGAAGAGCATCTGCAGGCTTGCATGCAGGCACTCCCAGATTGAAGTCCCTGGCAGCATCTCCAGGTGGGGCTGAGAGAGAGACTCCTGCCTGTAACCTCGGAGAGCTGCTGCCAGTCAGCAGCTGCTGGCTCAAAAATATAGGGTGCGACAAATCGGTCTGCCCTACCAAGCTACTCTATTAGTGTGGGTAGCCCACAAAAGACACCTTATTGTACATCTTAGAGGGAAATGTACAATTATTTCCTGCGCTTACAAGTTCCCTCCCCTGTCATCAAGTAATATCATCCACACCTGAGATATCAGGCTCTCACAGACCACCGCAACGTAGATTACAACTGCTTGCCACAATTAGAAAGCAAGAAAACTAAATGCCCAACACTCATTTTAAACAAGACAAGCAGTTACTTTCTCACCCAGCTGGTCCTACACCAGTTCAACAGAAAATTAGGTGAGAAATCCTTGTAACTGCCAGTATAGCACAGTGAGATGTTAAGGGATGCAGGCCTTGCTCGTCAGGAGGCAAATTCCTCAGGTGTGCAGGAGGCAGGCCAAGAAGTACAAGACTCATCAATCCGAGAATGGCTTGCATAAAGCCATCCTGTGTATTTTGCTGTGATTTCAAGTGGGGATTGCAGCTCATAAATGCACGCTCCATTATAGATCAACATCTCATGGTTTTGGGGAAATCTCTCACCACATAGTCCACCAACAAAGCGCAAAAAACCCAACTCTGAACATGTGGAGAGTGCCTTTCTTTACTACTACAACCACCACCACACTGGGGCCAAGTCTGCCTCAATGCATCACAATCCAACCCAGCACACATTAATTTGGACATAATCAATCATGATATAGTAAGCACAACTAATGGCACACACCTTTAATCAGAAGGGCTTGCTGAGACTACTGGAAAAAATGCAGCAGTGGGGCATGATGAAGGCAGGTCAAAGTTGCAGACTTTTTCAAATTATCTGTAGATTGCCTTCAGCACTGGAGACAGTATTCAAAATCAGCCATCCCACAATACATCAACGACAAATTAAAGTATGAGGCTTCAAAAAGTTCGTTTTTATTATTTTAATTATAAAAGTCCAATTGGACTGAATGGAACTTACTTCCAAGTAAAGATGCATAGGATGATCTGGCACCCAACCAGCCTTTGCTGTGCTATTATTTTTGCATTATAATACCACAGGCTCAGAACATAGCAGCACGGCTTGCCACTCAATACTGAAATCTCCCTACTTGCACCTCTTCCCTTAACTGCTGAGTTTCTCACAGCACATTCTTCCCACATTTCTGTAATATTTGTTTGCCATTATCACCCTCATAATTAAACACCTTTTCTAAAATGCTGCTGTGCTAGAACCAATTTAAACACTGTATCAGTCAGTGAGGCCTAGCAGACAGTGAAGCCTAACACAGAGTGCCCCATGTTTTTCCAAGTCTCAAAACAAAACAGATAATTTGTTATTGTTTTTAAAGGCTCTAGTCTGATAGCCACCAAGCAAGCAAGAAGTGAAAGCCTCTGGAAGGAGGAGGCAGAAAAACGCACATACCCCAAGAGCAAAGCAATTGTAGAAGCAGCCATTCCGCCAGGAACTATCCATCAGTTAACCGCCTGTTGAGGGCAGGGAAAGAAAACAATGGAAGACACACAGACAGGCTCAGCTGAAACTATTCCCAGACATACTTATAGGTAGTCATCTGATCCAAAAATGTCTCGCCTCCTCCAAGCCAATTAAATAAGAGCAAAAATGCCCTTAAAGGTGGAGTCAGGTAAGTATGCTATAAACCTTTTTAAATAGTTTAAAAGTTATTCTGAAAACCAGGGAGTACTATGACCACTAGGAGTTAATGAGCTGTCCCTATTCCACCCACCCCCACACAGCCATCCATCAGACTGGATAGCAGTCCCCCCAGCAGCAATATGGGTATGACACTGGACTACTCCAGAGTCATAATCATTCACACAATCTCAGCCACAATCCCCACCTGAAATATGTGGTTAATAATGATTGACTTCATTTACATTAGAGTAATTTTAAATGTTTAAGTAAAAAATAAACCATATTTTTCATGTGCAGTAAGACCCAAGTTAGAAAAGGCATGAACTCCTGTCTTTGTTACCTTTTGCTTCTAGGAAGACACTACCATCCAATCACAGATAAACACAAATCTTGGGTAATTTTCTATGGGAAGCGATCACATCAAAGAAGACGAAAACATTACTTCAGAGTGAACCAGGAAGTCTCTTCCCTAGACAATGTCCATTGTCTTCCACAGAGAACAGATGTGTGTTACTCTGGACAATTTCTCTCTATGGATACCAGTCCTTCCCTAAATGTCAACCATAGATTTGACTTCTCTCATGGGCCAAGAGCAATGAAAGGCAGGAACAAGCTAATTTCAGACTGAGCAGGCAGAATATACTGTCTGCACATTTTGCTTTCTATCTCTGCTTCGAAGAGGGTTATTAGAAGCTCGCTTTAAAAAGAGAGAAAACCTGGGAATTCAGCCCGAAAATGGTCCAAATGGGTAGTACGTGACACTTTCAGAATGTCATGCAACAACCCTACAGGTACATACGTCACCTATTTGAAGACTATACACCTGCATTTTTATTAGCTGGAGCTTTCCCAACTGCTATTAATGTGCATTTTACAAGAGACATAAACTTTTTAAATATGCTAATGCAGTTCAAACGTGACAGATCTTTAGCATGGTGATCCTAATTGGGATCCACCCTTTGACTTGGAGCCCTTCAACCTTTCTGAGTAAACTTAAAATTTACCACTGCTTACAAAGCTACATAGCCAGAAGTACAGAAAAACACAGCAGAAGGAGCCCTTTCGCAAGTTAACACAACACTACATCTTTCCAATATTTATTTTAGGGACCTACTCCTACACATTCAGCCTCATTTTCCCTGCCTTTCATTTTCTCCAGTACAATAATATTCAAATACAAATAACTCCACCAAGTCTCCAACTCCAGGACAGATGCTCCCAAGCCATGTGTTGCGGGGTACATTAGTTTTCCACAAGAGAATTGCAAGGGTGCCATGAGAAAGAATAATTAAAAAGCTCTAGTGAGCCAAGCCTCAATCTACGTGGAAGGCCGCCCACCGTCTCCCTATGATGTGCTATTGTGCTGCACTGGGTGTGATTTAATGATCCTGACACACCCAGTGCAGAGATGTAGCAGAATTACCAGCTCACCAAGGAGGCTGCCCATTGCATCTCCATACAAGCCACTGGAATGAGGCAAGTCCAGGTCACTCAAGAGGCATGTTCAAAACCTCAGCAAGACATTATTCCATCAACACACTCCAAAAGGAAACCTTTCTGACTTGAAAGTGAAGTATGCCTCCTGTTCTAATGAAAACAAATAAATAAGGAAGTGTGCCCCAACTACTAGAAGCCAGAGACACTGCCTCACACTAAGCCGGGGGACTCCTACAGCGAGTTGACAACCCTGCTTCCAGGAAGTAAAGCCTACACTTTGGGGGCAGAGCTGCAGAGCTACCAAACACACCCCACAGACACCAAATGCAAAAACTCTCTCCAGTAAAGCTCAGCTGTAAATGAAGGGGGAAATTCAACAAAAAAGCAAGCCCAGACAGCAGCAGAACCAGAAGGGTGTGTGGGAGTTAGTTGTGTGGCACTGCTTTCTTCATGAAAAGCATAATCCTCATGATGGCACCCCAACATGGTAAGTGCAAATTCCAATATGGAAGCTTCCTCCCCCACCCTTCTTAATCTTGAGAGAAATGAAAGCTAGAGGCCCTGAACATTTCCCCCCATCAAAAATAAATAAAAATAAATAAAAATAAAAAGCAAGCTTCTAGACGGGGCTCTCCAAGCAGCAGATGGGCAATCCACACATCTTCCAAAAAATCCAAGCTTCCCAAGTTGCCTTTAAGCATGCATGAATTAAAACAGTATGGCTCCCTCCCAGTGCTGCATCCGTAGAATCCAAATCTCTTTGCATCGGCACCCGCTTCCCTGATTAAATTGGTTTTCATGCCACAGGAAGACATTTTCCACTCACGCTCTCCCAACCTATGTATGAATGATATCTGCTGTTGGTTGCCATTTACATGGTTCACTGAAAAATAAAACCCTAAACACATTGGTCATCCCACAACATAAAGACATATACAGGTGAAACTCGGAAAATTAGAATATCGTGCAAAAGTCCATTAATTTCAGTAATGCAAATTAAAAGGTGAAACTGATATATGAGACAGACGCATTACATGCAAAGCGAGATAAGTCAAGCCTTAATTTGTGATAATTGTGATGATCATGGCGTACAGCTCATGAAAACCCCAAATCCACAATCCCAGAAAATTAGAATATTACATGGAACCAAGAAGACAAGGATTGAAAAAAAGAACAATATCGGACCTCTGAAAAGTATACAGTATACTGTGCTTGATTGGCCAGCAAACTCGCCTGACCTGACCCCATAGAGAATCTATGGGGCATTGCCAAGAGAAGGATGAGAGACATGAGACCAAACAATGCAGAATTGCTGAAGGCCGCTAATGAAGCATCCTGATCTTCCATAATACCTCATCAGTGCCACAGGCTGATAGCATCCATGCCACGCCGCATTGAGGCAGTAATTGCTGCAAAAGGGGCCCAAACCAAGTACTGAATACATATGCATGCTTATACTTTTCAGAGGTCCGATATTGTTCTATTCTACAATCCTTGTCTTCTTGGTTCCATGTAATATTCTAATTTTCTGGGATTGTGGATTTGGGGTTTTCATGAGCTGTACGCCATGTTCATCACAATTATCACAAATTAAGGCTTGACTTATCTCGCTTTGCATGTAATGCGTCTGTCTCATATATCAGTTTCACCTTTTAATTTGCATTACTGAAATTAATGGACTTTTGCACGATATTCTAATTTTCCGAGTTTCACCTGTATTTATCTGAACACCAGAGAGAGGAAGGACAAAGTAGAAGAAAGTTGGATGTGAGGACTGCAGAATGCTAGGAAAGATAAAGTCAACAAGGACACAAGGGAGACCATTCAATAGATGGGGCAAGTGTTTCCCTGCCAGGCAGGAAAAAAGCCTTCATGTATCAAATGACATTCCAGAGAAGGCATCACTGCCAGAGTCTTGTCAGGGGGACTTAGCACAGTGTAACTACAAGCACAGTGATAGCTGTGATGAGCTGTACCCCTTCTTGCTTTTATATGGTGATGTTCTCTGGCTGGAACCCAAGTTTACATGAGTATCAGTAGCTTCCCACTGTAGGCTCACCAATCCCATCCCACCCACAGCACACCAGAGACTCTCTAAACACAGGGAATCATCCATTTTCATTCCCTTGTTCCCCCTCCCCATTACCCACCCAGCTGGACATGCAAGGAGTCTCAGGAGAATCCTTTCAACAAAATCATCAAATAGGAAGATATACCATGTGCATTTCTGAGTGTGTCTATGGTGACATGGCAAATAGGAGAGGAGAGCTGGTCTTGTGGTAGCAAGCATGACTTGTCCCCTTAGCTAAGCAGGGTCCGCTGTGGTTGCATATGAAAGGGAGACTAGAAGTATGAGCACTGTGAAATAGTCCCCTTAGGGGATGGGGCTGCTCTGGGAAGAGCAAAAGGTTCCAAGTTCCCTCCCTGGCTTCTCCAAGAGAGGGCTGAGAGAGATTCCTGCCTGCAACCTTGGAAAAGCTGCTGCCAATTTGTAAAGACAATACTGAGCTAGATGGACCAATGGTCTGACTCAGTATATGGCAGCTTCCTATGTTCCTAAATGCCAAGTCTGGACAATTGGGGATTCTACTGGGTTGTTGGTTCGAATCTCTGCTGGTGCATTCCCCTGACTATGGGAAACACCTATATTGGGCGGCAGCAATATAGGAAGATGCTGAAAAACATCATCTCATACTACACAGAAGATGGCAATGGTAAACCCCTCCTGTATTCTACCAAAGAAAACGACATGGCTCTGTGGTCGCCAGGAGTCGACACTGACTTGGACAACTTTACCTTTACTGTATCCCAGAGGAATTTCTTCTTCTGTTGGCAACAGTCCAATAAAAGTCAAAGTCAGGTGCAGATCGCCAACATTACAGCTCTCTGTAACCCACGGCTGCATTTCTCCTCCCTCCTGTAGCAGATGGTACGCACCTGTATTACACATTAGACTAGTTCACATGACAATAACATTCTGGGCTGTACGTGCTCCTGTTTTCTGCTCATGCACACATAAAAAACCAGGTAGGAGGTGCCAGCAGTGATAGTCTGTTAAGCAGCAGCAGCAGCAGCTGAGGAGGAGGAGAGCTTTCCCTCTTACCTCATGCAGCAGCTGGGAAGGATGGAGCCTTCCTACCCAGCTGCTTGTTTGTTTGTTTGTTTATTTATTGTTTATTTATCTATTCGATTTCTCTATCGCCCTTCTAAAAATGGCTCAGGGCAATTTACATAGAGAAATAATAAATAAATGAGATGAATCCCTGTCCTCAAAGGGCTCACAGTCTAAAAGGAAACACAAGCTAGACACCAGCAACAGTCACTGGAGGTACTGGGGCCAGTTACTCTCCCCCGCTAAATAAAGAGAATTACTGTGTTAAAAGGTGCCTCTTTGCCAAGTTAGCAGGGGTTAGCAGGGACTGCTTAACAGGCAATCACTGCTGGCACCTCCTACCTTATTTTTTACTCACACACGAGCAGAAAACAGGAGTATACACAGCTCCTGAACCAGGATAGTACCTAACTAACATTGTGAGAACTAGCCTGTGGTATTCCTATTGTATTTGTGTGCCTTGGCATCCAAACCTTAGCCTACACTTACCCAGCAAGTGATAGCCCTTGAACAAGGGTCAGTCACTTTAATGACTATGCCCCCACCCTTGAATATTTGGCTGGTGGGCAGCCCTCCGTTTGGTGCCTTCACGGGACTATACAAGAGTGTGTGTGATGATTTACAAACTGAGCTGTGAAGAAGGTAGTTTCTAGCTCAAACCTCATTTGAAGTTACTAGGTGGCCTTGGACAAACCACACATCTACAGCCTCCTCCCTTGGCTGCTAATACCGGCCTACCTTACAGGATTATCACAGGTCATTGCGAACGTATGTGAAGGACTTCAAATACAGTACTCATGCAAAATGTTAAATATTTTATGAAGACTTAAAATCACTGCATGAAAATGGTTAATGTTGCAAATCATGAGAACTGCTGCTAAATTCAAGCTTCGTTTAAAAGAGTGCCATGGATGCTATTTATACATACAACTCAACAGATCATTTGAAACCATGGTATAATTAGGCAGTAGGGGGTAATATTTTCTATGTAGCATCAATAAAAATAGAAGTCAGAAAATACTCTCTCTCTCTCTCTCGTCAGCCCACCTATAACTGATCAAATGGTACATGACACAAACGAGCCCTGCAAACTTGGCAAAGAGGCACCTTTTAACGTACTGATTCTCTTTATTTAGCAGGGGGAGAGTAACTGGCCCCATCCACCCCTGGGGGTGGCAGCCCGGGTTCTTTAAACCTGTTCGCCCAATGGTGGCTCCACTAATGCAGGGCATGTTTAGTTTTGGCAGCCCGAATGAGCAGCTCAGCTCGAATTTGAGCCAGTTTGGGCCCAGTTCGGGGGTTCCAGGGACAAAGGGTTTTTTTGTTTTTAAAAATTGTGGACTTGCCACCTCCAATACCTCAGGGGGGTACTGCTGGTGGCTGCGGGGTGTGTGTGTGTGTCCTCCAGCAGTTTCCCCTCCACTCACTGGCCTCCCATGGTTGTTTTGGCCTGTTTTCAGGCCATTCCGGCCCTCTCCGAGCTCGCGATGGCCATTTTGGAGGCTGCCACGTGTGCACATTGGCCATTTGTGTGGCTGGATTGTGACGGCCATGCATATGGCCCGTTATGCCATTTTCTGATGAGGTCGATATGGAGAAATAGATTTGGGTGTCATCAGCATACTGATGACACGATGCACCAAACCTCCTGATGATCTCATGTAGATGTTAAAGAGCACTGGACACAGTATGGAGCCATACTTTAGTTCTTGCTTTGCAGAGCAATAGACTCCAAGCAACACCATCTGGAATCTAACAGAGAGGTAGGAATGGAACCACTGTAAAACAGTGCCACCCAATCCCATTCCCCACAGGTGACCCAAAAGGATACCATGATCTATGGTACTGAAAATTGCCGATAGATCCAAAAGGGTTAGGGTTAGGTCCAAAAGGATCTCAGCAGAGTCACACTCCCTCTGTCAATACTTAATTGGAGATCATCCATCAGGCCAACCAAGGCAGTCTCAACCCTATAGCCCACCCGAAAGCTGGTTTGAAATGAGTCTAGATAATATGTATCATCCAAATGGCCTGGAGCTGAGAAGCCACCACCCCTTCAATCACCTTGCCCAACGGGTCTGTGACTAGCTAACTCCGAGGGATCCAATGCAGGTTTCTTCAACTAAAGTCTAATCGTCACCTCCTTAAGACAAAAAGGCATCCTGCTCTCCCTCAGAGGAACATTTATAATATTTACTAGACCATCTGGTAATTTATAAACCAAGTTGGGCAAGAGAACAGGTTGTAGGATGTACAGTCCGAAACAATTTGTCCACATCCTCAGGAGTAACAAGCTGAAAGTGATCCAATGTAATCCTATAAGAAGAGTTGCTGGATACCTCCACAATAGACTCTGCAATAACCATGGAATCCAGTTTGGCCCAAATATGAGAGATTTTATTTGCAAAAAAAAAGTCACTGAAGACATCATAGTGAGTGACTGATGGTTCCAAGTTCAAACTCAAGGAGAGGGGGCACACACTAGCCTTCTCACAACTGGGAATGAATTTGCAGAAGCAATGCGGACAGAAAAGAACCACTTCTTTGCCGCCCACACTGCCAGAGCATAGATCTTCAAATGTGCTCTGTGTTGTGATCTGTCAGATTTGCACAGAGTCTTCCTCCACTTGTGATCTAGTTGACTATCTTGCTGCTTCAGTTCCTGTAGTTCTTCCAAATACCACAAGACTAATTGTGAAGCAGGTTGGAGAGGACTCTTAGGACCTATTGTGTTTACTGCTCTAGTGGGTTCATTATTATGACTGCACCAGAGCACTGGCAGAATAACTGAGAGAGCCTACTCTGTACTACCTGTTGGATCCAATAACCTTCTCGGATGGACCAACCTTCATCTCTGCAGAGGTGGGTTGTGGTGGCAAGTCCTACCTTAACCAGATGGTGGTCCGTCCATGACAATGGGGAAATGACAGGAATATGACCAGCATCATGCATCAGTCCAGAGACCAGCTGGGATAGGCCCACAGTTATCATAGACACTAAGAACTCCTGAGCCGCTCCTGACAACCCAGTCCTAAAATGAACACTGAATTCCTCCTCCACCAGCAGCCTGTAAAATGCCAACGCCAACTGTGCAACCAGATCTGTCAGCTCAGTTAGGAACTCTGTTGGCCAGTGGGGTGATCAGTACACCAACAGAAGCCCCAGTCTATCCTTGGTCCCTAGGCTTAGGTACACACCTTCAATAAAGGCCAATTCCCTGACAGGGATTCCTGGTAAAGGAGAGTATATTCTTATAGATCACAGCCATGCCACCTCCCCGCCCACACCCTCTCACCTGCTCCACCGCAGAGTATCCCACTGGAATAAGCTGGGACCAGACCACTAGCCTCTCCCGACCAGGTCTCTGTAATGCATAGCAGGTTGGCTCCTTCATTCACAATCAAGTTATAGATGATCTCAGATTTATTTGGGACCGACATGGCATTAGAGAGTAATAAGGTGAGATTCTGTGGGTAATTGGCCCTGCTCTCCAATGTCAATGAGCTGGTACACTGGCTGCCAATTGGTTTCCGGGCAGAATACAAAATGCTAGTTATAACTTATAAAGCCCTAAACGGCTTAGGCCCTGGGTATCTAAGAGAACGCCTTCTTCGTTATGTTCCTCACCGCCCATTGAGGTAACTTGAGGAGGTCCGTCTCCAGTTACCGCCAGCTCGTCTGATGGCCACACGGAGACAGTTCTCGATTGCTGCCCCGAGATTGTGGAATACACTCCCTGCTGAGATGCGATCCTCCACATCTCTGACTATTTTTAAAAAAACATCTGAAGACCCATCTCTTTACCCAAGCTTTTTCAGCTTTTTAAATTTGTAGGTTTTAATTTTATACTGTTTTTAAATTGTTAAACTGTTTTAACCTTTTATATTTGTTTTAATTGTTTTTATGTCATTGTTAACCGCCCAGAGACGAAAGTTTGAATGGTATATAAGTTAAAAAACAAACAAACAAACAAACAAATAAAATATCTTCATTTATTCCCCCCCCCACCACTTGAATTGCTGCCCCAGAGTTCCTCTCCCCACCTCTTCATCTCTGGACAACCCAACACACATACCTGTACCAGGCCCAACCAATTACATTGCTCCCCTTTAGAAGGGCCAAAAGTTTAGAAGCCCAACAGGCATGGTTTTGACCCACCCTATCAGGCAAACCCAGCCCAAGTGCAAGATGTTACAGCATTAAAGTGAGCAGAACAACAGATAGCAGCCCAAGGGAGATGTGGAAAGAAGCCACAGCCAGAGTCCGAAACAGGGAAATAGCAGATAAGGGAAAGACTAAGCATGTCGCTCCTCTGCTCCTCCACTCTCAATCTCCTTTTCCCAATGCAGACAGACATTAAGCCAACAACAACAACAACAAAAAAAAAAAAAGGATCAGAGTGTTGTGCATGTTTGCATGCAACATATTCTGTGGCCGGCCTCATAACATCAATTTCTCTCATTTCAGAATGTAACAGCAGCAATGAACTCCATGAAAAATTAGAATTCTACATAAGACCATATTTTTGCAGTTCGTGGATTTAGAAATTCTTTTAAGAGGTGGACAACAAACTACAAACCTCATTCTTCATTAGATAGTGACAGACAATAGGGCAGTTCACACAAGCATAAGAGGCCGACCCTGGGTAGGACTCAGACGAGTTCTACCCAGTTTCAGGAGCTGCACACACTCCTGTTTTGTGAGCGTGTGTTAGATAAAAACAAGGTCAGAGGCAGAGAGCTTTATCATCTGTCAAGTCCCAGCTGAGTAGGATTATTTCCCCACCCACCTTGTTCAGAAGCTGGGGACAAAATCTGGGTAGGGTGTGCTTGTCCTACCCAGCTGATAGACATGACAGATAACCAAGCTCTCTGTCTCAGACCCTGTTTTTATCTAACACATGAGGCCCATTCACATGTTATGTTCAATACTCATACAAGGAGTATACAGTACGTACAGGTACAGCTATGTACACAGGTACAGTCATTCACATGTCATTCACAGAAGTACACTTTCTATCTGTACCGCACATTTGAAAGGCCTGGATACAGGTTCACTTATAACATGAACACAGGCACAGTCATTCACACAAACACATGTACGAGCATACAGACACCTATACACTCATACAGCAGAATGTCTGAATGGGGCTATGGTCGCAAAGCGGGAGCGCGTGCAGCTCCTGAAAATGGGTAGGGCCCGACTCCAACCCAGTTTATGGTTGTGTGAACTGCTCTACTCTTTCAAAGCAGGGATGACAAAATCCTATTCTCCATCTGACACAAGAGGCAGTCAAGGTGCGTTGTACCAAACCCCCAATACTTCATTTGTGCAACCTAAGATACTAGCCCTCTTCAGGTTTTAGAACAAACACATGAAGGACCAGCAATGAGACTACGCCAGGTAGCCACACACCTCTCAGCACTGATGTGCACTGTGGCCACAACACGCCCCCCCCCCACTCTTCACATGTTCAGCATTTGTCTGCTGAGGCAAGCTTTAAACAAGTTTGCACCTTCACTTGGAAACCCCAAATGGCCTGGGTTCCAGAAAACAGAGAGATACTTTCCCCATGCTCATCACTTGCCTCGGCAAACACAGACTGAATGCAGGGAGCATGGCCACAGAGCACACTGGCAAGCAGCATGGCAGGCAGCGTGGTCTGGCAGGCCGTGTGGCTGAGCAGAACACGCCCTCCCCACTACACATTACACTGAAGAGCAGTGTTCCCTGTAACAGAGATCCCCAGATGCTGTTGACTACAACTACCAGTATCCCCTGCTGCAATGGCCTTTGGCTGAGGATGCTGGGAGTTTTAGACAACAACAACTGGTAACCCCTGTTACAGGGAACACAGCTGAAGAGGTTCATAGTTATCCCCCCACAACCTGTAGTGGTTTTACTTGGTCACTGAACAAAAATCAAATCAAATCTTTATTGTTACAGTCATTCGACCAGCAAAACACATGAAAGTACAAAAACTTTACATAAAAACGAACTTGGCAGAAATGGAAAGACACTAAAATGCCCTCAAAAGAAGACTGGTTGATAAAAATTTTGGAATATGCTGAGATGGCAAAGCTTACAGCACTTATGAGGGATGAAAATTTGGAATCTTTCAAAGAAGATTGGGAACCATTTTTACTTTACTTAAAGAACAATTTTTCTAATATCGACTTTTCAGGAGGGTTTGAAATATAGTAATAACAGCAGGTTGGGTTGGGTAAAATTGAGTAGTAATGTGGAGTATCTATGTTTTGAATTATTATAGCAATGGTTTATATGTATAGTTAACGTGAACCGCACAGATAGGAAAGTGGGAAGTCAATATTTACTCAATTAAATAAATGATTGAAATTTGAATGTAAAGCTATTGTAAAAGCCAATAAAAATTTAAAACGTAAATAAAAGCGAACTTGGTCAAATAAGTAATTGAACAGGTACCTGAACAGGTAAAAATAATAGCAACAAGTCTGTTAAGATTACGAAAAAAACTAAACACTAGAACTGTTTAGTCTTCTTATCAATTACATTTATAGCCCATGCTTCCTTCAAGGAATTCAGGGAGGCAAACCTAGATTGTTCCCCTCACCACACTATTTTATTCTCGGCATCCCTGTAAACTAGGTTCAACTAAAAGATGGTGACTAGACCAAAATTACCCAGCAAACATCATAGCCGAGTGGGGATTTAAACCCACATCTCTCAAATTCAACACCACCATTCACAGCAAGTGTGAAGGCTGGACATAATTTGGAACAAAGCTCACAGACCTGAAGTTTGATCAGCAGAACATTGTGTGTCAACTTTCACATAGGAGTCAATATATATTTGATGCATTTCTGTTTCCTGAATTTTTAATGGTTACTTTTAGGGCTATCATCTGATTAAATAAAAATTAGTTGATTATGCACGTTTTAACTGATTGATTCAAGTGGCATATAACTAAAACAATGGTTCTGAAGGGGAAAAGATTACTTTGTTCTTCAGTGGTGCATGTTTATGTCCATGAGCAGTTAATACAGCACACACAACATGGAACACGGAATTGAAATACCAAAGCACAAAACCTCCATGATGACTGTAACTGTGATGTTTGCCCCAAACTAATGTCACCTCTCTGTTTCAAACTTCTCAAAATTGTTGGATTGAAAAAGGCACAGTAAGGACTAAACATATCTCATCACCTGGGAAGATGTATGCAGCCTATTCCAATGGTGCTCTTGTTCCACCAACTTCAGTTACTTTTTTGTTTACACAGTTAAATATTAAGGCTTGAAGTTTTAATCACTATATTTAGTTGATCAATCAGTAGGGGCCAATTTTAATCAGTGCGGGTGGAAATGAACACCACATTTGGGTTGCGGCTTTTTTATTTATTAAGTCTACTATTTGCTTCCGATGTATTCCTATTAAATACAATAGATGTCATCTTATAAGGAGCATCCCCAGCTATAGACACACTTTTTGTTTGTATTTAAATTAAAAATAAAATTGAGTTAAGAGATGTGCTACCAATTTAATCAGGGTTGTTTATTTAGTAGACAAAAAAGGGTTTCTAATTGATTTAATTTCTGTTCATCCATGCTTGCAGCCCTAATTTACTTGAACTGAAACGTAGTTAAGAAATGCCCATGTAAGACCTTACTATTTACTCATTTAAGTTTTCTTGCCTTTTAAAGCCTCCTAGATGTTCAAGTAGTTTCGTTTCAGTCAACTGGAATCAATGAGATGAGCCCTACTACACAATTACTTTGGACATTTGAAAGACAGAACTGGGTGGAATTAGACATGATGGTAAACATGAGGCTGCCATAGAAAAATGGCAACCCTACATCAGCTTTCCCTTACTCTTCCAGCAACATATCATGATAGAAGTAGATAATGTCTCCCTCTGCCCCAGCCACGATGGTAGACAGTAATGTGGGTGTGGAAGGGCATAGCACAACAATTTCACATATTTCCATAACTATATGTTACAGAGAAAAGGCGAGAGCATAGCACAAGACAGCCAGTTTGGGTCTTTGTCACTGCATCTAATTCCAGTCCTCAATACTTTATGCAACACCCAACAGTTGCCACTATACAGTGCATTCAGGAGCACTGGTGAGGCTTCTTGAGTAGGCAAACATAGAGCCAACCTAATACATTTAGAGATGCCTTCAGATCTTATGGAGAAGCAGAGAAATGCTTGACTAACAAGCAGAAGATTGCTGGTTCGAATCCCCGCTGGTATGTTTCCTAAACTATGGGCAACACCTATATCAGGCAGCAGCAATATAGGAAGATGCTGAAAGGTATCATCTCAGACTGTGCGGGAGATGGCAATGGTAAACCCCTCCTGTATTCTACCAAAGAAACCACAGGGCTCTGTGGGCACCAGAAGTCGACATCAACTTGATGGCACACTTTACCTTTTATCAGATCTCAGTGCTTCAAACAGGGGGTCAAAGTTGGATCACCAGGGGAACCTCAATACTCTCGACAGCCAGCGTAGTGAGCTAGATAAGAGTTTTGAACTTGGCAAACTTGGATTCAAATACCCACATGAAGTGCATTCAGAGATCTCGTTCCAAGAGCAAGGCTCCAAATTTTCAGGTGGCTAGGGTAGTCAAGTAAAAATTGTGGTTACCAGGATCCAATCTCTGACCTTACACTAAGCCTCTGCACTAGGATGCAGACAACCTACTGCTTCAAGTTCACAGCTGGATACTCTAAGGCAGTGTTCCGTCTAAGGTGTGAACACACACGTTGTTTTTTTAATGTCCACTCAGTTAACTTTAGATCCCACTCAGACTGAATCAGGAAGGTCCCATTCCGAATATATGTGAGCATACACTGCCTTGACACTGCTGCCCAGAACAAAATTCATTCCACACACAGATGAAAAATATTAGAGAGAACACTGCTCTGAGGATTCTGCTCTAGGTATTACTGGGATATTTACTGTAAAGTATTCATGGGATATTCACTTATTGGCCCATTTGAGGCATGCTACAGATGCATCAGTATTTGGATACATCACAACATGGATGCTTCACAATGCATCAGGAATTATCAGTTTCTGGCTGGACATTTACTATATAGCTAGATTTTTGAGGAAGCCTTGTAGAAATGCATCAGGCTGATGTTAATCAGAGGCATCTTCAGCAAATGATTAGGGAGGCTGCACCTGTTGAATTTCTGCCTGGATGTATCCTTCCCCAGCCCAATGGTCAACTGAAAGGCCAAGGCAAAGTGTGGGTGAGTGAAGCTTCATGTCTAACGTCCTCACAATACAGGAGACTGTAGAAAGTCTTTACAGTTTATATGGTGTGGAAGTCAAAAGTGGCACCTCAACTTGCAATTCCCATGCATTTTTGAGCAGGAGTAAAAATTGAAAGCATCTTAATTCTCACCTTAAAACAGAAGGTTTTTTGGTTTACTGAATTGGATATTGTTTGGTGGTGGCTATGTATCCATGTGGGGAGTGTTAAAGAAAAGAACATATTGCTGTACAGTATGTCCCTTAGTCAATATGCTTTTTGGCACATAGATGGCATTAAAAATCCTATGTAGTAAGACAAATTTGGAAGCAAAACCTTTTTGAGGATTACTGGTGGCCACTTGTATATATTGCAAAGAGACACACATGCAGCAGTTCTGCACTATGTCCTGAGAGTTCCACAATGACATTCTGGGGCCATTGTGGAAAGCATCCACTACAGCATGTCTCCTGGTGGACTGGCAAACATCCAGATGGATACATCATCTACCTGGAATGTGCCGCTGGTAGCTGTAAGTGAAGCCTTTCTGTGCAAAGGCTTCGGACTAAGAAGGCATTAGGCCACTCACAATGCTGGCTGTGGCAAGTGCAAATGTGGAACCCCGGTAGTGTCTGGTCTGATCAACTTCACACAGTAGTCGTGAGGATAAAATGGGATAAGCCTCATACATACTCTAACACTGAGCTCCTTGGAAAGGGAGTGGGATGAAAGTGCAATTAATTTTGCTGCACTACACAATTTTAACAGCACCACTTCAGGATACCTTGCAATGTCACAAAGGATCAAAACACTCACCCAAATATCTTCTTAGAGAATGCAAGGGTTCCTGGGGTCCAATTGCTGGTCTGAATAATTCAGTGGTATAATGATATACATTAGTTTAGATATATAGTGCTGCTTTTGCAGTTGGGCCAGCCTCAGACAACTATACAACTACCTCCTTCCATGATCCTCAACAAACCAAGATTAAAGTCTCCTTCAATGCAAGGAGAGCTGGTCTTGTGGCAGCAAGCATGATGTCACCTTTGCTAAGCAGGGTCCATCCTGGTTGCATGTGAAAGGGAGACTGGAAGTGTGAGCACTGCAAGATATTCCCCTCAGGGGATGGAGCCGCTCTGGGAAGAGCAGAAGGTTCCAAGTTCCCTCCTTGGCATCTCCATGATAGGGCTGAGAGAGATTCTTCCTGCCTGCAACCTTGGAGAAGCTGCTGCCAGTCTGTGAAGACAGTACTGAGCTAGATGGACCTAGGGTCTGACTCAGTATATGGCTGCTTCCCATGTTCCTAGGCTCCGGACTAAAAGGGCAGCAGGCCACTCACCAGGGTGACTGCGGCAAGTGAGCATGTGGAACCCAGGTAGTGTCCGGCCCAATCTATTTCACACACCAGTTGTGGGGATAAAATCACTCATGGCCCTTGATTTTAAAAAAGCACAAGAGTCCCATTGAAACAAGTTATGGTTCAAAGATGATCAAGCCTGAACAGCAAACTGGAATTTTGCACTACGTCCCAGAGCTAGGACAAGATGAGAGCAAGGCAACCACCTAGGGTGCAGGATGCACAGAAAGCACAATGGGTGACAATCTGACTATTAATTATTGTACTTTCTAAACATATTTTTAATATCAGAAGATTCCTCCCTCCATGGCATATATTCTGTGATGCTTCAAGTGGCAGGTGATAAAATGAAGGCCCAAAGCCTTTCAGTGGACAGGACCATACAGATATTTGGTGATCTGGAGTGTGAGGGAGGGAGGGGATACTGGAACTATTACAAGAGGCGATCAGACATTGCTACATTGGGAAACAAGAATCCCACCTTCTTCTCAACAGTAATTCACTAACCCTACAGCTCAAAATGCATGCACAACCTCACTACTTCTCAAGAAAGCTATAAAGGTGTTGTTTATGGCAGGAAGGGATAGTAAGACCCTGTTATATATAGGGCTGGCTCACACGACCACCCAAAGGTAACGCAGGAACCAGCCTTACTTGTGTTCCTGGTGGGTGTGTCCTTGGAACCCACTGACTTCAAGTGCCTGAGTCAGCTCCAGATTTTCCTTGGATTTTCACCCAAGATACTCTCTATCCAACTATAAATGTCACTGAAAACCGGACGGAGAATCTTGGGTGGAAGTAGGGAACTGGCATGGAAACAGATCTTGAGATAAAATTGTGTACACTGCTACTTTACACTTTCAAGGGGGCATAATTTTCCAGCGGTGCCTAGGGCACACATATGCCCTGTCCCAGCTCTGGATAGAATCACAGGGTTATGGTGATGCTGCCAAGTTTCAAGGCACTAATATCCAAAACAGCCTTGAACTCACAGTCTTGCAAAGCGGGAGGCGGGGGGGGAAAACATGTTTACAGACTTGTCAGGTGCTGACGGGTTGGCCCCCAGGGGGCTTTCCCTAAGAGCCCTGGCAAAGGGAGGTTTCCACTGCAGGCTTTTGCTGTTCGGTGTTTCCTAACAATGTGGTGGGGCTGCGGGAAGGGGAAAAGGAAAGGAAAGATTGTGCCGGGAATGTAATGCCATCAGCAAGACAGGAACCACAAAGGTGTGCAATGAGGAACAAAACTCCCCCCTCCCAAAGATCTCCTGGTCCACACTAAACATCTTATGAATATGCATCTCAGCAATGGACACAAAGAGAAGTGGCAACTCCAGCTCAAGGGAAGAAAAAGGGGTTCAGAAGAAAAACAAGAGGGAGATTTAGAAGACTGCAAGCAGCAATATGTTGATCCGCTGATCCGTTTCTTTTAAAATGCAAACGCCTGGCATCTTCTATGTCCAGAGACTCCAAGTACCACACTCGCATGTAACAGGAAGGCCTTGGATATTGCCATCATCCCTTGTCTCTCTTTGCCTGGAGCTCTCTCCCAGAACATCTCAGTAGGAACACCTCTCTCTCTCTCCCTTTTCATTCAGGGTCAACCTGAGGCTCTCCAACTGTTGTTGGACTACAGATCCCATCATCCCCAGCCACAATGGATTGCAGCTGGGGACGATGGGAGTTTTAGGCCAAAAACAGAGAGCCTCAGGTTGGCCACCCCTGATTTAAATCTCTTAAGACCCACGTCTTATGTGAAGGTTTTGACTTCTTCTTGCCCTTTTTGGTCCTTATCCACAGCTGAAGACACTAAAGCTTAATGGCATGCAACTACACTATCTTGCCTGGACTGAGGGGCACATGATGCAGCAAGTTTGCTGAACTTAGGCAGGTGTTGATGGGACACAGCCTGGGAACCCCTGGTACTCGGCCTTGAGGTTTGTGGAAGAAAGGCAGGATATAAATAACTATTAAAAATACCCTCATTACCCTAGCTTCTCCCAATCCTATGTTTCTTCTGTGGTCCTACCCCTGATTACATTTAGAGGGTAAGCGCCTTGGGGCAGGGACCTGCCTTTTAATTTAATTTTATTTTTTTAATCACACATATGCCGATGGTGCTTGATGATGAAGTCAGCAACACGCCATGCCAGATGGACCAACAGTCTGGCCCAATAGGGCAATTCTTGCATTCCTATGCTTGCTGGGGGTCCCTTACAGAAAGCCAGCGGAGAGCCCCTAGTCTACCTCTGGAGAAGGAAGAGGAGATGCAGTCTCTTCCCACAGCCTCTCTGTCCCTAGCGGCAAAGCGATCAGCCACAAGGCACAGCTGATGTTTCGTTGGCCCTGCCGGATCACTTGATAGATCACCCTTGGCTCCCATAACCAGACTAGTTCAGGCGGCTGCAGAGAGCCCACCCCTCCCCGCTCGTCTTCTTCTGCCATTCCTTCCCTCTCCTGATCTCTCCCTTCCCCTCCAAACCTCTCCCTGCGACAGAGCAGCGGAGGTTTGTTTGGGTCTGGCATGCAGGGGGGATGGCTCCCGCGACCACTGCAGCCACCCCCCGCCAAGCCGCCCCCCCCGCCCCAGCAACACAGGACACACACACACCCCATTCCCATACTGGCAGGAGCCAAGCAAAGTGCCGCCCAGCTGGCAGCGTGCACACCTGTGCCCTGCGGAACAATAAAGTCATTGTTGTCTTCCAGATAAAAAGGTTGGGGGCAGATCTCGGGGGAAAGGGAGGCTTCGCGAACGGCTGCTCTGCCTTTCCCATCAGGCATGCCCCACCTCCCGGAGCAGCTCCCGGAATCACCTTCCAGCTTAGCCCTTAGGAGGCTGGGGCGAGCACGAAGAGGGATCTCTTGGATGGCCACATGGCCGCAGGCAGGGGGATGGAAGCAAGATGGGGGAGCGGGGAGCAGCTCTGCGAAGAAGCCTTTACCTGGAGCCGCCTCCGGCGGATGATCCCGGAGTCGTCCATCGCTTCCCAGCGCCGAGAGCTCGCCCCATCGACTCGCTAGCCTCCTGCGAGCGAAGCCCAAGCCCAGTGTGGCTGCTGCCTCCCGCGGCGCCCGCAAGGCCCTGGCTGGCTGCTGGGCCGGCCGCAGAGGCGGGAGCGCAGGGCGGGGCCGCCCAGGTGGGCTGCGCGGATGGGTCGCCGCCGCCTCGCCTCCTGTGCTGCTGCTGCAGAGCCCCGGCCGGTTTGCCTGCCTGCGGCTGGCTCTGCCCGCTCGGCTCGCCCTAGGCGCGCCAGGTTCTCCCGGGCTGCTGGACCGAAAGCGCCGCCATCAGCGCCGGGACCACCACGCTGCGCCCCGCTGGCTCTCCGGCAACCTGCATGGCCGAGGCTGCAGGAGCTGGAAAGCGGCCCACGAGGAGGAGAGGGAGAGGGTGGTGGCGGCGGCTGCCCCTCCCCGGCTCCTCGCTCTGCGCCGCCCGCGGGCGGGGCCGGCGCGCTCTCTGGCTGCAGCCAGCCCGACCTTAGGGGGGCCAAGGGGAAAGGATCCGGCGGCACTCCCTCCCTGCCTGCCCTGGCTCCTCTCAGCCCTGCTTCCTCGGCCCGCTTGACGTGCGAGCAGCCTTCCCGGGAGCAGCAGCGGCTACGCCCAGCTCGGTCCCACTCTTGCTTCTGCGGATGGGCAGCCGCCGAGGCTCAGGCACCCGGCGGCGGCCCTGATCCCCTGAGCAAGAGCATCTGATCACCAAACCCTCTCACGAGGGACTCGAGTCTTTCCCTTCTCCTCCTTCCTCTTTCGCCCCCACCCCATAGACTCTCCACACTCCAGAGCTACTACTAGGCATGTTGCCCTGCCCGCCCTCAAGGCGCAGTCCCATCCTACGTGTCGGTTCCTGGGTAGCCCCCGATCTCGGGGGAAAGTCCCATTGAGTGGGGTGAATGGGACTCCCTCCCTCTCTCTCTCCCAGGGAAATGGATCTAAGGCTTCGGTAGGCAGCAGCCTATTCCCTCAGGTGCATGTGGTCGACTCTAAGGAGCAGGCGCTCTGTTCACACAGGCATGTTCACTTGGAGACCCCGTCCACGTGGAGCCGCCTGAGCCCACCCACCCAAACACAAGTCTTGCCTAAGCTGGCCAAGTGCGGTGGTAGCTAGCCATTTCTTCCTGGTGGAAGTTGGTAGGGATGAGCATGCCAGCCAGCACTGTTTTTCTCAGGCATGCGGATCTGTCAGGCAGCAGCGGCTACGGCTGTGGAGCGGCTTGCCTGGACAGGCATGACTTCCTTGGAGAGAGACTGCGTCCCCTTGGCTCCTCTGGCCGCTCCCCTGAAGCATTGATTAACATGTCAGCCAGCCAGCCATTTATGACTGGCTGCATCAAGCAATGACTTGTATATGCGTGAAAGAGCCAGGATCACACAATGCAGGCAGCTAATTCCTATCGCCTGAAATACAATATTTCCCAGCCATTCAGCTGCAAACTATGGGGTGTCAAGCCTTCAAGTGATGTGTGTACCAATGTCATGTGCACACACACACATATCCTAATGACTTATGTCACGAAGTCATTAGGGAGCCAGCATGGTGTAGTGGTTAGAGTGCTGGACTAGGACCCGAGAGACCCGAGTTCAAATCCCCATTCAGCCATGAGACTTGCTGGGTGACTCTGGGCCAGTCACCTCTCTCTCAGCCTAAACTACTTCACAGGGTTGTTGTGAGGAGAAACATAAGTATGTAGTACACTGCTCTGGGCTCCTTGGAGGAAGAGCGGGATATAAATGTAAAAAAATAAATAAATGAACCCTGAGTTGCCCATTAAGATCATCTGGAGAGGTCTCGTTACGGTTGCCACCGGCTCCTTTGGTGGCAACTCGGGAGCAGGTCTTCTCCGTGGCTGCCCCAGGCCTCTGGAATATGCTCCCTCATGAAATAAGAGCATCTCCTTGCTTTTAGGAAGACCTTCAAGGCACGCCTCCCCCCACCCCCCAGGCTTTTAACTGGAATTATTTTAATACTGTTTGTTTGCATCCTGTGAGATTGTTTTAACTTTTTATCCTGTGAAATGGTTTTAATTGTTTTTACTGTTTTATATTTGTTGTTTGAAAATTGGGTACACCACCTAGTGATGTACATATCAGGCAGCATATCAATATGATAAATAAATAAATAAAATGACCTATCCATTGAACATGGTGCCTGTTTTCCCGGTGTGGGCACTGGGCACGCCCAAAGGTGTACACCAAACAGAAGGGGGAGAAGCTCCTTAGAAAGGAGAACTATTTTCTCCTGCATGGTACTCAGGCCAGAAGCCGGAAGCCAGACATACTGTCTGCATTGGTTCTGCAATTGGAAGCCGCCCATCTAAGAAGCAAAGTGAGGGCGATTCATGGCTGTTGTACAGCTAATGTGCACTTGGAGGGAAAATGTGTGAGATTACAGTATATTGTCACATTACATTAGCACTTCCCTGTTCTGTCTGACCCGCGTGAACATATGAAGCTGCTTTTTGGTTCATCTATTTATTTATTTGAGGTATATCCCACCCTTCAATGAAGATTATCAGAACAGTTATCAACAGTTAAGCAAATAATATGCTCATCCCATGCCCCGCCCCCCGATTAGCAGAAGCTCTCTGAGAACTTTCTCAGTCCTTGGAACTAGAGATGCTGGGATAGAACTTGGGCCCTTTTGCATGCAAAGCTTTAAGCAGGTACTATCACTGACCTATGAGCTGGAGTGGGGCTCTTTCTCCTCTAAACAGAAAGGTAAAGTTGTGCTGTGGAGTCGACCTGGCGACCACAGAGTCATGTGGTTTGCTTTGGTAGAATACAGGAGAGGTTTAGCATTGCCTCCTCCTGCCCAGTATGAGATGATGCCTTTCAGCATCTTCCTATATCGCTGCTGCCTGATATAGGTGTTTCATCAACGGGGCTTAGAATCAACAACCTCTTGTTCCCTAGGCAAGTTACCTCCCCACTGTGCCATTAGGTGGCCCCTCTAAACATGGCCCATGTTTTACTAGCTGCCACTTGTGGAGGGCAGGGAAATGAAGCTTCAGTGAAGGAAGTTCTTATTCTACCACTCCTAAAGAAACCCAGTCTGGACCAAGAGGATGTAAACAAATATATGGCCTGTGGCCAATATTCCCTTCCTGGGCAAGGTGCTTGAGCGTGTAGTGGCTGACGAGCTCTAGACATTCTTGTAGGACTATTGAGATCAATTTCAGTGAGGCTTCAGGCCTGGCTTTGGAACAGAAACTGCTTTGGTCGCCCTGTGGGATAAACTGCAGAGAGAGAGACAGAGACAGAGACAGAGACGGGGAGTGCAACCCAACCCTATAAATTCTCTTGGACCTCTCAGCAGGTTTTGAGGATACCATCGTATCCTTTTGGAAGGGCTGGCTGAGTTGGGTGTGGGAGGCACTGTTTGGAGGTGGTTCCGCTCCCACCTCGAGGCCCATTTCCAAAAGGTGTTGCTGTGGGATTACTGCTCAATCCCTTGGCAGTTGTGCTTTGGGCTTCCACAGGGTTCCATTCCTTTCCCTATGTGGTTTAACATCTACATGAAGCCACAGGGAGAGGTCCTCTGGAGATTTGGCCTGAACTGTCATCAGCATGTGTGGATGACACTCAGTTGTATCTCTCTTTTTCATCAGACGCAGGTGAGGCGATGACTGTTCTGAATCAGTGTCTGGATACAGTAATGGACTGGGTGAGGGTGAACAAGATGAGACTCAATCCAGACAAAAGTACTGTTGGTGGTTATTTATTTATTTATTACATTTTATATCCCGCTCTTCCTCCAAGGAGCCCAGAGGAAGAATATGTACTACATATTTAAGTTTCTCCTCACTGTTGGTGGTTCCTCTGCCCGGGTGAATTATTATTATTATTGTTTACACAGTCAGACAGGTGTTATTGACTGATTTGTTTTATCCAGACATCGAGTGGCCGAAATTCGATGGCTGAATTTTATTATCAGTGTTGTTGCTGTTGTTATAGATATCGTCGCAGAATATAGGCTGTTCTCAGTAAAGTTGCTTGTTGTTGTTGTTGTTATTTATTTACACAGACAGTTGTTATTGACTGATTTGTTTTATCCAGACATTGAGTCCTTCCCAAGAACCTGGGATGGCTGAATTTTATTATCAATGTTGTTGCTGTTGTTATAGATATCGTTGCAGAATATAGGCTGTTCCCAGTAAAGTTGCTTTTTGTAATTGGTTGATGGTGATTTCTGTGGCCCCTATGGTGTTGAGGTGTTCTTCAAGTTGTTTTGGAATTGCACCTAGGGCTCCAATTACCACTGGGATTATTTTGGTCTTTATTATTATTATTATTCCTTGTTTACACAGTCAGACAGGTGTTATTGACTGATGTGTTTTATCCAGACATCGAGTCCTTCCCAGCCACCTGGGATAGCTGAATTTTATTATCAATGTTGTTGCTGTTATTATAGATATTGTCTCAGAATATAGGCTGTTCCCAGTAAAGTTGCTTGTTGTTGTTGTTATTTATTTACACAGTCAGACAGGTGTTATGGACTGATGTGTTTTATCCAGACATCGAGTCCTTCCCAGCCACCTGGGATAGCTGAATTTTATTATCAATGTTGTTGCTGTTATTATAGATATCGTCTCAGAATATAGGCTGTTCCCAGTAAAGTTGCTTGTTGTTGTTGTTGTTGTTTATTTACACAGTCAGACAGGTGTTATTGACTGATTTGTTTTATCCAGACATCGAGTCCTTCCCAAGGACCTGGGATGCCAGAATTTTATTATCAATGTTGTTGCTGTTATTATAGATATCGTTGCAGAATATAGGCTGTTCCCAGTAAAGTTGCTTTTTGTAATTGGTTGATGGTGATTTCTGTGGCCCCTATGGTGTTGAGGTGCTCTTCAAGTTGTTTTGGAATTGCACCTAGGGCTCCAATTACCACTGGGATTATTTTGGTCTTTATTATTATTATTATTATTATTCCTTGTTTACACAGTCAGACAGGTGTTATTGACTGATTTGTTTTATCCAGACATCGAGTCCTTCCCAAGGGCCTGGGATGGCTGAATTTTATTATCAATGTTGCTGTTATTATAGATATCATTGCAGAATATAGGCTGTTCCCAGTAAAGTTGCTTTTTGTAATTTGTTGATGGTGATTTCTGTGGCCCCTATGGTGTTGAGGAGCTATTTTTATTTTATTTTATTTTATTTTAATTATTTATTCGATTTCTATACCGCCCTTCCAAAAATGGCTCAGGGCGGTTTACACAGAGAAATAATAAATAAATAAGATGGCTCCCTGTCCCCAAAGGGCTCACAATCTAAAAGAAACAGAAGATAGACACCAGCAACAGTCACTGGAGGTGCTGTGCTGGCGGTGGATAGGCCCAGTTACTCTCCCCCTGCTAAATAAAGAGAATCACCACGTTTGAAGGTGCCTCTTTGCCAAGTTAGCAGGGGAATGATGTTCAGCCTGTGCTTGATGGGGTTGTACTCCCACTGAAGGGACCAGGTTCACAATCTGGGGGTGCTCATTGATACAGCACTGTTGCTAGAGGCTCAGATGGGCGCTGTGGCTCAGATCAGCTCCGGCTGATATGGCAACTGCAACCTCACCTGGACAGAGATAGCTTGGCCACCGTTACTCATGCTCTGGTAACCTTTTGCTTAGATTACGGCAATGCATTGTATGTGGGGCTGACTTTGAAAATGGTCTGGAAACTGCAGCTGGTACAGGATAGGGCTATAAGATTATTAACTGGGACTGGACGTTTTGATCATATTACGCCAGTGCTTCATCAGCTGCACTGACTCCTAGTCCATTTCCAGGCCCAATTCCAAGTGCTGGTGTTAACCTTTAACACTCTAAATGGCTTGGGACTGGATTACCTGAGAAAGTGCCTTCTCCCATATGTCCCGACTTGGACCTTAAGATCTTATTCGGAGGCCTTGCTCCGAGTGCCCCTGCCCTACCAAACAAGGTGAGGTGGGTGGCTACGAGGGAGAGGGCCTTTTCGGTGGTAGCACCCCATTTACGGAATAGCCTCCCCAGTGAGGTTCACCTGGCTGGCTTCATCACTTAGGAACATAGGAACATAGGAAGCTGCCATATACTGAGTCAGACCATTGGTCTATCTAGCTCAGTATTGCCTTCACAGACTGGCAGCGGCTTCTCCAAGGTTGCAGGCAGGAATCTCTCTCAGCCCTATCTTGGAGAAGCCAGGGAGGGAACTTGAAACCTTCTGCTCTTCCCAGAGCGGCTCCATCCCCTGAGGGGAATATCTTGCAATGCTCACACTTCTAGTCTCCCTTTCAAATGCAACCTGGGCGGACCCTTCTTAGCTAAGGGGACAAGTCATGCTTGCTACCACAAGACCAGCTTTCCTCTCAGAGCTGGTCTTTGTTTGTTTAGATGCCTGGTAAATACCTTTTTGTTCACTCAGGACTTTTACATTTGATTTTTAAAACTGACTTTAAAATAGTTTTAAAATTATTTTTATTGGGGGGTTTTGGGCGGGTGTGTGGTTTTATGTGTTTTAACTTGATGTTTTAATGCTGTGTTGTGAGTTACCCAGAGAACAATGTTATGGGGCATCTAACAAATAAAATTGTTTATTGTTTGTTTATTTGTTTATTAAATGCGAACTCAGTGACTTAACGTCACATAGTTTTTCAAACTACATGTTACCAGACACACAAAGAGTTTAGAGATGGGCTGGAGTCATCCACATGTCTCCCTGCAATATGCAGTTTGGGCAGTAAAGGCAGTAAGTGGGAGACAAGCAGATCTGATATAGGGCACAACCTACTTGGAAATCCTCTGGCATAAAGGAAAAGGGAAGGTTGTGCTGTCAAGTCGGTGTCAACTCCTGGTGACCACAGAGCCATGTGGTTTTCTTGGTAGAATACAGGAGTGGTTTAGCATTGCCTTCTCCTGCACAGTAAGAGATGATGCTTTTTAGCAACTTCCTATATTGCTGCTGCCAAATATAGGAGTTTCCCATATTCTGGGAAACACACTAGTAGGGATTCGAACCAACAGCCTCCTGCTCTCTGGGCACATTGCTTCCCTGCTGCACCATTAGGTGGCTTCCTCTGGCATAAGCACACCAAAATAAATGGAAGCTACACCAAGAGTACTGCCATTTATTTAAAGAGATCCTCATGGTGGGTTGTGTCCCCCTTGGGAATTAGTGGGAGGGGACTACTGCCTTGTGGCTTCACCATCTCAGGTGGTAAAGCAAATTGTCTTGGGCCAAGGCTCACAATTGTCTCCACCAGTCATATGAACAGGCAAGAAGTTGGCATATGTTGAACTGACCTGTATGTGCGTAGACCGTGCAGATTTGGAATTGACGTATACAGACATTTACTTCCCAGAAAGAATATATAAGCAATGTCTATACAAATATGTGCTGAATTTGTACACAGTGCTGAAGCTTTTCTATCAGCCGTGCCCACTAGGCCAGCTCAGTACAGGCTCTCATACTTCTGATGCTCTGTGCGTGTTTGTAATGCTGGAAATCTTCATATTTGGGGAGAGTGATAACGTGTCAACATTTTATGACTGCTGAAAATTACAATTGACACTTTTTATTATTTTCTGGAATAATAGGTTTCAAGACAAATTGCAGTTTTTTGTTCTTTTTCTGTATTACATTAAAAAGTGTTCCCTTGTTATATCTATTGTTTTGCCATGAGAAATACTTAACTTGTTCTAATAAGAACTAATCTGCTTACTTTCTTTTCACTATCCCTACAACTGGACGAAATTTGGTCCAAACTGGTCAGGCAGTTCACGTTAGCCCACTTGCACCTCAAATGTTCATGCGTCCACCATCTTGAATTGGGGTGGGATGACATCATCACAAACTATGCCTACAACTGTATGAAATTTGGTTCAAATCGGTTCTCACTTGCACCACGAACATTCATGTGTCTGCCATCTTGGATCAGGATGGATGACATAATTATACACTACACAGTTGAGCCGTCCCTATGTGTCACTCACTACAACTGTACCAAATTTGGTTCAAATGGGTTAGGTGGTACACAAGTGAGCCCTCTTGCACCTCAAACGTTCACGAATCTTCCATCTTGGATCAGGAGGGATGACATCATTACACACTGCACAACTGAGGCGTCCCTATGTGTAACTCACTACAACTGTACCAAATTTGGTTCACATTTAGGTGGTTCACAAGTTAGTCTACTTGCGCCTTAAATGTTTATGCATCCACCATATTGAATTGGGCTTGGTGACATCATCACAAACGATGTCATTTAAGTGTCCCTATGTGTCACTCACTAACACTACTACTGTACCAAGTTTGGTTCAAATTGGTTAGACAGTCTTCAAGTTAGCCCACCTGTGCCTCAAATGTTAACACATCGGCCATCTTAAACTGGGGTGGATGACATCATCACAAACTATGCCGTTGAGGTGTCCCTATGTGTTCCTGCAACTTTAACCAATTTGATTTATATTGCTCCAGGCATTGTGGTTGATGGTGTGGGGAGGGACACACACATACAGTACATGGACACACACACAGAATGCCGGGTGATCTCATGAGCCTACTGGAAAGTAGGCTAAAAAGGTGAAAGTTATTCATTTGCAGTAATAGGTGAATGGATATTTTAAAGTGAGTATGTTTAAAATATTTTTTGACAAGGCATGTCATCAACTTCCATGGAAGTAGCTGACTAATTTCTCCTTATTTATAGCAATGGAACAAATCCCTGTGTCATTTAACATAAGGGAAGAAATGCATCATTGTGACCAGAATCAACATTCTGAAGTCACAAACAGGGCAAATTCTCCAGATTCTTGCAGTGGTTATAATGTGTTTGGGTCTCTCTTAGAAGAGCTTCCCAGACATTTGGTTTTGATTATACTGAACTGCTGCTGGCATTATTAATTATTATTATTATTATTTTATTATTATTGTATATATTGCTTTTCAACCAAAAAAAGTTCTCAAAGCAGTTTACACAGCAAAAAGAATAAAAATAATAAAATTATGCCCTACCCCAAAGGGGCTCTCAGTCTAAAAAGAAACTCACCAGCAACAGTCACTGGAGGGATGGTGTGCTAGAATTGCTGATGTGGGTCAGTTGCTGTCTCCAAGCTAAATAGAAGAGACTCGCCACTTCTTAAAAGTGCCTCTTAGCCAAGATCAGCCTTTCATGAGGCAAGTTGAAGCAGTCACCTCAAGCAGCAGATTTGTGGGATGGCAAGATGTGCGTCATCACCTGACCTGTCTCCCCTCTACTACCCACTGCCTTCAGAACAGCTGATCACCCACTGCTCAGAAAAAGCCTCCCTGAGATGCTCTTCTGTTGCCTTCTCTTCCTAGCCCAGCATTCACCCTCCTACTCCCTCTTGCTGGACTAGGAATGAAAAAGGGGAAGGACAGGAAGAAGAAATGGTAAAGGGAAAGCATCTTCAACAGGAGATGCTCTATACAGTCTCTTGTATTCTATTGCCCTTCCATTCTTTCCTCTTCTGCTTTCTTTCCCTTTCCATTACTAGCTTAGTGGAGGGTGTATGCTGGGCCAGGAGGTGGAAATGGAGGTGGGTGTTTGTGCACATGCTCATGTATTATATATCTCTAATGAAAAGTGGCAGCAGCTGTTGCTCTGCTGCAAACAAAAAAAGGAGGTGCAGGGGAGAGGTGGCATTTGGCACCCTTCCTTAGTCGTGTTGAGGTCTGTTACAAGGGCTAACAATAATACTTTTGGTGCAGCAACAACAAAACCAGGGAAACCGTCCAGGAGGCATTGGCTGATTTAAATTAGGAAGCCTTTCTAGAAGATTGGTGCTAATGCAGGACACATGTTTTCTTCCTTGAGGTTGTGCTTCTTTTGTGGGGATGCTGGGTTTCCCCACCACATAGCAAAATGTGATTCTTCAGTCTTCACCCAGGCAGCAGATTCATTGGTACCATCGCTGCCATGTAAACCTCCAGATTTATGCCATTTTTCAATGCATATGTCGGGTGTGCGGTTAATGCTTTAGAGCAGGGCTGCACAACTTTGGTCCTCCAGCTGTTCTTGGACTACAACTCTCATCATCCCCATCCACAGTGGACACTAACCAGGTACAATGGGAATTGTAGTTCAATGTCTGCAGGAAGGCTGAAGGTGTGCGCAGGGGTGTAGTGGAGGGGGGGATGCACAGTGATGGAGCACAGGGACATCTCGGCTTCTCTGGCTGTTGAGGTGGGCAGGGCCGTGGGGGCTGTCATGGCGAGCAACTACACTTCTGAATTTGCTGGGTGTGTGGCCTGGCTTAGACTGCTCTCCCAGCACTGGTCCGTCTAGTCTCTCAGAGGTTTAACATAGGAAGCTGCCACATACTGAGTCAGACCATTGGTCTATCTATCTAGCTCAGTATTGTCTACACAGACTGGCAGCGGCTTCTCCAAGGTTGCAGGCAGGAATCTCTCTCAGCATTCTATCACTCAAGTGCACCCAAAAGTTTTGTTCTCCGTTGACTTTCACAGGAACATAGGAAGCTGCCACATACTGAGTCAGACCATTGGTCTATCTAGCTCAGTATTGCCTTCACAGACTGGCAGTAGCCTATCTAAGGTTGCAGGCAGGAATCTCTCTCAGCCCTATCTTGGAGAAGCCAGGGAGGGAACTTGAAACCTTCTGCTCTTTCCAGAGCACCTCTATCCCTTAAGGGGGAATATCTGACAGTGCTCACACTTCTAGTCTCCCTTTCATATGCAACCAGGGCAGACCCTGCTTAGCTAAGGGGACAAGTCATGCTTGCTACCACAAGACCAGCTCTCCTCCTGGTTTCTCAGAGGCATCTGGTGGGCCACTGTGGGAAACAGGATGCTTGTCTAGATAGGCCTTGGGCCTGATCCAGTAAGGTTGTTCTTATGTTAGCCAGTATTGCCTGCATAACTGGCAGTGACTCTCCTGGTCTTTCCAAACTCTGCTACTTGACTGTTTCTTTGTTGTTGTTTTTAATAGAGATGGTGGTGGCTGAACTTGGGACCTTCTGGGAGCAAAGCATCTGCTCTGCCACTGAGCTCTTTCCCTGCCAACAATGGCTGACAGTTATGGTTTTGTATTCCTTCCTTGTGAATGTGTGTGTGTGTTCCCCCCCACCAACCCATCAGCAGGGTCTTTGTTTGCCCATCCCCTGAATAAGATGCCCATGAGTCACGTCATGGCTGGGTTACTGCAATGCACCCAACGTAGGGCTGCCCTTGAAGAATATTTGGAAACTTCAGTCGGAGCAGCATGCAGCAGCCAGGGTTGTTCTCTCTGGAACTACTCATTTAGAGCAGATCACACCTATTTTGAAAGAGCTGCACTGCCTGCCAATTGGCTTCTGGATCAAATTCAAGATGCTGGTTATTACCCTTAAAGTCCTTCATGTTTTGGGCCCTGGATATCTGAAGGACTGCCTGCTCCCGAGGGTTTTTGCTCACCTAACAAGGTCGCCAGAGGGGGCTCGGCTTTGTGTGCCAACACTGAGGGAAGTTTCACCATCCTGCACACGGGACAGGGCCTTCTCTGTTGTCCCCGCCTCACCCGCCCCAGCTCTGGGATGTTCTCCCGGTGGGTGTCCATTCTCTGCTTTTAAAAAACAACTGAAGATCTTGGTATTTGTTCAAGCCTTTTACCCCTTAGGAGTTGCCAGCCCCTCCTCTCCAGCTGCTCTGTTTTGTTTTTATGGCTGTTGCTTTTGTTGGTGCTTTTTTGTTTATGGCTGCTGTTTATGTTTTTATGGTTTTAATTGACTTTAATACTTTAATGTGATTTTATGGAATTTTATTGAATTAACTTTTGCAAACTGCTTTGGGATAACTTTATGAGAGGTGGTACCTACATCAACAATAAATAAAAAATAAAATAGATCATCAGTTTGCAGTTAAAACATATACACACACAATGGAGAAATGTGCAGTTTTTGCAACTGTGCAAAGAACAAACTCTGCAAACACAGACAACCACACAACTGCAAATCATGTGGAAAACTGGTTCTCTTTGGTACACAATCTAACAGGCAGAATGGGCAAAGAGGCTGGACACCGTGCAGCCTGGTAGTAGAAATTCGTGATGTGGGTCCTAATGTACATCCATATACAAATAAACTTCTGAGCTCCATCATGTTGTACAAGTGTACAGATGTCTGTACACTCATTCATGTTTTTGTGTGAATGACTGAACTTGTATTCATCTTCAAAATGAACCTGGGTACAGATAGGAAGTGTATGCTGTACCTGTGTCATAATGTGTACATAACGGTACCTGTGCACACTGTACATTCATTGTACGAGTGTGGCACATGGCTTGTGAGTAGGGCTCTGCATCTCACAACACTCTCCAGAGTCTCACCTGGACAGATGGGGATATGCAGAGGCTGGTTCAACTGTAAGGCAAAGTGAGACTTCTATCTTAGGCAGTGCAGCAGGTAGATGGAGGGTACCATGAATGGCAGCATAGCTAGAGACAGACCAATCTGAGGCTGCCCAATAGGGCACTAACCACAGGCACGTCCTGCAGAAGCCACATTGAAATGGACAGGACCCATTCTATAAGGTGTGTGCAAGAGAGCTTCCTGGTGGTTTGCACTCCATGTTGATTGGTGGGTGGAGTTTAGTTGCCATGTAGATTTTCTGACTCAGGAAATGTCTGGGTGAGGCAGAACTCAGGTTTGTGCTGGTTAAGAAATGGTTAAAGGACTCACAAACTGTTTTAATTGTGAGTTGCTGAATGTACCATAAATCTGTCTCCTGTGGAATGTTGCGAGAGGCCCTGTTTGGGATCTGGAGATAGCTGGGCGCTAACTATGACACCTTCAAGGACACAGCATCTGGCCAAGGAAAGGAGAGAGATAGTTTGCTTATCAACCTGTAGAGAAGAAATGCTCCATTGTACTAGAGGAATTTAGTCTAATTGCAATAATTATAATCATTGTAATATAACGGTTAAGTGATGCTAACCAATGAAGATTGTATTTACTGAATGTAATTGAGATGGATATAAAGCTGGAAACACGATGTAATCTTTTATCTCAGGTTGGGAGCGATTCCACTGAGATCAATATTGCCTGGCAATTAAATCTGTTTTCTCTCAATTCACTGGTGTCAATTCTCGCACTCTGAACCCGGGCTAAGGAATTCTGCTACATTTCCTGGGGGCTCGTCCGGGATTGAGGCTATTGTCTACTTGCCTTGAGGGAGTGTGGAGGAGGCAGCGGGCACTGTCCTGATAGGAGTCAGGTGTGCCAGAGCTCATTTGAGCTCTGCTCCGGTCCGGGATGGTGCGTGAGGCCCTCTTTCTCATCCTCAACGGCCCTAGTTACACCAGCTGAGACAAACCAGAACAGGGAAACGGAGCTCCGCTACAGGAACCAGGTGAGGAATTGCGATATCGCACCGGACACTGACCCCCCTCCTTAGAGGGGGAAGGAGGGACTGATCACCCCTCAAGGGAGCTCGAGTAGGCTCCAAAAGTAAAGGAGCTGAAACCGCTACCCAGGCTTGTGGTGGGAAGGAATAGCAGTGTGAATGGTCTGTGTGAATCTGATGGGCTGAGTCAGGACGACCCCTTCACAAGCGCATTTCCCAATCACGCGAGTGCATTTGGGTCGCTTACAGGGGCTTTTGAATCAGTTGTTTGTCTGTCACCTTTGTGTATGAACTTGCCAGACCCCTTACTGGCTGTCTGTATACCCTTCCCTTCATTGTCTCTGTCTGGATAGCCGTCTGAATCATGGGTGGGAAACACAGACACACCCAAGAGCACACCCCTAGACAGTATGCTGAAGAGCTTCAAGCCAGACTTGGGAGGGCTCTGAGGGACTGGTGGCTACAGAGTCCCAAGAGCCAAGGCCCAAGTCTGCCAGGACTGTGTGAAGCACTTGGGGTTTCACATCCCCAGGGCCAGTGGGAATTAGGAACATGGTAGGAAGGAGGCAGTTGCTTCTGCCCCAACTCAGAGCTAGAAAGGCAGGAGATTATGGGATCATCTTGATCCTGGCCAACTGAAGATGTTAGTAACCCAGAAGGTGTGGAATGTAGTTACAGGACACCCAGACCAATACCCCTACATAGATTCCAGGTTGGTCCCTGAGACCAAACGCCCTCCCCCATGGCTCAGGAGCTGTTGCAAGCAACAGGCAACCCTCTCTGTAGCCATGAGGGCAGAGGCCCAGGCAAGCAGGCTGGGACCATTTGCCCAGCAGCGATGGAGGTAAATCTCAAAAGGAGAAGTGTAAGTTGCAGGAGGTTGGCACAGATTCACTTGGAAAGATGCAGAGAGAGATGGAGATGTTTCAGGAGGCTTACTTGGTGCATGTGATGTAAAGGTTGGTTAATTGTTGGAAGGCAGATGGAAAGAGGCTAGTTTAGGAAAGGAAAGGAAAGGAAAGGAAAGGAAAGGAAAAGAAGGTGTGAAGTAATGAAGGTTTGGCATGTTGTTTTGAGTTGCTTGTTGTGAAGCCAGGAAGGTAATGTTGGATGGTTGTAGGATAAGGAGAGACAGACAGAAGGTGGAGAAGCAGGGAAAAAGGAGAACAGAGAAGGAAAGAGCAAGCAGAGAGAGGTAGGAAAGCAGCAGACAGGGGAGAGGGGATAGAAAGGAAGAGGAGCGTGGAAAGGCTCGTGGCCAGAGACAAAAGGCTAACTTTTGGCAGCCACCATTTCAGATGGCATGGGTGGGTTGAGCAAGAGAAGGAACAGGCCAGGATGTAGAGGAGGGTCATTGGGAGAATGAGTGCCCAAGAGAAACCGGGAACTCCTGAATGGGAGGCCAGTAGTCACAACACAGCCTGGCAGAAGGATGCCACAGGGACAGGTGTTGGATGACTACCACCGCAGGGGCCCCCGAGAGGCAGGAGCCAGGAGACTTTGTCAGCCTGGCCTCCCCTTTTGAGGGTTAGGACAGACTGGGCACCCTCGACTCAGGCTCATGGGAGCCCATGGTCACCATCAGCGCAGGGGGCCAGAAGATAAGACACAGTAAGGAGATCCTCTGCCTGCCCAAGGTTGTTTGGTGTACCCAGCAAGTGGCTGTTATGCACTGCAGGGGCCACCAAAGGGGGGATGGCAGGAAGGCACAAGGCAACAGGAGGGCTGACTAGGCAGCCCAAGGAGTGGCTGAGGGTCTGCAAGCAAATCCAGCCTGACAGGGGACCCTGTTGTTCAACTCCTAGACCTCTGGGACCCACAACACCCAGAGGATGAACTCAGATGGCTGAGTCACCAGCCAGGGACCAGGGGCTGGTTCCACCAGCCAGACAACAGGCAGGTAGTGCCCAAAGGGTTGGGACGCTTTGGTAGAACACTACCATTAGTCCACCCATGTGGAAAAGTGGCCCTAGAAAGGCTACTGCAGGAGTCTCTACATGTCCACAACGTGTCTGCTTAGGGGGAAAAAGCTTGTGCACGTTGCGTGACATGTGCCAGGATAGGGGCCTGTTGTGCTCCTTGGGGCTCAGGCAGTAGAGGCAGCCCCAATTGAGTATATCCAAATTGACTTCACTGATCTCCCCGGGGCAGGGACAGTTCGCCAAGTCCCTGCACCTGCTTACACCAACACGGGGTGTTGAAGCGTTCCTTACATACACAGGGAGGGAGAGAAGAGGTCATACCAAGATTTGGCCTCCCCCTCACAACTGAGTCCTGAGCCCTCGCTTGTGGCCAGGATCATCCAGCAGGTAGCCCAGGCTCTCCAACTACCTGGAAACTCCACATGAACTGTAGGGCCCAGATCCTCAGTGAGAGTGGAAGGCATGAACAGGATGATTAAGACCCAGTTGGTCAAATCATGCCAGGAGACCCACCTGACCTGGCCAAAATTGCTCCCCAGTGTCTTTTCCCGCACCAGGGCCACTCCAGTTAAATCCACAGGCATCTCCCTGTTGAGGCCCTGTATGGGAGCCTGCCACCCATTGTTTCTTGAGTGACCCCTGATCTGACCCAACTGGGGAACACTAGAGTGGCAGGCCAGATCCGACAGCTGGGAAGCCAATTCAGGGGCCAAAAACCGTGGATCCAGGAACAGATCCCAGTCTCCTTGATGCCACAGTGCAACCGTTCTGGCCAGGGGACCGAGGCAGGCCCTCGGGCCCCTCTGAGGGGACCTCATACAGTTCCATGGCCACACAGATGGCTGTCAAGGTGGAGGGGATTGCCGCTTGGATCCACTGGTCTCGCCTAAAATTAGCACCACATGAGTGGACCACTAAATCAGGTTCTAAAAGCCCACTCCAACTCCGACTTCGCTGCAGGTGCCCTCGAACCCCAGGCCAACCCGAAGGAATCGAGGCTGAAGGTGAGACCTCTGCTCCCTGCCGACCGGGACTGGTGGTGGACACAGGTCGAAACCGTCCGTGGGCGTCGCCTCTCTGCTTCAGTCCCACCGGAACCGGATTGTTGCACAGAGGGAAGAAAGAAGAAAGAAAAAACCAGCATCACCGGACCCCATGACTGGCTCCCCCGGTCTATCCACAGTTACTGTAACCTCACATTCCGCTCTCCCAGGCTCCCCAGAGGCCCTAGTGTTTGTTAGGTTCAAGTGGGCGGGCAGTACACCCATCTATAACTATGTTTTTGTTTCACCGCTGCGGGACCCTTCCCCACCTCAGCTTTCTGGCCTTATACTTCGCCTCCGGCCTGTCCATCCCGGAGCAGGAGTCAGGGCCCAAAGCGGGGTGCAACCCTTGCTTGCGGATTACAACTGATGGCTGGAAGACCACTCAGACGTTGGTCTATCACAGCTCATACAGCTGCAATGGCACCAGCTCAACCTGCCGCCACGCTAACACCACTTACCAGGTGTGCACAGAGGCCGGCTCCATAGTCTGCCACACCCCAGGCAGGCAGACCAACTGGCAGCTCCAGTTGTATGGGCCAGATTCGGGGATGGGAGCTACCACCTATAACCGACTTTTGAGGTATACCACCGTGCCCTCCCATAGCCAGGACAAGCCTTTGACCCTTTGCTTCGACACCTGTCATGCCACAGACCAGGTCCCTGCTGGGATATATTGTGGAGGGGTAGAATGGGAAAGAACCTACCGCACAGCCAGGTTCTATGTAGGTTTCCACAGGGCTACTCTGAATAGGGCCCCCACTCGTTCTGGGAAGTGGGACACGAACCGCCAGAGGTGGGTGAACGCCCTGGGAGGCAAGGTTACCCATGGCCAGACAAAACCAGACTGCAAACACCATCGCTGCACCCCCCTCTGCCTCAGAATCACTCCTAACCAGGCCAAGAGTTCCTGGGTGCCAGTAGGAGAAGGAAATTATGAGGCTGAGGTTAGCATGGGGATTCATGTCCCTGGGGCCAGAGATCCAACCGGCCGAGTCCGGTTCCTGATGAACGGGGACTGGGAGAAACCCACTGAACACCTTGTCCACACTATGTTCTGGAAAGAGATGGGCACAGTCATGGAAGTGCCAGCTGTTACCAAGAACCTGTTTGTGGACTTAGCAGAGCAAGTAGCCCTAAGCTTGAGTGTGACCAACTGCTACGTTTGTGCAGGCACCAAGATGGGCAAACAGTGGCCCTGGGAGGCACGGGAGGTGGATTATGTCAACATAAGCAGAAGCCCGAATCTAACATGGACAGATCAACAGCACCCCACCCAGTGGGCCCTCTAGAACTCCATCATAGGGTCCAGATGTTTTATTCACCTGGCTGGGCAGAAATATAACATCTCCACGGGGGCACTGGCCTGTGAGGCAGGGATGGTTTGCAACACCACTAGGAAGTGGATGGACTTCAATCATGCAGGCTCTAAGATCCCCCCCAACCCTTATAATCAGTCTACCCAGAAGAGTCTATATAATCTCTGGGAGGACCCCTGCGGGACCTCCAGCTCTTGGGAGGCTCCAGACCACCTGTACTGGATTTGTGGGACAGCTGCCTATGTCAGTTTGCCTCCAACTTGGGCAGGAACCTGCGTGCTGGGCACAATCAAACCCAGCTTTTTCCTCCTTCCCATAAGGGCAGGCGAACGACTAGGAGTCCCAGTCTATGAGAGCCAAGGGCGAACCAAGCGGGGTATTGAGTCATCCCTGAAAATAGGAAACTGGAAGGACAATGAATGGCCCCCAGAGCGTATAATACAGTATTATGGTCCCGCCACTTGGGCTCAAGATGGAAGTTATGGGTACAGAACCCCCATATACATGCTCAACCACATTATTAGGGTACAAGCAGTGTTAGAGATAATTACAAATGAGACCTCTTTGGCTCTCAGCCTCCTAGCCACAACTAACACCCAGCTCCGCACAGCAGTGTACCAAAACCGCCTAGCACTTGACTATCTGCTGGCAATGGAGGGTGGTGTGTGTGGCAAATTCAATCTCTCCAACTGTTGTATCCAGATCAGTGACCAAGGGAAGGCCATAGAGGAGATTACTGATCGTATGCGCAAACTAGCACATGTCCCTGTCCAGACCTGGCAAGGCTTGGACATCTCCGGCTGGTTTGGGAATTGGTTTGAGTACTTGGGAGGTTTGAAAACAATGGTGGGGGGAATTCTGATATTGCTTTTTGGCTGTATGTTAGTACCTTGTTTATTTCCCTTGTTTATCTCCTCAGGGCGACAGGCCCTTGAGAGAATAGTGGCACGAAAGACAGCTGTGCACATCCTGCCCTTATACCATGCACTGTCCAGAAGGGACAGAAGGTTTTAAGTGCCGCGCAATGCGGCAAAGGGGGGAAATGAGGCAGAACTCAGGTTTGTGCTGGTTAAGAAATGGTTAAAGGACTCACAAACTGTTTTAATTGTGAGTTGCTGAATGTACCATAAATCTGTCTCCTGTGGAATGTTGCGAGAGGCCCTGTTTGGGATCTGGAGATAGCTGGGCGCTAACTATGACACCTTCAAGGACACAGCATCTGGCCAAGGAAAGGAGAGAGATAGTTTGCTTATCAACCTGTAGAGAAGAAATGCTCCATTGTACTAGAGGAATGTAGTCTAATTGCAATAATTATAATCATTGTAATATGACGGTTAAGTGATGCTAACCAATGAAGATTGTATTTACTGAATGTAATTGAGATGGATATAAAGCTGGAAACACGATGTAATCTTTTATCTCAGGTTGGGAGCGATTCCACTGAGATCAATATTGCCTGGCAATTAAATCTGTTTTCTCTCAATTCACTGGTGTCAATTCTCGCACTCTGAACCCGGGCTAAGGAATTCTGCTACAAGGGTGTCATTAAGGGCAGCAAATTGAGAGACAGATCTCAGCCCTGGAGCACAATTCACTGGGAGTTCTCCTGCACAACCCTCAGTTCCCAGTCATTTCAGTGAGGATTGTGTAAGAGAATTTCCTGATGGGCTGTGCAACATGCTTTTAAAAGGGCCTTTGGTGGAGTAGAAAAATGACCATCTGGGCAAAGGTTAAGTGCCACAATTTTTCTGCTCCCAAGCACTCCTGTGCCTTTCTCTAGAAGAAGCAAGTCTGGGAATGCGTGGGGCTGCTGCATAATTCAGTGTTTCCCAACCTTGGGTCTTCAAATCTTCAAACCCTTGAGGCTGGGGATGATGGGAGTTGTAGTCCAACAACATCTGGGAACCCAAAATTTGGAAACCGTGGCATAATTCATCAACATGTATTTCCATCCTCATTCAATGATTCTGCAGAAGTAATCAACCCCGGGAGAGATAATTTAAATGTGAACAGGGGAGGGTGCAAACTTAAGGAGTCCACAGAGGTGCACCTAGGTAATTCTGGAGCCTAGACCTAAAGGCTTTTGGAGCCTCCACCCCTGCCACCCTGCACAGCATTTTTAACACATTGACCACACCACCCGAGACAGACTAAAAAGGATTTGGGGGCCCCCAGGGGGTGTGGAGGACCCAGCCTTGAAGTCCAGAGGTAAGAGCGCCTCTGGGGCTCCATATCTCCTCAACCCAAAACTTTTGAGGGAACACCTTCTGCCCTCCATTTACTCCTTTTAGATCTCTGTTGGTTTTACCCAGAATTTCCTGGATGTAGGCCACAATCCAACATGGAGCTAAGCAGGCTTAAGTTCTATGGATTTCAATTGGACTTAAGTACATAATACTAGATCATGGCCAGCAGAAAAACAAATGAAGAAGTACTTCAAAAAGCAAAAACACATAAACAAATAATATAGATAATCAGAAGACGTAAACTGGCGTATTGTGGACATATCCTCAGAGAAGTAAATTCTCAAATACCACAACTAAAGCTAGAAGGAAAGCTAGAAGGAAAAAGGTCAAGAGGAAGGAGGAAGGAGGGATGGATGGAAGACCTGAAAGAATGGCTAGAAATGGACACAGAATATATCCACAATTCTAGGGACTGCGATCTATGGTTTCTGCAGGCTGCCAACCCCCCAATCAGAGAAGGCACATGAAGAGAGAGAGATGGCCCTAGTGTTTTGGCAAGTAAACAACCCACAACTGTTCATAGGCAGCTCTTATTTCCATTAAGAGTGGGTAGCAAGCTATGCCTACTGGAAGCCTCGGCTTTTCCAGTTAGTGATATCAAGGCACCGATTTTGTGGTCAGGTTGGTTTGTGGTGTCAGAGATGTTGGTTTGATACTGACAGCAAGAGCACCATGCTTTTTTATGCAGGTTACCAACTTTTTTAAATTTTTGTTGCTGACCCCATTCCTGTGCCTTTTACCTAGCAACCCAACACAGAGAGATCTAGCAGAGGACCCTTGTTCAGTCATAGAGATGGACTGCTGGGAAAGGTTTCCCCTTGTTAAATATCTGCATGCCAGTAGGCTGCTGTTGAAGCAGGTGCTGCATGTCATGCAGCAGAGGGTTCACAGGAGCTAAAGCAACATAGTAGTTAAGCAAGCAGCTGATCCCGGGACCTGGAAATCCCAAGTTAAAATCTTGCCTCTGCCACAAACGTTCTCGGTGGCCTTAGCTTAGTCATGCCCTTTCTGTTTTCCATCGGCAATCTTTTATTTTATCTCTAGCCTTCCTTTCGGCCACCCCATGGACCATCTAAGGCAGCTCACAGCAGTGTGCAAGGTAAGGCGACACAATGGCAAATGGTGTTCCACGGGAGTAAGTATCAAGTGATGCTCACTCGGGGCAAACATGAATACATACATCCAGATTTAATATTTATACTGATAGGGGCTGAACTGGTGGTGACCAAGCTAGAAAGGGATTTTGAACTTGCGGTGGAAAGATCATTCAAAAAGTTAACTTATAACTGTTTACACCAGTGGTGGGTGAGGTGGGAAGGCAAACTCTATGCTTGGGATTATTAGGAAGGAAAATTAAAATTAGACATCCACTACTGTAACGCCTTCAGCCACCAAATGGCACAGCAGGGAAGTACTAGGGAGCAAGAGGTTGCTGGTTCGAATCCCCACTGGTATGTTTCCCAGACTGAACACCTATATCGGGCAGCAGCGATATGGGAAGATGCTTAAAGGCATCATCTCATATTGCATGGGAGATGGCAATGATAAACCTCTCCTGTATTGTACCAAAAAACCCCACATGGCCCTGTGGTCACCAGGAGACAACACCGACTTGATGGCACAACTTTACTGTAATGCCTTTAAAATCAGCTACAGCGTAGCTGCATTGGGAATACCGGCCAACGCAACGCAAAGCATTCTGACAACGGTGCAATCCATGCCACAGTTGCTGTGTGTGATGTTTGGGGGTAATCCATTCCTTGATCCAGGCCAGCTTTTGAATGGGATTTTAGTTGTATTCTGGTCCTGGAGTAGAGGCGGGGCTAACAAACAGCCAGCAGCAAGAGCACCACTGAAGGCAGACCACACTTGCCTCTCTGTACATAAGATCGATTCCATTAATCTATTAATATTCCTGATTCCACTCCATTGCCTTGTCCTTGCAGACCACAACTCTTTCCCTTGGGTTCCACACTGTGGACTTGTAAAGCAGGGCTGACCTGTTGAGAATGAATTAGTCCCATTTGCTGCAATGGGAATAACTGCGGTAGCAATGCCTGCATAACTGCTCATTATCAGTAGTATCGGGGCTGCCTTTCAAGTCCATGGCAGCCATGGTATGGATTGCACCATTGCCAGAATTCTGTGCATCATGTTAGTCAACCTGTGTAGTTCTGGTAGTCCCATATCAGAAAAGCCATAGTAGAGCAGGAAAAGATGCAGGGAGGGGTAGTCAAAATGACAGAGACTGGAGCACGAGGGAAGCCCAAAACATAATGAATTTATGGACTAAGATGTGATGATGGCCACTAGCTTAGATGGCTTTAAAAGGGGATAAGGGCGGGGAACATAGAAGATAGGCCTCTCATTAGCTATTAGCCATGATGGCTAAATGGAACCTCATGTTCAAAGGCAGTATGCTACTGAATACTAGTTGTGAGGCAGGGGCGTAACAAGGGTGGAGTGGGCCGAGAGACAAGATTTTTAAAATGCCCCTACCCCCCACTCACTGAAGCTCAGCTCATGAAGTAAAAAAAATCTTAAATGAGGCTGAATAGTGGTAACAAAATCTCTCTCTCTCTCTCTCTCTTTATATATATATCCACAATGTGCCACCATAGAACATCATCCTAAATTATTTTTAACAAGGCTTTGTAAATTGTGGACGATGCAATGGTACTAGAGAAAGACATGCTGTTCTGGTAGCTCCAGGTCTTAACACTCTCATCAGTTTCGGAGGATGACTACAACTGAAGGAAGCCCGGGTGGGTGCGCAGCTGGGGGAGTTAGTCATGTGACTTGCCTCTGGGCGGGGCCCCAAGGCAGTGGGCCCCCAGACAACTGTCTCCCCTTGTCCTATTATAGTTATGCCCCTGTTGTGAGGGGTGCTAGCAGGCGGGGGAAGACTATTGTCTTCACACGCTGCTTGGAGCTTCTCGGGGGCATTTGCTTGGCAACTGTGGGACACAAAACTGCCGAACTAGATCCAATAGGGATTCGTATACTCTTATCCCATGAAGCCCTGAATACTAGCCTGATGGCAAGTTCCCTAAATTACTTATGCACTGTGTGAAGAACAGGGGTAGCCCAAGGTGCTGTGGTGCATGAGGCGAGGTGCTAAATGCTGATTTGCCCCAAGCCCCCAATGGGAGCCAGCCCCCTTTCGGAACTGACCTTTGCAAGCTTTGGAAGTGGTGTGGGGGTGTTGCTAGCCAAGCTTTTCTGTCAGGCTCCCAGAAGCCTCCCTGCCCATGTTCAGGTCTCCAGGCTCTGAGATCACACTCTGTATATCAATCAATCAATCAATCAATCAATCAATCAATCATCTTTATTATTGTCAAAGACCAGCACAGGATATAGTACAGATACAGTGAAATAAAAAATCATTAAAATTATTATAAACCAGATAGGTACACCTAAAATGCTGTGAATCCATAGCTATAATTAGCCTATAAAATTATGATTATGATGATTATGATTAGTGAAATACAACTCTAAAAACTGAGGGGGCGATTAGTAAAATAAGATAAAGCAGGGGTAAAAATATGCTTATTTAGAGACAATCCTAGAAGCTGTAGGGAGATTAATAGATTAGAGATAAAACAAGGGTAAGTATACGACTATCTTTAAAAGCAAGACATCTAAAAATATAAAATAGTTAAGATAACATATAAAAGCTAACATGTGAAGTAGAGGAGCAAATTAGAATTATGCAATCAGGTAAGAACATAAGAACATAAGAACGGCCCTGCTGGATCAGGCCCAAGGCCCATCTAGTCCAGCATCCTGTTTCGCACAGTGGCCCACCAGATGCTGCTGGAAGCCACAGACAGGAGTTGAGGGCATGCCCTCTCTCCTGCCGTTACTCCCCTGCAACTGGTACTCAGAGGCACCATCCAGGTTGTTGGTAAAATGATCAGTAGTTAAAAATCTGCTGCAAGGAGTATTGGCTGGCGATCAGGACCCAGTGGATCTTGTGCGCTGCCCCACAGAACCTGGCAGCATTGTACGTGAAAGTCCCATTGTCTTTTGAGAGCAGCATCTTGGTGTAGACTTGACTAGAGAGACCAGGGTATTTGAAAAGCAGGGGAGATATGAGCTTATAAGAGCCCCTGGTGGCACAGTGGTAAAACTGCCGCCCTGTAACCAGAAGGTTACAAGTTCGATCCTGACCAGGGGCTCAAGGTTGACTCAGCCTTCCATCCTTCCGAGGTCGGTAAAATGAGTACCCAGAATGTTGGGGGCAGTATGCTAAATCACTGTAAACCGCTTAGAGAGCTTCGGCTATAGAGCGGTATATAAATGTAAGTGCTAGTGCTATTGTCACGGCTCTCTTTATAAAAGGGGCATGAGAGGAGCACATGCTCTATGGTTTCCACCTCCCCAGAGTCACAAGGACAAAGCCTTTCCATGTGTAGGATCTCCCTGTATTTGCCTTCCAGAATGGTGGAGGGAAGGGCATGACACTGGGCAAGGGTGAACACCCTTCTATGGCTTGGTGTTTCCAATTGTGACAAATATGCAGAGGGGGAGATGATGAATCTATGACTATCCGGGGCCAGAAAGCCTGGCGCCTTACTTAAATCTGTCCGGCGTTCCATGTCTAGAGTCCTCTGTTTGATGGCTGTTTTTGCCTTGTCCCAGCCCATAGCAAGCAGAAGGGACGGGGAGAAGCCCAGATGCATCACTTTGTTGTAGACTGCCCATTTCCAAGAGGATTGAAAGTTGTCCTGCAGGGTTAGTGGGGCCAGGCCCCCACTCTGTATATGCTCAGGAGCTTCACAGCAAGCACGTGAGTCCTCCATTTGTTCACATGGGGACAGGTAACTTAGTGGCAATGGGCTAGTTGCCCCTAGATTTGGCTACAATAGAGCGAGTTGTAAAGGGGAGTAGATGCATGCCTTCCCTATGTGGGAAGCCTCTAAGTAGACCCCAGAAGTAACTCAAAGCAAGTTAGCTCTTTGTCAAGGCCATCCTGTACTAATGAACCACCTGGCTTTTACCCTCCCTACACAAAAAGATAGCAATGTGCTTATTGGCTCAGCAGGAAGAGATAGATAAGCTGGTGAAGGTAAATTTCCTCCCCTCACAAAGGTGGTTGAGTAAGCTTCTGAACCTAAGAGATGCACCCATCAAAAGTACTGATTAGATTATGAGACTTCACCCTTAATTGCAGATTCCGTTTCTTGCTCTATACACTCTATTTCTCATGACAAAAGCCTTGGTGTGTGCCAAATCGATTTACATATTGTTATATTCAGGAAGAGCGATCAGCAAGCATGCATTCCATGCAGGTCCATCCTGGCATCTCTAATCAGAACGAAAGGGCAAGAGGAATTTGCCCCCAATACATGTTATCCCCAATTACATGATTCAGTGTGTTGCCCTGTGCTCTCCACTTGGGACTCTTCCAACAAGTGCTCCCTCATATGCTCTACTTGGGACTCCGTTGGGTGCTCCGTGTGACTTTTGTACTCTCTATACACTAGCCAGCTTGGAGTTACCATTCACTTTTTGGGTGATCTATGGTTCACAGGCCACGCCAGGCTGTGTTCAGTATTTCGTGACAATTTCCAGATCGGCTCTCTTGCCCAGCCTGATCTGCCTGGTCTTCCCCGCTAACCTGGGATCAAGGAAGAAGCACCCTCCTGGAAACATCTCCCTTGACTAAAACCTCTCCAACATTCCTGCACCTGCTTTGGCCCAACCAGAACAGCATCCATCGGAGTTCCCCAACCAGATTAGGTGATATGAGCCTTCACCCCTCCTTGGGCCCAAAGTCTATCTCTGCTCCCCTTTCTTAGATCTGACCCCCTCCTTCTCGAAAAAGCCTCTTTCTCTTGCCCGCCTGGGAACACACAATTAGGACTCTAAGCTAAAACACCTCATTGAAGTTAAATGTATTTTTGATAGTAATAGTGCCTTAACCACATATTTATCTCTTTTATGTACCCCTTCCTCAAATAAATTCTTCTTTTAAGTTTGAAACTATAACCTTGTCTCAGTCCAGTTCATTTCCTGTGTCCAGACTTTGCACAAATTAAAACTGTTGTAAAACTGTTCCTTTCTGATTTAAATTCCACATGCCAGCCCCAAAAGCTAGTTTTTGAGGTGTTCACCAGTCACACCGGAGCAGTTTCGCTAACAGTGGACAGGGAGGAGAAAAGGCTGCCAGCAGCCGCTTCCTCCTCTTTAATATCACTTCTTCTCTCTTCATGAACACACACTTCATACAGGTGTTGCAAGGGTCAGATTGCTCCTTAAGAGCGGCTCTGATGGGGGTGGCAGAGAGCATCTGCCACCCAGCTGATGCCTCAGTAATCTGCTGCCTGAAGTAGCCCCCCCCCCCCCACAAAAGGGCTGCTCTCAGTGAAGAAGTACTTTCTTCTGTAATCAGTTTAATGTGGTGACTCATTATGGGAGAGAAAGAAAAAGTTATTCTGTCCACTTTCTCCGCACCAATCATCGTTTTCTAAACTTTATAATGCTCCCTCTTACGTTATTACCATGTGACTCTATGAAGTCATCCTCACAATCAAAAGCTGTTTGCTACCCGGGTTTGGGAGCTGTGTGTGCTCCCCATTTTCGGTTGTGTGGAAGCAAAGTAGGAGGAAAACCTGGGTAGAAGTGATTAAGAACACAAGAACATAAGAACAGCCCTGTTGGATCAGGCCCAAGGCCCATCTAGTCCAGCATCCTGTTTCGCACAGTGGCCCACCAGATGCCACTGGAAGCCACAGGCAGGAGTTGTGTGGAAGGAAGGTAGGAGATAGGATTGTGTGGAGGCCAGGTAGGAGGAAGCCCTGGGTAGCTTTTCCTACCTTCCTTCCACACCTTCACTTCTACCAAGGTTTCCCGCTAACTTTGGTTCCACACAACTGAAAATGGGGAGCACACACAGCTCCCAAACCCAGGCTGAACACAGTTCTCGATTATGTGAATGATCTCATTATTCACATTTCTATATATGCAGCTAATGCAGCAATTCTCCCACTGCAAATGGGTCAACCAGATCTTGGTGGGCCCATGAGTGGATGTTAGCCCTCAGGCCCATGTCAGATTTGGCCAGTGTATGGCACCAGCCCTGTATCTGCAGCCAGCATGGGAGAAAGAGGAGGCAGATTCACAAAAGGTGTAGAATAATGTGGAATTTATTATAAAAAATATGATTTCTAGATGCCCAATGCATTTTGGCAAGTTGCCTTCTACAAGGCACAAAAATAATTTCTTCTGATGCACAGATTCTTACAAACAAGAATGAACCTGTCAAGTCTATTGCCTTGGAGGCATTGTGGGAATCTGTGCCATGATGCCATCAGAATAAGTTCCCGATATGTCCTTGAAGAAGGCCATTTGCCAAAATGCACTGGGCATCCAGAAATCATATTTTTCTAATAAATCCCACATATCACTCTTCACCTTTTGGGAATCTGCCTCCTCTTTCTCTTTCGCTGTTGTTTGAGTGACTGCCTGCTCCTTTTTCCTCTGCAGGCACCAATCGCAGGCAGAGAGACATTCCACTCTTCCATTCTAGGGAGACCACTGTGGGAGAGTGATTTAGGCTTAGTTCACAACCAGTGGTAAACCTGTCAGCTGGGGATTGGCATTATGGAAAGCTCCTCCCCATCTAAATACATAAATAAATAAATCCTGGCACACAGAAGAGTAACATGTCAGGGAGAGCTGGGAGGTTTCCCTGTTTTTTTGATATGGCAGAGTGTTCAGCATTAAGTGCCCACCTGCAGTCTAAAGTGGTACCGCCCAGGCACAGGTTGACTGCCTCAATGAGAACTAGGCCTTAGTGAAGCACAATTTCTTTAGGCACTAATTGCCTTGGGATTAAGAAGATTAATCATTAACCCTTTCACATCTAAAATTCAACTTCCTGACTTCTCTCTCTCATCCTGGACAAATCGCAGCTGGTTATTCTGTGGAGGATAACAAAATATAAGGGGTACAGAAAGGGATGAGGGCGTTTGAAGGCCTGATGTGTCTAGAGGGAGAAACATCATAAGAGAAATGTAATTTAATGTTATGGGTTTTTTGAAAGTCCATCTGTACCCTGTCCTGCATCACAGTACCCTGGCATATGTTAAGAGCTTTGCTGCATTATTGATCAGTCTCTAGCTTCTAGTCCCAGAGGAATACTAGAAGGCTAGGGTGGGTGCGTGGGAAGCCCCAGAACTGCCAAGGCTCCCTGCTTCTCTGTCAGGCAGTCTTGGAGGGGGTGTGTGTATGTGGAGATAGTGGAGGAGAGAATAGTAGTTATTTCACTCATCCCACACTCTCAACTCCCTCCAAGGCAGGCTGCTGGGGCGGTGGGGAGAGGAATCTCAGTGCAAAGGATCCAGTGTGTGGGGTATAGACTGAAGCACTGGTTTAAGAGACTAACCAGTGGTCTGAAATAAATTCTATTAAGTGGACATTAATGAGGGCAAGGCAAGATTGTGATGAGGACATAATGACTGGGATCCGGAGCGAAATACTTGGGCATACCAGGAGTGCAGATAAGAGGGAAAGTTTGAGAAGCTGCTCCTCACTTAAATTTTTTGAGGGGGAGGAGGGAAAGACACTTGGGGGGGGGGCGGGATATGGTTATTTGCTTTGGCAAGAGGAAAGTTCAGTAAAATGAGGAGGGAACTCCTCAGTCTGCACCCCTGCGTTGGGGCTCACCCCATGAGATTTTTGACCAAGGTTGCCAACTGGGGGCAGGGTGCATGATCGGGCCCACTCCTGTCTCTGTCCTCTTATAACAAAGGCTTGAGATGAATCAGCCTGTGAAGCTTTTCATGGCAGGGAGCAAAATATCGTTATTTGCTGAATGCTGCTTCTCAGAATTCTCTGAAAGGGACAACTACAGGGGCTGGTTCAAACGTTGCACCCCACTGGGCACTTTGAACCAGTTTCTTTGGATTCTGGGCAGAGAGTGGGTGGGTGTGGGAGATGGAATCCTTCGTTTTATACTCTCCTTTTAAAATGTCACTTGCTTCTCCCTTTGTCTTCCTGCTTCTGTTCCTCTTTTATCTTAGATTATGAGACCTGTGTGTATAATTGTTATTACCTGCCCTGAGCCCTTTGGACAGACAAGAGCAAGCTAAGCAGTGTTATACCATTAATAATAATGAAATTAATAGTAAGTCTGTAAATTTCCTAGTCATCATTGTGTGTGGTGCACTGAAGAAGTGAGATAGTAAGTCCAGCTAGCGTGTGATGGAGTCCTTGTTTCCTTTCCTCCAATCACAGAGAGCTTGCAAGCTATCCACCTTGCAAATCAGCAAACCAACTATAAGAACATAAGAACAGCCCTGCTGGATCAGGCCCATGGTCTATCTAGGTCAGCATCCTGTTTCACAGAGTGGCCCACCAGATGCCTCTGGGAAGTCCACAGGCAAGACTCAGGGCTTTTCAACTTTGGCCCTCCTGCAGATGTTGGCCTACAACTCCCATCATCCCTGACTACTGGCCACTGTGGCTGGGGATGCTGGGAGTTGTAGTCCAAAAACAGCTGGCGAGCTGAAGTTGAGCAGACCTGGCTGAGGGCATGCCCTCTCTCCTGCTGTTGCTCCCCTGCAATTGGCATTTAGAGGCATCTTACCTCTTAGGCTAACCCTCAGACTAGTAGCCTTTGGTAGACTTGTCCTCCATGAATTTATCTGACCTTCTTAAAGCCATCCAGGCTGGTGGCTGTCACCACATCTTGTGGCAGAGAATTCCATAGGTTCATTATGCATGGTGTGAAAAAGTACTTCCTTCTGTCAGTCTTAAATTTCTTGGCAGTCAGTTTCATGGGATGGCCCCTGGTTCCAGTGTTATGCAAGAGGGAGGAAATTTTCTCTTCCTCCACACCATGCACAATTTTATACACCTCTTTCATGTTGACACTCAGTCATCTTTTTTCTAAACTAAAAATCCCCAAGTGTTGTAGCCTTACCTCGTAAGGAAGATGCTCCAGGCCCGTGAGCATCTTGGTTGCCCACTTCTACACATTCTCCAGTTCTATAATGTCTTTTTTAAGGCACGGTGACCAGAACAGTACACAGTACTCCAAATGTGGCCGCACCATAGATTTGTATAAGGGTGTTATGATATTAGCAGTTTTATTTTACATCCGCTTCTCAATGATTCCAAGCATGAAATTGGCCTTTTTAACCAGGGCCGTGCACTGAGCCAACACTTTCAACGAGCTGTCCACCATGACCCCAAGATCTCTCTCCTGGTCAGTCACTGACAGCTCAGACCCCATCAGTGTATATGTGAAGTTGGGTTTTTGTTTTTTTGCCTCAATATGCATCACTTTACACTTGCTAACATTGAGCTGCATCTGCTGTTTTGTTGCCCACTCCCCCAATTTGGAGAGATCCTTTTAGAGCTCCTCGCAATCTGTTTTGGATTTCACTAGCCTGAATAGTTTGGTGCCATCTGCAATTTTTGACACCTCACTGCTTATCTCAACTTCTAGATCATTTATGAATAAATTAAAAAGCATTGGTCCCAGTACAAATCCCTGGGAGACCCTACTACCTATTTCCCTCCATTGTGAAAACTGACAATTTATTCCTATCCTCTGTTTCCTGTCCTTCAACCAGTTACCAATCCACACATGAACCTGTCCCCTTATCTGTTAAATTTTCTCAAGAGTCTTTGATGAGGAACTTTGTTGAAAACTTTTTGAAAGTCCAAGTATACTATGTCAACTAAAGGTAAAGTTGTGCTGTCAAATCGGTGTCGACTCCACAGAGTCCTGTGGTTGTCTTTGGTAGAATACAGGAGGGGTTTACGATTGCCATCTCCCGCATAGTCTGAGATGATGCCTTTCAGCATCTTCCTACATTGCTGCTGCCCGATATAGGTATTCCCCATAGTCTGGGAAACCTAGTAGATCACCTTTATCCACATGCCTGTTGACACTCTCAAAGAACTCCAAAAGGTGAGTGAGGCAAGACTTGCCCTTGCAGAAGCCATGCTGGAACTCCTTCAGCAGGGCCTGTTCTTCTATATGCTTAACAATGTTATCTTTGAGAATGCTTTCTATCGTTTTGCCCAGTGAACTGATGATAAGACGACTGACTCTTGTCTTATGGCAGCCTCAACCAGAAGACTGTGGTGAAAAGAGGCACAAGCTTTCCCTGACAGGCCACTCCAGCCCAAGACTTTGCAGCCCATGTCACAGAGCAGGGTTGGGGGAGCTCGTCTGGTGACCTTAACGCATGTATTAATTGCAGTGGTGTGAAAAACGAGGGGCCAGATCCCTTGTAGCATATTTTGATAACCACCTACTGTATTTTCTATCCATGGTGGTAAAAAAAAAGGTCACTTCCACTCAAAAAGGTTGTATGAGTTGGTTGTGGTTGTATGACTTTATCCTCAGTCTGTGCTCATAGACAGCTGACTACATCATTTCTGCTCTCTGAAGGGACACCATGGGTGAGCACAAATGACCATTCACCATAATGTTCATGTAACCACTGGTTATCTGTATTATCCTACCGAGTGGTGCAGATGCACTCCTGCATTTGATCAGGAATCTGGTGAAGCCAAGGAGTGATAAAAGTCTCCTCATACATTGAAAGGTTGATGCAGGCAACTAGCTTATCAAGTGGTAGTAAGCCCTCTGTGATCTGGTTTAGGAAAAGGTTGATGATAGCCCTGAGCTTCACATATAGGCCCCCAGCTACAAACAACAAACTCACAATGAATGCAAATATATATGCATCACACATGCACAAGAATGCTGCACAAGAATGCTGTGAAGTGCTCATTCACATGCCATGGTGGGGATGGCACATAGGAAAAAATAGGAAGCTGCCATATAATGAGTCAGACCATTGGTCTATCTTGCGCAGTACTGTCTTCACAGACTGGCAGCGGCTTCTCCAAGGTTGCAGGCAGGAATCCCTCTCAGCTCTATCTTGGAGAAGCCAGGGAGGGAACTTGAAACCTAGATGCTCTTCCCAGAGCAGCTCCATCTCCTGAAGGGAATATCTTACAATGCTCACGCTTCTAGTCTCCCATTCATATGTAACCAGGGTGGACCCTGCTTAGCTAAGGGGACAAGTCATGCTTGCAACCACTTGTAGCACATAGTACGAGATGCTGGCCATTCATCCATTACTACCAACTCTATGGTTCAAAACATGTCACAGTAATTCTTTCAAAAGCCCTGCAAAGTCAGTCAGTATGATAATTCCCATATTGCAGATGGAGGTCTGAGGTCTGAAGACACTTTTTTTTTTTAAAGCCAGGCTCTTCGTCATCTCTGAATGTGTTGAATTTGTAATTGCTGTTTAATTTTTTTAATGGCTGTAATCTTGGAATGGTTTAAATTTTTAAATTGCTGTTTTAATAGTTGGTTTTGTTTTGTTTTTTTTAATTGTGTTTGTTCTTGTGAACCGCCTATTGCCTTTGGAGTCAAGCAGTATATAAGTGAAATAAATAAAAATAATGCTTGGTCATTTCCTGGTAAGACCACCCGGTAGGTTTCATGGCTGAGATGAGATTAAAACCAGGTACAATTGGTCTGTGAGCCCACACTCTTGGCCACTGTGTGAACGCCTACCCAATGCACACAACCCAATGCATCTGCCTTAAAATACAAGACTATTCAGCTCCCTGCTTGCAGCAGTACCTTTAAAATGAGATAATTTTCAGAGGCAGCGGTGGGAGGAGGAAAGAAGCGCCATCCCCTCCCTCTCTTCTCCTATGCCCAGTGATTTTTCTATGCCCCAGAAAAATCAAGACCGTAAGCCCTAACAAATGGAATCGGAACAGTCCCAGCCATGTTTGCAAAATTAGCTTTGATGAAATATTCATGCAGGTGATTTATTATTAAAGTCTGAAGAGCAAGCAGGCAACACAGCCTCCAGAGCGAAAGGAAGTGAGCTTGGCCTATGACCCACCATTAAGCAACAGGGGAGGGACACCGGCAAGGATGTAGCCAGTCAGAGGCACTCAGAGCATGTGGCTGTGTGTATCCTGCTTTGCTGATGGGCTTGCCTGCAAAGTCATTGTTGCAGCTGCTCCACTTTCCGAGGGTGGCTTGCATTTGAAATTCCACAAGCATGTAGGTTAGAAATTAATTTTTTAGCAGGAGTACAATCTTGTCAGACCCTCCATTTTATCAAGAAGGTGGCTTAGACACAAAGATGGATGCCCAAGAGCATTATCATGAAGTGACGTTTTGCAGATATGAGCGGATCCTAACCACAGTTACATGGAAGCAAGCCCTTAAACTGCAGTCCTATGCAGTGGGGTATACTGCAGAGGAAATCTGCCTAAGACTGGATTGTCCATAGGCCAGAAAAGTTACCAAAACAAGCTGTAGATGAAAGTTGCAGTGCTGACATAGAGCTCATGTATCAGACACACCAGATTTCTGCCTCCTGCGCCCCAACGAAGGGGCAAGCAATTCAGCAAAAGCACTGGCTCCTTTATGGAAAGACAGGATTTTAAAGCTGGAAGGGACCTGGGAGGTCTTCTAGTCCAACCCCTGCCCAGTACAGATATCCGCTACAACATCCTTGGCAGATGGACATCCAGCCCGTTTGAAAACTTCCACCATTGCTCGCTGCAGAGATGCAGACTGTTATTCTCTAAGAACCATCAACCATATCCTGAACCATCAACCATATCCTGCAATTTCCTCTAAGGTTTATAACACAGAGTGCATTTCACAATCTTTTGCCAAGCTTCACTGGTTGCTTGGAAAGAGAAGTGCAGGATTCCAAGACTGCTTGGAAGTTTTACCTTCTCACCTGAAAGTCTCACCCATATTCAATCCCAAATGTATATGGTGGAGGGTCTGGGGTGAAGGAACTCATTTTGCATGTACAGTACTCTCAGCTACTGATTATTCTTCATATTCCAGTCCTGGAATTCAAGCAGATTCTGAAGCTTAGAACTAGAGAGGCTTGGATGGGGGATAATAGTGCACACTATTGTTAACTGAGTGGGACAAGTGTCCTACTCAGCTTCGAGATTGCTGTGCTGTGTGCTCCCCATTTTTTATTGTTTTGATTGGCTAAGCCAGCAAAAAACTAGGTTGAAGTTGGGGGGAGTGATAGTCTATGAGGCAGGAGCTGGGTAGGATGCCTTTTCCTCCTGCCTCATTAGAATGCTAGGTAGACCTGGCAACCTACCCAGCTCCTGCCTAATAGGTTATCATAGGAACATAGGAAGTTGCCATATACTGAGTCAGACCATTGGTCTATCTTGCGCAGTATTGTCTTCACAGACTGGCAGCGGTTTCTCCAAGGTTGCAGGCAGGAGTCTCTCTCAGCCCTATCTTGGAGAAGCCAGAGAAGGAACTTGGAACCTTCTGCTCTTCCCAGAGCGACTCCATTCCCTGAAGGGAATATCTTCCAGTGCTCACACTTCTAGTCTCCCTTTTATATGCAACCAGGGCAGACCCTGCTTAGCTAAGGGGACAAGTCATGCTTGCTACCACAAGACCAGCTCTCCCCACTCCTCCTATCTAGGTTTTTGCTAGCACGTGATTGAAAATTGGGGGTGTGCACAGCTCTCGAAGCTGGGTAGGATGCTTGTCCTACCCAATTAATGACAGTGTGAACTGCCTTAATGGCTTGTTTGAGGCCACTGGCACGGAAAACACCTGAAAAGCTGTTGCAAGCCCCAAGGAGGGAAGTTTCCATTGGAACCCAAGTGGACATGAGCCCTGTGATGAGCTGGGATTCAAATCCAGGTCCCAGCACTCTCCTGGCCCCACATCTGTACCCCATCTTGTCCTAAATCCTTGTCATCCCATTGTCAGCCCCAGTCCTGTAAATGGGTGACTCATCTCTTTCTGTAAATGTCTCTTTCTACTCCTGGATGCTTGACTTGTTGCAGCTGTTGCCTGCGGTCTGAGCCTGATCCAGCACCTGTCTTTGACCACAGGAAGCCCAACATCTGTTTCACCCCCCAATTAATTCCTTTATGGTATAAATCCAAAATAGGCCCCATTTTATACATTACAAACATTACCAAAAATAAGTGCTGTTATATAAAATACCGGTTGTATTCTATCCAGTATCCTTTATGTTTTGTTGTTTATCATTCATTCATTCGATTTCTAAACCGCCCTTCCAAAAATGGCTCAGGGTGGTTTACACAGAGAAATAATAAATAAATAAGATGGTTTAGAAGTTTATCCCAGTGGGGACATTCTGGAGAGAGAGAGAGAGAGAGAGAGAGAGAGAGAGAGAGAGAGAGAGAGAGTGAGTGTGTGTGTGTGGTGGAATCAGAAGGGGAAAGGGAGCAGAAGGAGAAAATGGACTTGTTTCTGAATAAACTGTGATATAGATTTAACTAAGATTACTTTGTGTTTGTGAAGAAAGCAGCTATAAAACAATACCTAATTAAAAATTATTTTTATTATTATAATAATTATTATTATAATTATATTATTATTAACTACAAGTCACTGGATACTGATTTCCAGAATATTGGTGGGACCAATGGCAGCCATTTTGGTTATGGGATGCTTTGTGGCTGCGTACAAGCATCATTGCTCAGTTCCCTGCTAACTGAGCAAAATGGCAGCTTTTGAAAGCAGTGATTCTCTTTATTTAGCAGGGGGAGAGCAACTGTCCCTGTCCATCCACAGCACAGCATCCCTCCAGGGGCTCTTCATGGAAGTTTTTCACTGCTGGGTTCTAGTTCTCATCTCCTCCGGAATGGAGGTGTTCATTCAGAGGACCATTCAAATAGTCTTTCCAGATGGTCCTTAAAGTAAGTAAACTGGCAGAAACGTATCAAGGCTTAGAAGGTATTAAAAAAACCACAACTCAGTCAAGAGTATAAATAATTTGTTTTTCAAACTGAAACATAGTCACAGCATGAAATGCAGAAAACAAAAGAAAGCCAATGCAAACTGGATACACTAAATTTTGGCTTGAGAGCAGTGGGGTTTTCTAATGCACATGGTTTAAATTAGCATGGTCCTGAGTTTACATGGTCACTTCAGACAGGATTCAGTACATCTCAACAAGTTGTCCCTGCCTTATTTTATAATATTTATACTCTGCCTTTTCCATCATCAGTGGTTCAAGGCAGCAGCTCCACAGGAAACTCAAGCTAGCTTTAGTCCCCCAAAGGAAGCCTGTATACTCTTTAGTCAGTGACATTCCATCCCTATTCAAGCAAGTCAAAGACCAGGTCAGAGTCAAAGATATGAGCCAAATGCTTCTTTAAAAAAACAACAAACACTCAACAAAGGCCCCCAGTGAGCAACTGGGTGACATCATCTCTAACCAATTCCAGATCTTCCGTCTCACAGGGTCCGAGTATTACATTTCCAAAGCATAACATGTATACTAATTTCCGGAAGAAATGCACACATGTAACAGGATGACATTTCTAACAAAGAAACCAACTTGAAACTCTAAGCAGGTGGTTTAGCTAAGATTACTTGCACAAAGAGGCTCATTTGATGGGCCATTGATTGGGGTTGTGAAGTTCAGTGTTTGAAGGAGCAAAGGCCATTTACATTTGACAAAAGCAACATAATGATGTAAGTCATTCTGAATATATAGCTCTTCTTCAGCAGGTTGGTATTTCCTATGGGTAAGCTAGGAAACCATTTTGCTCTTAGCATACCAAGACAATAATAGTTCTATAGCTAGGATTTCTCCTCATACCAGTCTTTGGGGCAATCTGTCCCATACCAGTTCTGGTGAGACTTGCAGAGGTACTGATGGCACCAGAAGCAGCATGGAGATATTCAGCGTAAGCAGGGTTTAAGGCGCCTGGGATCTTGAACTTGGGACTGGGGTGGGCTGGGTGGGGGATCTAGTGTCTTACTTTCTGTGCCACTTGATGGCTTCCTAAAGGACAGAGCTTATCTCTGCTGTAGTTTAGTGCCAGCACTGTCGACAGATAGAGGATGTTACTGCGGTTGCCAGCTCAGCCAAGGTCAAGTGACACTAGGACCAATAGGAAGGGCCAGCTCCATGTCTGAGCCGGCCCTTGGCAAGATGGGCTCCCATAGGCCCTGGTGGGGTCAGCAGTGGGCCAGAGCACTCCTTGGTAGCTGCACTGGCAGACACCCTATTTAAAACACACACCCAATAATGCAATGGCCCCGCCCCCTTTGCGGTATCACAGGAAGTCAGTGATGAGGGTGGAGGCATTGCAATACTAGTAAAAGAGGGATGATGGCTGCCAGTGCAGTGGCTAAGTAGCACTCCGAGCCGCCACCCCCCCAAAGAGAAGGCTCTTTGGTAGTGGCAGCAGTGACTCAGAGTGCTTCTTGAAGGTCATGGTAGTAGCCACTGTATTTTTTTATAGCACAAATTGGCTACGAGACAGGGCCTCAGATAGGGGGCCTTCTGATGGCTCTGGGCCTCTGGCCAGTGCCTGAGCTGGCTGACCCCTGATGCCCCATCTGCCAATAGGATTCCATCTGGTTTGAAAACACTGTTGACTCCTTCCTTATCACCATAGATTGAATTCATCTCCAACCTACAGCACTGCTATGCTGCTGTGCACCATCCCTCACTTTGCCCCATTGCCAAGTTGGAAGCCATTCTGGAAGCCATATGGAAGCCATTTTGATGGATGCACAAACATGTTTATTGAATTCAAAATGGTGGCCATGTGACAATAGTAGCTAGAACAGTGGTTCCCACACTGGGAGCCTCCAGATGTTGCTGAACTACAACTCCCATCAGCCCCAGCTTAGCTGGGGATTATGGGAGCTGTAGTTCAGCAACATCTGGAGGCTCCCAGTCTGGGAACCACTGAGCTAGAAGGTACTGGGGCAACAGGTAAGAGGCATGCAGCAGGAGTTAGAAGATTTAATAGGGCAAGAAATCTGCTTGGGGTTACCACACCTCTGTGTGGAGCTCTATAATCTTCCCCTTAGACTCAGCAATCCCTTCCATTCCAGAAGGCATAATCAAGGGAGAGTTATGACACTGGAAACGTTGCTATGGAGGAAAAAATAAAAAGCAGAAACGCTACCATTCTGTGGTCATCATAGAATTCTCCCTACACATTTGTGTCAGTGATTTAACACATGAGGCCTAGTTGTCATGGAAATTCAAAACCATGGGTCTTTAGCTGAGGAGCTGATTTGAGAACATGGGTCTCTCATTGCCAAGGAGATCACAGCAGATGTGTATCTGCTTGCAGGCAGGCTCTTATCCCCAGGGAAAAGAGAGTAATAGGCTTGCTAGAGACATCTGAGACCACATCTGAGATCTATTGTCACTGTAGAGCCTCAAGCTTGTATTATGTCTCATATAAGCTACAGCCCTCAAAGCACTTACCCGGAGGTTGCATCACTGAAGTCACGAGGGGTAAGCAGTTTGACAATGGCAGCTATAATGTGTCTGGGTTCTGAGACAGACTGCTCATTCTGGAAAGCCTTCCAATTCAGAGCTGCAATCCCTAACATGTCCTTTTAATTTCAATGGGACTACTTCAAGTAATTGTCTCCATCATGTCCGGTGACCAAAGAGCTTAAAAAGTGGGGCGGGGGGACCCCTCAAGTTTATGCAAGGGTCTCACAGATCCTACCGTGCTGCCATGTGTCACAGCCCTGTGATCAACCAGCCCTCTGATCTTCAGCTTCACCACTGCCACCAAGTAGACTTCTGTATCTTTTCTCTGGCTGGGTCTACTAAAACAGCCTTCCAAACCTCGATCTTATTCAAAGTTAGGTAGGGTAGAAAAGCTTCTAAACATGGGGTGGGGAAACAGACAGCAGCTACAAATTTTTAACTTCAAAACAAGAAAACTTTACTTAAAATAGGTCAATTCAAAACAATAGTTCTTTTGGAAAATTTAGCACAAAACAGCAACCATGTGAGCACAAGGAATAAATAAAATTAACTGGGCCGGGCGCAGAGCATCTGTGCCTCTAGTTCTCCCACCTGCCGGCTGCCATTTTCTTCCCTGCCTGCCCCCCGCATTTTGTTTCCTGCCTCACCTCCACTGCTTTCCTCTCCGCCTGCCAGCAGCTCATTTGCAAACTCTCACGGGAGCTGCCACAGATGGGATTAGTGACGGGTATGCCTTAGAAAAATTTATATAGATATGAGAGCAACACACCCAATTTATCCTGCACTAATACTGGGCTCAAAGGTTCCCAACCTGTAGTTCAGCAACCAAAGGTTGCTGAACTACAACTCCCATCATTCCCAGCCACAATGACTGGGGATGATGGGAGTTATAGTTCTGCAACATCTGGTGGACCACAAATTGAGAACCCTTGTCTTATGGGGAATATCCTACAGCTCACACATGTAGTCACATCCAAATGCAAACCGAGGTGGACCCTGCTTAGCAAAGTGGACAACTAATACTTGCTACCCTCTCCACTAGAGCTGCAATTTTTAATCTCTTGATCAGTTAGATTAACCAATCTGGTTTTGATCATCTGAAAAGGTGCCCTTGATTAACCTGACAATGTTTTAAATTTTAACAAGTTGTACTGGTAAGAACTAATCTGCCTACTTTCTTTTAACTATAATCTTAATTGATAATTACCATCTTCACAAGTTAGCCCACTTCAGCCTTAAATGTTTACATGTCCGCCATCTTGAACTGACGTTGAATCCACAAGCAGTCCACAAGTTAGCCCTTTTGTGCCTCAACCGTTCATGTGTCCACCATCTTGAACTGGGGTGGATGACATCATCACAAACCATGCTGTTGAAGTATCTTTTTGTGTAACTCACTACAACTGCACCAAATTTGGTCCAAATCGGTTAGGCAGTCCACAAATTAGCCCATTTGCACCTCAAATGTTCATATACCCACCATCTTGAATCGGGGTAGTCATTACAAACTACGCCCATCCCTATGTGTCTTTACAGCTGTAGGAAATTTGCAATTTGGTTAGGCACCTCATAAGTTAGCACAATTACGCCTCAAACGGTCATGCCATCTTGAATAGGGTGGATGACATCATCACAAACTACACCACTGAGGTGTCCCTATGTGTCCCTACAACTGTTCCAAATTTGGTTCAAATCAGTTACGTGGTTCACAAGTTTGCCCACTTGTGCCTCAAATGTTAATGAGTCTGACATCTTGAATCGTAGTGGATGACAACATTACAAACTACAACATTGAGATGTCCCTATGTCACTCACTACAGCTACAACTGTACCAAATCTGGTTCAAATCAGATGGTCCACAAGTTAGCCCACTTGTGCCTCAAATGTTAATATGTCTGCCATCTAGAATCGGGATAGATGACATCATTACAAAATATGCCATTGAAGCATCCCTATGTCTATGTGGGAGGCCCGAGTTCAAATCGCCATTCAGCCATGAAACTAGCTGGGTGACTCTGGGCCAGTCACTTCTCTCTCAGCCTAACCTACTTCACAGGGTTGTTGTGAAAGAGAAACTCAAGTATGTAGTATACTGCTCTGGGCTCCTTGGAGGAAGAGCGGGATATAAATGTAATAATAATGATAATAATGATAATAATAATAATCCCCCAGTGAGGCACTAAAATGTTTAGAAACAACTGGTGTCAGCAAAAACATCCAGATATTTATTAAAAAAAGCAATGAGCATGTGGAGTACAGTTAACAATCAATGGCGAGACACTTGGACAGGTTAGCATTAGAAGAGGCATTTTCCAAGGGGACTCACTATCCCCTCTGTTGTTTGTAATCGCCATGACCCCACTTTCACAAATACTAAACAAAACAGGCCTCGGATACCAAACATCTAAAACATCCAGTAAAATCAACCATCTGCTGTACATGGACAATCTGAAGTTGTATGGAAAGTCCCAGTCAGAAATCGAATCACTGCTAAACGCTGTCCGTATATTCAGTAGCGATATAGCAATGGAGTTTGGACTAGACAAGTGTGCTGCATTAATAATGAACAGAGGAAAAATAAGAAAAACAGAAGGAATAGAACTGCCCAATGGAAGCAAGATCAAGAACCTGGAAGAGAAAGAACCTTACAAATACTTGGGCATTCTCCAGGCTGATAACATGGCACATAGTGAAGTTAAAAGAAAAATTGGAAGTGAATACATCAGGAGAGTTAGAAAAATCCTCAAGTCCAAACTCAATGGCGGGAACACCATACAAGCCATCAACACCTCGGCTATACCTGTTAACAGATACACTGCAGGAATAATAGACTGGACCCAGGCAGAGCTAGAGATGCTGGATCATAAGACCAGGAAAATCATGACCATCAATCATGCTCTGCACCCCGCAGTGATGTTGATAGGCTATACCTCCCTTGCAGCTCAGGTGGAAGAGGAATGCTGCAAGTCCATCAAACAGTAGAGGAGGAGAAAAGAGGCCTTGAAGAATATATCAAGGACAGTGAAGAAGATGCACTTCAAATGGTCAAGAACGAGAAACTATTCAACACCAATGAAAGAAAGCAGGCCTACAAGAAAGAACAAGTCAAGAACCGAGCAGAAAAATGGAAAAATAAGCCACTGCATGGTCAATATTTGCACAATATAAGTGGAAAATCAGACATCACCAAGACCTGGCAATGGCTTAAGAATGGCAACTTGAAGAAAGAAACAGAGGGTTTAATACTGGCTGCACAAGAACAGGCACTAAGAACAAATGCAATAAAAGCAAAAGTCGAAAAATCCACCATAAACAGCAAGTGCCGCCTTTGTAAAGAAGCAGATGAAACCGTGGACCACCTAATCAGCTGTTGTAAAAAGATCGCACAGACTGACTACAAACAAAGGCATGACAAAGTAGCAGGGATGATACACTGGAACATCTGCAAAAAATACAAGCTACCTGTAGCCAAACATTGGTGGGACCAATGGGAATTGGTGGGAATTGAAAAAGTTGAAGAAAATGAAGATGTAAAAATATTATGGGACTTCCGACTACAAACAGACAAACATCTGCCACACAATACACCAGATATAACTGTAGTCGAGAAGAAAGAAAAACAAGTGAAAATAATCGACATAGCAATACCAGGGGATAGCAGAATAGAAGAAAAAGAAATAGAAAAAAATCACCAAATACAAAGATCTACAAATTGAAATTGAAAGGCTGTGGCAGAAAAAGACCAAAATAATCCCAGTGGTCATTGGCGCCCTGGGTGCATTTCCAAAAGACCTTGAAGAGCACCTCAACACCATAGGGGCCACAGAAATCACCATCAGCCAATTACAAAAAGCAGCTTTACTGGGAACAGCCTATATTCTGCGACAATATCTATAACAATTGACAATAAAATTCTGGCATCCCAGGTCCTTGGGAAGGACTCGATGTCTGGATAAAATAAACCACTCAATAACACCTGTCTGACTGTGTAAACAAGAAATAATGTGTCCTTATAGCTGTGGCAAATTTGGTTCAAATCGGCAAGTGGCCCACTTGCACCTCAAACATTTATGTGTCTGCCATCTTGAATCAGGGTGGATGACATCATCACAAAATTATGCCATTCAGGTATCCCTGTTGAGGTACCAAATTTGTTTCATATTCGCCCAGGTATTGCGAACTTGATGGTAGCAGGACATACATGGACACATACACAGAATGCCAGGTGATCTCATAAGCTTACTTTCCTTTGGGAATGTAGGCTAAACATAGTTTAATAGAAGTATTTATAAGAAGTATAGATTGCAGGGGCCAGAAGAAGAGGCACTTCCTCCTGTATGAGAAAGAGGAGAGATTACTCTGCTAAGATTACTTACTTACTTGAAAATTTACTTGTTTGGCCTGGCCTTCCAAGGTTTTTAAATTCTTTTTAATTATGGCTCTGAACTATTTTAAATTTGTTTTTACATTGTTTTACGCAGTTTGTTTTAATTGGTGTTTGTTTTTTACTTATTGTGCACTGTCCAGAGTCTTTGGATGGGGTGGTATAAAAATCAATTAAACAAAACAAAACAAAACAAAACAAATAAATAAGATTATAGCTGCTGTGACATTTGCATGCAGCACCTAACAAGAAACAGAACATATTTTTCTTTAGAACTATGTTTTCTCATACAAAAGACTGATTAATTAATTGATTGATTAATAACTCATACACTTAATGTGCTGATAATCTTAGTAGAAATATATTTCTGCCAAGTGTTAGTTTTATATCTGAAGGAGTAAACACAAGTGTGAGTTTCTAGAGAAATATAGAGCATGAATCTCCTTGGCAACCATGTAGGCCTTGTTTTCACATTTCTCCCGGGTCACTGAAGAGAGGGGTCTCAAGTTATGAGGGGCACAAGAGCTTCAGAAGTGACCCACTGAAGTGACTCCCAGCAAAGTCCATATCTGGGCCAGCTCCTTGTTCCCCTCCATTTCAGCAGCCCTGACACACAAAGCCAGAGATAATGGAGATCAATATATTGAACAGGAATTATAGGGGTGAGAAGAGTAGGCCTAATGCAGGGCATTTAAGAAAATCAATTGGCATTGATGGGTCCAAGAGGCACAGCCAGCTCTCGCTAACTGCCAAGAACAATCCTCCAGGCATGAAATCTCAATGCATAGGCAGGGAGCAAGCCAAATCTTCGTGGTAGTGTGTTGTGCAGCTACAGGGCAAGTGTGCCACTGTGGATGCGTTCCGTTTCTCTCTCTGCAGGAGATGTACATCTCGATGAACAAGAATGGATGCTATTAGCATCATGCTAATTATGATTCTTTGTGGAAATGCCTCTGGTACTGAGCTTCTGTTACACATATGGTAACAAGGAGTGAGAGAGGGAAAGAAGGGAAGGCAACGGTACAGAAAGGGGGAGAGAGGAGACCTCAAAAGTACACTGGTCAGAATATGATGCACCAGCCCCAGATGTTTCAAGTCTTGCAACCCTTCTTCAGGGGCAACTGGTTTAATGCACCCAAAGGATTAGTGAAACGTGATTTTATACTGTCTCAACAAAATGGAAGCCTTTGGCCTACTGAACCACCAAACTCGTAGCAGCAGCTCAATGCAGAAGAGGTGGAAAGGCAGAAGATGCTTGATTCGGTGCCATGGCCAGACCAGCGTTTGTCCCCCTTGCTTCAGAACATGTGGGCATTCTCCAGCAAGATCACTGAGGAAAATTGTGCCTGGCTTCCAGGGGATGACACAAAGGAGGCTTCAGTGCCTTGCATAGCTCCTCATTCCTTCCTAGTGGTTACTACTTCCTGGCACCTGCACCTAGAACCCACACAATTTCCACAACCTCTCTGCCTTCCATTTCCTCCAATCTAAATGGCTGAAGTCAAATGAATTTTACCAAATATGGAGATTTCTTCTAATTTCTCCAATTTATTCTGGCTGTGGGTTGCCTTGAAAGAGAATTTGAACACGCAGAATATAGAGACACCTGGGTAGTGCTCAGCATTGTAGCATGACAGGGACAAAGCTTAGATAACAGAATGAACGGCTAATTTCGCCACAAGCCATATATGGCCTTGCCAGCAGCTTTATGAGAATGGTCTGTCTTCTCACAAGGTATGCTTATACAGCTTTCAATTGCCTACTTAGAACATGGCTGGTTTTTAGCCTACTTTCCTTAAGGAAAGTCAAAGTAAGCTTATGAGATCACCTGGCATTCTGTGTGTGCGTGTGCATTCATGTGTCCCCCACTATCAACTTCACAATGCCTGGACCAATATGAACCAAATTGGGTACAGTTGTAGGAACATATGGGGACACCTCAATGGCATAGTTGTGATGATGTCATCCACCCCGATTCAAGATGGTGGGCACATAAATGTTGGAGGCACAAGTGGGTTAACCTGTGGACCGTCTAACCAATCTGAACCAAATTTAGTACAGTTTTAGTCAATGACACATAGGAACAGCTCAACGGTGTAGTTTCATTTGTGGTGTTGTCATTCACCCCAATTCAAGATGATGGACACGTGAACATTTGAGACACAAGTGGGCTAACTTATGAACTGCCTAACAGATTTGAACCAAATTTGTTACAGTTATAGTGACACATAGGGACAACTCAAAGATATAGTTTGTGATGATGTCATTTACCCCAATTCAAGATGCTGGACATATGAACATTTTAGGCATAATTGGGCTAACTTGTAAACCCCCTAACCGATTTGAACCAAATTTCAAACAGTGGTAGGGACACATAGGGATACCTCAATGGCATAGTTTGTGATGATGTCATCCACCCCATTCAAGATGGCAGATGCATGAATGTTTGAGGTGTAACTGGGATAACTTGTGAACTACTTAACCGATTTGAACCAAACTTCCTACAGCTGTAACATAGGGATGGCTATAGGGAATGGCTCAAAGGAACATAGAGATGGATCAAAGGTGTAATTTGTAATGATGTCATCCACCTTGATTCAAGATGGTGGACACATGAACATTTGAGGCACAAGTGGGCTAACATGTGGACCACCTACCCGATCTGGACCAAATCTGGTGCATTTGTAGTGAGTGACACAAAGGGATACCTCAATAGTGTAGTTTGTGAAGATGTAATCCACCCCAATTCAATATGGCAGACACATGAACGTTTGATGTGGAAGTGGGCTAACTTGTGAACTGACTAATTGATCTGAACCAAATATGCTTACAGGTGTAGGGACACATAGGGACGGCTCAAGGGCATAGTTTGTAATGATGTCATCCACCCTGATTCAAGATGGCGGCCGCATGAATGGTTGCGGTGCAAGTAGGCTGGCTTGTGGATTGCCAAACTGATTAGAACCAAATTTGACACCTCAGTGGCATAGTTTGTGATGATGTCATCCACTCCAATTCAAGATCGCACTCATATGAACGTTTAAGGCTGAAGTGAGCTAACTTGTGAGGATGGTAATGATCAATTAAGATTGTAGTGACAGTAAAGTAGGCAGATTAGTTCTTGACAGAACAACTTGTTTCAAATTTCCAGCCCCTTTGGTAGAAGATTTAAATATCAAAACCTGACAGAAAAGATTGTCAACTTTATTTGTTAGCTGTCCCATATCAAATGGTTCTTTGGGTGGCTCCCAGCACAATCCTAAAAGACATCCAATAAAAATAGATACATGAAACACAACAAACAAATCACAACACAAAACAAAAAATATATACAAAATACAATACCTTACCTCTCCCTAGTAGTCATCCACCTCACCTCATTTGGCAGGAGCACTCAGAGCAGGGCATCTGAAGAAGATTTTAAGGTCTGATTTGGGATGTATGGGGCAAGGCACTCTTTCTCCTGGTCCCAAGTAATTTAGGGCTTTAAAGGTTAAAACCAGTACTTGGAATTGGGGCTGGAAATGGACTGGGAGCCAGTACAGTGGATGAAGCACTGGCATAATGTGATCAAAATGTCCAGTCCCAGTTAATAATCTTGCAGCTCTATTTTGTACCAGCTGCAGTTTCACTATAATCTTAATTGATTGATTGATTGGTTAAGTGCTGTCAAGTCAGTATTGACTCTTAGCGACCACATAGATTCTCTCCAGGATGACCTGTCTTCAGCGTGGGCTTTAAGGTCCGTCAGTGGTGCCTTCATTGCTGTCGTCATCGAGTCCATCCACCTTGCTGCTGGCCGTCCTCTTCTTCTCTTTCCTTCAACTTTCCCCAGCATTATGGACTTCTCAAGAGAGCTGGGTGAGCTTCGCATAATGTGTCCGAAGTATGATAGTTTGAGCCTGGTCGTCTGCGCCTCAAGTGAAAATTCTGGATTGATTTGTTCTAAGATCCATTTGTTTGTTTTCCTGGCTGTTCAACATATAAATGGAATAAAGAAGAAAATATACAGCCTTGTCTTACTCATTTGCTGATCTGGAACCAGTCTGTTTCACCATGTTCTGTCTGGACTGTGGCTTCCTGTCCTATGTATAGGTTTCTCATGAGAACAATGAGGTGTTCTGGGACGCCCATTTTCCTAAGGATATTCCATAACGTGACATGGTCAACAGAATCAAAGGCTTTTCTGTAGTCAATAAAGCACATAGTGACTTCTTTCTGGTATTCTCTGGCTTTCTCAATTATCCAGCGTGCATCAGCAACGAAGTCTCTTGTTCCTTGGCCTTTTCTGAAACCAGCTTGAACATCCAGCATTTCTCTTTCCATGTAGTGCTCTAATCTGCATTGGATGATCCTGAGCATTATTTTGCTAGGATGAGAAATTAAGGCTATTGTGCGATGGTTTACACAATCTGTTAAGTCTCCTTTCTTTGGTATGGGTATGTAGACTGACCTCTTCCAACCTGTTGGCCACTGTGTCATTCTCCAAATTTGCTGGCATAGTTTGGTTAGAGCCTTGATGGATTCTTCTTCTATTGCTTGCCATATTTCTGTAGCTATTCCATCAATTCCTGTATCCTTCCGACTTGGTAATGACCGGAGTGCTGATCTCACTTCATCTTCCCTTACTAGAGGTTCTTGCAAGTAGGGAATATCTTCTAGAGTATCTTGGATGTTGATGTCCCTGCTGCTGTACAGATTTTCAGTATACTCCTTCCGTCTTTGATCTTCTCGGAATCAGCTTCTATCTGTCCATTGGCATCCCTTAACATACCAGTTCGAGGTTGGAACCTCCCTCTGAGTTCAAAAATATTTTGGAAACTTGCTTTGTTTTTCCGTGTCTATTTCCATCCTCAAGGTCTTTACAGATGTCATTGTAGTATTGTTCCTTGTCTCTTCTAACAGCTTTCTGAAATTCACTATTAAGTTCCTTTGTGAGGTCTTTATCTTTCTTGACTTCGGCTTCTCTCCTCTTCTTGGCAATTTCCACTGTCTGTTCTGACATCCATTTTGCTAATATTGCTAAATTTGCTAATATTGCTAATAGTTTTGCTAATAATTACCATCCTCATAAGTTAGCCCATATCAGCCTTAAACGTTCACACGTCCGCCATCTTGAACTGGGGGTGGATGACATCATCACAAACTATGCCCTTGAGCCATTCCTATTTGTCCCTACAGCTGTAGCAAATTTGTTTCAAATTGGTTCGGCAGTTCACAAGTGGAACACATCCACTTGCAGATATGTTCTCAAGTGATAATTAACTTGGTGACAATTAACTCACCATCTCTGTAATTAAAATGTAAATTCTACATTGTCCAGGATGTACACATTTAAACTGACTCTCTTCCCCCTTCTGCCCTGCATCAGCAGCATTAATAAGTGATACATTCTAGACTAAAGGGCATTCTCAATATCATTTGTGAAAATGCCCTGAGTTTTGCTTGGCACGGTTTTAACAAATCTGCCTAGACAAAGGAATCTCTGTTTGATTGCTTCTGAATACCTTTTGCTTGCAAAAGCAAACCTTCAGGGCTACAGCCCCGGGAGGGAGGGAGGGAGAATCTTATTCTTGACTATCCTTTGTCGCTGTCCATGGTGACTAAACTGCTTGGTTCCCCCGCCCTCAGGAGTTCTCCAGTGAGACATAGCTATTCACTCATGTGGTTTTGCCTGCATTTCATAGAAGCTGCAGGTGTTAGAACATAACTAGGCTTCTCTTGTCTCTACATGAAGACACATGGAGGGTGGGAAAGGATTCTTGCTGCGAATCTACTTGAAGTCTCTGTGTTAGCTGTCTAATTCAGGAGAGCTGTAGGCTGTGTGTGTGTGTATTAGTGGTTTATTATGGAGATTGGGTGTGTACCAATGCATTCTGTGTCTGCCAGATTCATGTGGACAGAGAAAACTACAGGAGTTAGAGTTTTTGCTAAGCTTTCAATTAATTTTTAAAATGTTATCTAAAACTTAATATGTAGATGTCAGTTACACACAAATGGTCAAAAAGACATTATTTGCTTGTTAATTCACCCACTCTCACCCCACAGGTTATGAGGAAGAAGCTGAATTTCTTTTTTCACCACTTTGCCAGTTTGACCCTCTTTCTTCTGTCCCTGCCTTCTCTTAATTTGAAGCCCATTCTTTCCTTAGGAACATAGTAAACTATTTTATACTGGGGATGCCTCACCTTGAGGTTTTGAGATCTTTATAGGTGAATAATAAAAAAGCTGCTGCCACCACTTGAGGGAACTTTCAGCCCTCACCCTGAGCCCTCAAACATCTCAGGATAGATGTGTTGTCTTGGCACAACAATCCTATGTTCACTTAGTAAACGATGCCACCTAGGATTGATTCTTGTTAGAAATAAATACAATACTTCTCTCCCTTACATGGAGCTACATAAAGCACGTCTCCTCAAGAGTCACAATAACACACTCCAACTGTCACAGACTCCTTCTACCAATCTACATATGACCGTCCCCACTCTGCCCAATGACCACAGTGCTTTTGGTGCCTCTGTTACAGTTAATACAAAACCTCCAGTATAACCTTTACCACAAATATAAACACAAAACAAAATTTATGTCATTCTAAAACCCCACTTTGTCACATTACCAAGCCAGACCATTGGTCCATCTAGCTCATATTGTCTTCTACTCAGAGTGGCTATGGCTTTGCCACTGTTTCAGGCCGGAATCTTTCCCAGTCCTACCCAGAGATGCTGCCAGGGAGTGAACCTGGGACCTTCTGCAGGCAAAGCAGATGCTCTGTCACTGAGCTACGGCCCCATCCCCAAAGCTGGCATACATGGCACTGACCACACCAAGACCTGCTTCACTTCAGCAAGGTGACTGTATTGTGCACCCTTAGACCATGTTCTGTGATCCTTCTCTCACCATTATTTTCTGCAAAACTGGAAATTATGTAGCAGTGCCATTTCTATTTTTCTCTTCAGTTTTTGAATAATAATACTAGTCCCCCCACTGGTTTGCAACTCAGTCGGATCTTGTCTTGACTTGCTATATGAACTCACTAGGTGGCCTTAGTCAAGCCTCCTCCACCCCAATGCAATTTGAAATCTGTAATATTTTTATTTATTATTATTTTACATTGCCTATCCCGCTCTTCCTCCAAGGAGCCCAGAGCGGTGTACTACATACTTAGATTTCTCCTCACAACAACCCTGTGAAGTAGGTTAGGCTGAGAGAGAAGTGACTGGCCCAGTGTCACCCAGCAAGCGTCATGGCTGAATGGGGATTTGAACTTTAACCACTACACCATATGGCAACAACACTTTTTGCCTGCCTAACAAGATCGTTGGAAGGATTACAAGAGAATGCATGGGAAACGCTTTTAACATTGTTCTGTCTCAGTGCCGAACATTCTTTATTACGGAAAGCAGTTCAGTCTTGAATGTTTGAAAGAGACACGGCGCCCCCTGGCGTCACCTCCTGGTGCGAGCAACTTCCCCATAAAGGTGCCCAAGATTACTTGAAGGCATGAGAGCCTGCACGATTCTGGGAATTTTGGTGAGCAACGCGAGGCGCGATTGCGCAGAGACGAGTCGAGAAGAATGGACGCATGCGTACAAGTAGGAAAGAGGCAGAACTCAAATAGGCTTGGTAACTGTTACGCGCATGTGTAGTGATAGACAAAAGCTGGCAATTATTGTAGGGGACCACACAGATATAAAACAAGACCAGAGTAACAAGCAACCAAAATTTTATTTCGAAGAAGATTCTCCACGGGCTCAAGGGTGGCATCGCTCTAGGCATATTCGTAACTTTATGGTGAAAATAGTTAGACAACACAGACTTACTCATAGTGAATCAGGGTTTCTTGTGGGCTCCATTTTTCCTTCTTCTTCGGCGGAAGTAGAGATAACCATTAAAAAATAATAATAATGGAGAAATCAAGGATTTTAAGCGTAACTGTAATTGGGAAACAGTGTGCAACGTCCCCCCCGCCCCAAGATTGAAGGAAAAATAGGGGTTCCTTTTCTCTCTCCTATTCAGGTATGATTTCATATGGAAGATTTTTTTTAAGGGTTTGGACATTTAGAAAGGCAGTGCACCTGCATACAAGCCGATAGAGCCCAATGCCAGGGAATATGCCTTCATTACCTCCTTGTGGGTTTCCCCGAAGCATCTGGTGGTGGACCCCAGGAAGCTGGACTAAATAGCCTTTGGTCTGACTCAGCAGAACTCGTATGTTTCTGTATGCAGCTGAGGGGGCAGTTGAAGTAGACTGACCTTTGTTACAACCTGAGAAGAGTTTTGTATAGGCAGTTAGTTTGGGTTTGTGTGGAGAACGCTCTCCTGGATTTCTCCACTGTTTTGTATGGGCCTTTCTCACTTCTGCCCCGAGGGAGCGAAAAAATAAACAAACAAGAGTTCCAAAAAGAAAGAAAAAGTGCCGCCATCAGACAATCGACGTGGTCACTCGTGTCTTTTCGTTTCTCTATTCCAGAAACACGGGTGCGGGCGGGGAGGAAAGAAGAAACAACGAAACGGGCGCGCAGGAAGAGGAAGTTTGTATTTGTGTGTTCACGTGCTGCGAAGGGGCAAATCAGCGCCTTACGAATCTCGGCAGCAGCCAATCAAGCGGAGGGGCGCCAGAGTTGGAGTCCTCTCGGACCTAGCGCGGAGTGGTGGTGAGTGAGTGTGGGTCCTTCGCGTTTACTTCGTGGAGTTGGAATGGGGTTGTGTCAGAGCTGGGGAGAGACCCCCTGCTTAGACACGCAATTGCAGGGTAGGTCTCAGCCTCGTATTCTGTTCTCATTTATTAAGGCTCAGACTTAGAAAGCACATCAGGCAACAAGAATGACATGGAGCATGTGCAGAGTGCGTTTCCTCAATCAATCTTTATTACGGTCCAAGACCAGCATCGAATAAAACAGTAGAGCATGATTCAAAAATGAATTATGGAACAATAAAATCCTATTACTTTAAAATTACTACTCTAATAGTATAAAGCTATGTTACAATGCAGTGAAGCTGCTACTTTTCGAAAAAGGGGGTAGCTATGAGATTATTAAACAGCTGTATTTTAAAAAAATTATGAGCAAATTGATACTATGACACTGTTTTATGATACTATAAAACTAAAGGCAAAGGTAGACAAAACAAAACAAATGTAAAGTCAATAAGATTATAGCCATAATTGTAAGCAACTATATTTAAAAGGATATGAACACAGAATATATAAAGTATGTATAAGGTATAATAAGGAAATTGAGAAAAATGTAAAATGAAGAGGCAAGACAAGATATGCAAAATAGGTCAGCTAACTGGAAGAACTGAGCAGGCAAGTAAAATAGTCAGTAGTTAAAGGCAATACAAGGCTGATACGTGGTTATGGACTGGCAGTCAGGGCCCATCAGATCTTACATGCTGCTGCACAGAACTTGGCAATGTTATACATGTGAAGGCCTGGTTTTCGTTCGATAGCAACATCCAGGTGTAGGCTTGGTTTGGGTGGCCAAGGTACTTGAGGAATAGAGTGCGTTTCCTAAACATGCCTGCAGTATTTGTATGCACATTTCTGTCCTTCACTGTTCGAATCACAGATTAAGCACTGTAATTGCAGGATTGTAACAATCTGCATTATTGTACTAAAATAATAATAATAATAATAAATTTCTGTGATGATATCTATAACAATTGACAATAAAATTCAGCCATCCCAGGTCCTTGGGAAGGACTCGATGTCTGGATAAAACAAACCAGTCAATAACACCTGTTTGACTGTGTAAACAAGAAATAATAATAATAATAATAATTTTAAAAAGCCAAATAGGCTGAGTTCCGAACTGTATAAAAGTGGTCATGAGTGATGAACTTTTCCAGCTCTGGGGTTGGATTTTGATTTTTTTTTTTTTTTTGGTCTTGCTTATTTGCTTTTAGTGGTAGAAACTAGCAATTTTTTCTGAAATACAGGTTTTCCCCCTTCATTTTCCCCCTTCACCTGTATGGTCTACTTAAAGTAAACTGGCTATTAAACTAGCCAAGAATGAATCTCAGTAGTCTTCCAGTTAAGATATTTCCCTCACTGTAAAGGGTGAGGGGGTGGGATTCACAGCAATCAATCTAGCTCAGTATTGTCTACACAGACTGGCAGCGGCTTCTCCAAGGTTGCAGGCAGGAATCTCTCTCATCCCTATCTTGGCGATGCCAGAGAGGGAACTTGGAACCTTCAGCATGCAAGCATGCAGGTGCTCTTCCCAGAGCTGCCCCATCCCCTAGGGGGAATATCTTCCAGTGCTCACACATGTAGTCTCCCATTCAAATGCAAACCAGGGTGGACCTTGCTTAGCAAAGGGGACAATTCATGCTTGCTACCACAAGACCAGCTCTCCTCCCCTCTTCTGCACCTTCTCCAGGTCTACAATGTCCCTTTTGAGATACAACAACCAGAACTGTACCTGCTATAACATGTGTTGAATTGTGGGCAAAAAGGTAGCAGGGGTGGGGCTCACTTCACTTCTAAAAAGCAATAAATATGGGGCTGACACAAAAAATAAGGGGGCAGCACCCTCTTGCTCCCCTGCAATAGTGAGCTACTCCAATAGCAGCAGTGATATACCTTACCATTTTGTTGACTGTCTCTTCTGGGGACCAGTAAAACCACCCCATTTTTGTAAAAAACAAATGATCTGACTTGGTATAAGGCAGCTTGCTGAGTTCCTAAGAGGGCAACCAAATTTCTCAGGGGCCTGGAACACCTTCCTTAAGAGGCAAGGCTACAAGACCTGGGGCTTTTTAGTTTAGAAAAAAGACGACATAGAGGAGGCATGATAGAGGCCTATAAAATCATGCATGGTGTGGAGAAAGTGGATACAGAGAAAATGTTCTCCCTCTCTCATAACACTCGAATAGGGGCCATCCCATGAAACTGATTGCTAGGAAATTTAGGATCAAGAAAAGGAAGCACTTTTCCACACAGCACATCATTAACCTATGGTATTCTCTGCCACACGATGTGGTGATGGCCACCAGGCTGGATGACTAAAAGGGGCGTGGACTAATTTGTGGCGGATAGGCCTGTCAGTGGCTACTAGTCTGGCTATAGGCCACCTCCAACCTCAGAGGCAAGATGCCTGTATATACCAGCTGCAGGGGAACCACAGCCGAAGATAAGAAATGCCCTCACCTCTTGCCTGTGGGCTTCTCGATGGCATCTGGTGGGCCACCATGGGAAACAGGATGCTGGGCTAGATGGATGCTGATCTGGATCCAGCAGGGCTGTTCTTCTGTTCTTGGGTAGTATATCCATATTCATCCTCTTTGGGTGCATTCAGGCCAGATGCCTGATTGGGTCAGCAATATACTGAGGGAGGGACCAGACAGCCCTCTTATGACAACTGTCAAAGCATCACCAAAGCTCTCCGGTGCTTTTCCTCTCTTCTAGCTTGGCAAGTGAACCTGCAATGGCAGCCCACAGTGAGCGAATACAAGGCAGGGAGAAGATGAGCAAGGAGCTGCTTGAAGTGATGGCAGGAGGCAGAGCGGTGGGCGTGCTGAAGCACAACCTAGCCAAACAGGAGCAGATGCTTGACAAACTCTTGGATACACAGAAGACCGCAGCACAACTGATCAAAGGTACCCCCGCCCCTGCCCTGCTTGCTTCACAGTCACAGTGCCTTGCAATCCCCAGGGGCCCTTTGGCACACCTGCAGTTCATTGGGAGTGGTTTGATGGGGGCTCACTGAATGTTTCAGCATCTGGTGATCCCAAACCGTTGTTGAAGCTGAACTGCCAGGTGTTAACTGCCATGGGAGCTTCCTTTAAGGCCCACGGAGCTGTTAAAGGAGGAAAAGGTGGGTCTAAGTATATTGTGAAAATAGCTGCAAAAATTGTTGCATTAGCAGACATGAGATAGTCCAAGATGAATGAGGAATTGTGTTGCGTGTATCTCTGATGTGCTGTACCTGATAGCCTTTCTTCCTGTTTGGGGCATCATCACAGAAAGAACCTGTGGATAAGGTTGGGCATAGCTCAGGTTTTTGTCATTCAGAATCACACCCCTGGAAAAAAAAAACAATTGCCTTTCACCATAGCAGAGGGTTAGGTTCACTGGCCTGGACTAATCTGGAGCCTTTTGGCTTGGCCAAGCAGCTTCCTGCAGTGTTCCAGTTCTCTTCTTGAGGTATCCTGAAGTCTGCTTTGTGTAGGTTGATTTGTGAGGTTTGGCAGGATGGATGGGCCCACATGCCCAAGCAGCACGTATGTGTACTGGGTACTTTCCCCTCTAAATGAAGAGAGGGGCTGTGCTTTAATTTCCAGTGGCACTTTTCCAGAAGCAAAGCAGCTCATTCTTGAGCACTGCAGCTCATTCTTGCTTACTACAGGCAAGCCAGTGGGAGGATTTGTGGAGCCCTGCTCATTATCCTGGCTGGCAGACAGAGCAAGGATGCACTGCTGCAGGGAGAGAGCAGCCAGCAGAACCCTCAGGGACATATTTCTGGGTGGCTCAGAGGGCTCCCTGGGGAAAGGCAGGGCGTCAAAAATTGCCACTTCCCTGCTGCACTGGTGCAGTTAGTTGGGAAGTTCTGTTAGGCTGCTCCCTCTCTGGATTGGTGCATCCTTGCGCTGTATGTCAGCCTCTGGGTTTTGCTCTTCTTCCATCTGCGTGCCACAACTTTGTCTTGCCAGCCAGCTACATATTAATTGTGGAGGCATCCTTGTTCTTTTTCCTGCTCAGAGCTCATGACTGCGGAGGAGATGGTGGCCCAGAAACTTTCTGACAGGGAAGAAGAGCTGAAGGCAAGCTTCCAAAAACTGCAGAAGATTGAGCAAAGCTTGCTTCAGGCCAGTGAGGAGGATACCCAAATGAGGACCCACACCAAATATCCTTTGATATCTGCATCTGGAAAAGGCATACCTAGGAACATAGGAAGCTGCCTTATATTGAGTCAGACCAATGGTCTATCTAGCTCAGTATTGTCTTCACAGACTGGCAGCGGCTTCTCCAAGGTTGCAGGCAGGAATCTCTCTCAGCCCTATATTGGAGGTGCCAGGGAGGGAACTTGGAGCCTAGATGCTCTTCCCAGAGCGGCTCTATCCCGAGGGGAATATCTTGCAGTGCTTACACTTCTAGTCTCCCATTCATATGCAACCAGGGTGGACCCCGCTTAGCTAAGGGGACAAGTCATGCTTGCTACCACAAGACTAGCTCTCCTCTCCGAGGAGAGCAAGTGAACATTCAGAGTGGTGTCCAGTCCAAACATGCTCTGGTGTGAGTTCAGTCTGAGCGGCTCTGTCTCGTTTCTGATGCCACCTCTGCTTCTTAGACCATACCACAGTAGTGTTGAAACCATGGCACAGTTAAGCAGAGGTTTGGCAACTTTTGTGCAGTTCAACAAGACAGCATGCTATTGACTAAATCTAGCTGCTGAGCTGAGTATCTCGCCTTAGAAATTTGACTTGGGACTTTCTCTGGGTTTGCTCACACAATCAGTTATTCCAGGATTTTGCTCTCTCCTGAAAAAGCAGCCCGTCTATACAAAAATGGAAACCTAGGGTGTTCCAGCCGCATGCTCTTGCCAGCGCTAGTCAGTATTAGTAAGGGATAATCACTCGCCAAGTGTCTCAACACTGGTCAAAGGTTTTCCTTATGTGCCCCTTCCCAGGTAGGCCATAGCTCACTGACAGAGTACATGCCTTGAATGTAGGTTTAGGTTCAATTCCAGACATTTCCACCCAAAAGAGATCTTAGGCAGGGCTGGGGAAAGGCTCAGCTTTGGGAAACCGCTGGCACTCAAACAGCCTTGGGCTAGATGGAACGATTCTTTATTTACACTGGGGTCTGGCTCTAAACAAATATAAGTAACTCCTTATAAGTAACACAGTCATACACAGTCCTGGGGTAAATGGAGTCAAAAGCCTAGCTGGGGAAGCTCAACTCTTTCAACTCATTTCAGACTCTGATTAATTCCTTGAGGGTAGTTTATATTCCTAGCTCAACCCAATTCTGGCTTCTCCAGGCTGGGACTGAAGGGGTTTCCTCCAGTGCACAATGTGAAATACAGACCTTTCACTTAATTTTCCTTGGTTATTTAGATTCTTAGTCTGCCCCATTGAAAGGAGTTCAAGTGGGTCTAAAGGTGTTGGTAGGTAGCCTGTTGCCCCACTCACCCATCTAGCCAGTAACGACTTCTTCAGAGCAACCTCCCCTGGCCCTATGGCCTTGCTGAAACTGATAGTGCCTGTTGCCTTGGAAAATCAAATGGAGTCAAAATTCCTTCATTCCTGACCTACTGAGCTAAGGAAAGAGCTGGAGGTGTTGAGAGAAGAAATCAGGCAGCAGGAGAAGAATGCAGAGGAAGATGCCTGTGCTTCCAAGTCGGCTACGTAAGTCTAGACATCTCCTTGCTCCTTCTACTTCCAGGTCCACTCTTGGGGATGGGGTGGAGGTGGCCTAGATTACTAATGACATGCTCTTAGTAAGCAAGGTGGCATCTGGTATATCTGCTGCCCAAACCAATAGTCAGGATCTCTCCTCCTCTTTCCATTGAATTACTGGCAGCTTGTGCCAGTTGCTCCTTGAAGTATGTTTAAAAAAAAAAAAAGATTTAGAGGGATTCTTGTGTTTATAGTTAGAGAGTGGAAGCATGGTGTTGAAAACTGGTGGCCTTTTGTCACCCTACGTCATGCCACTGATATTGAGTGTTTTACCCTTGGAGCCTCACAACAGAGGGGTGATTGTTCATCTACTGGCCATTATTGCCCATTAGATCCTTTTGCTGAGCAGGCTTCTGAAATGTTGAGGTTGCCACAGACCACTGTCTTGGATGACAGTGGTGGGCTTCTCTTTAGGACTGTCCTCTAAAACCGACACAGTCTTGTTTTATGGACTGTTTGCAATTCTCACTGCCCTCTCCCCAGCCCAATCGGTGTTGGTGGGGGGATGTTGTGGAGACCACTTGAAAAACTGGTTTTGTTTTTTTTTAACTGGGTTTCTTCACATCTAAATTCAGAAAGTCAAGGCAGTGGCTCAACAACACTGTGGACCATGTTGGGGCTGCAGCAGACACATAAAGCAGCCCCAGTGCAGTTGAGGAGGAGTGGTCACAGAAGCAGCACGGTAGCAGTGATTCCCATTGCAAGGAATGCCGTGCTACTGGCACAACCACTAGTCCTCCACTGTGTTGGGGGGCTGCCTTAGCGGGTCTGCAGCCCACCCCCCATGGTACGCGGAGTTGCCGAGGTATTGCACATCCCATCAACTCTAAGAGCAGCTATCGAGCCTTTCCCCAGGAAACTGGCCTTCCTCTTGCTAGGACCTAGCTGTGGCTCCATCTTGAACTGCCTGAGAAAGGTAGGAGGCAAAAGTGGTTCTAGCTTGTGGTGTATCTGGGCACGAGGTAGGGTGGTTTCCGAGCTGGATATGGGTCCGAGGCTGAAATCCTGTACATGCATTCTGGGGAGTAAATGCCATTCAACTTGACGGGACTTGCATCGGAGTAGGCACACCTAGAATTGTGTGCTGTCTTCATTTGGGGCCACAGTTAACAATTCTTAGGTGGGTAACTTCTGTTTTGGGTATTGGTTCAAGCTTTATTAAGCACAAGTGGTGGTTTTGGCCATATATCTTGGACAGCTAATGTCCTCTTGTAAGTGATGAGAAGTGCCCTGTTAAGAATGTTAAGCTGTATTTAATGGACAACACGGAAGAGGGTCTTGCATAGACCTATGAATGCCAGCTGCAGGCATACACCTGTGTTTACTCTGATGGGCTGTGAACACTAATGCAAGTCTCTCTGAGAAAGGATGGAGTGCCTGCCTCAAAGTGTATAGATATTGTGAAAGGTGGGGATACTTCTTCTAGAAGGACCAGGGTGTGAACATGCACACACTGGAGTGGAGAGGTCCTTGCCATCCTATTCCTCGTATTGTGTCATGTTGTATACTTGTGAGATCACACAGAATGAACTAGCCTCTAGAAGGAAGGCATGGCAGCATTCCCCTCTTTTTCTGGAAGTGTCACACTGGGCAGGGCCAATGGGATTATAGCACACAGAGTGAATGTTGCATGGAGGAAGTCCCAGCATCTCCAGTTACAGGATCACAGGAAAGACCTGTGGCCAAGACCTTGGAGAGCTGTTGGAACTCACAGTAGGCAATACTGGTTAGATGAAAAAGAGTGGTCTGCCTCTATGCAAGGGGCAGTTTCATTTGACCAACTGTGTCTTGTAGGTATCTGGCCCACCTTTATTACCAGATCTGCCACATCGACTGGGACTATTCCTGTGAGCCAACAATGATCAAAGGAAGTATCCTTTTACATCAGGTGAATAAGGGTTCCAGGCAGAGAGGGAGACATGGTTTTTGTTTTCCTTAACCCCCTTCCCTCCCAACCTTCAGTCCATTATGGACCAGACATTGCTCAGCCTATCAGCCTAGACAGCAGCCAATACTCCTCCTGTTTCATCAGCGACTACCTGTGGAGCCTGGTGAATACATCTTGGTGAAAAGGGAAGCCTTGGGAAATGGGCTAGATGTACTTTACAGACAGTATATGCTTTGGGCAATGGCGTTTTCTTTCCTAGATGTGGCCTTAGGCCTGGCCCCCAGCTGTTTTTGAAGTACAACTCCCATAATCCCCAGTCACAGTGGCCAATAGCCAGGGATTATGGGAGTTGTAGGCCAACATTTGCAGGAGGGCTGAAGTTGAGCAGCCCTGCCTTAGGCAAAGCTGAAGAGACTTATTTGAATACATACACAGACTAAGGCAAAATAAACTTTAGTACTAATCACAAAGATGTTTTATTTGTGTGAGAAGTGTAATTCAAAAAACCAGTTCATTTCAAGCCAGCTTGTCTGCTGGAAGGGGCACTAGCGATGGGAATGAAAACCAACCAATGCAGGTAGCAGCTTGGAGAGCATTTTCTCTCTGGAGAATATAAAAGCTGCATAGGTCAGAGTCCACTTGAGCTCTCGCACCCACTTACCTACCTTACTTATTTTCACTTACCTGCAGAACATGAGCTAGAGAAGAGAAACTTTAACAGCCCTCCCTCCCACCCTGGTAGCTTCTTCCTTTTGAACTTTAACAAATCCCCCAAGAACTTGCTAGTAGGGATAGGGGAACAAAAAGAACTTTGAGTAAATCCAAACTTGAATTTGCTGTCAAGGTGGCTGTAGAAACACGTTTCCAAAAGGGGCAGGAACACCCTATGTACAAGACACACCCACCCGCCCACAGAAACCTAGTAAGTCAGTGGGGATGGGGGGGCAACCCATCACTAAATTATTCCCTGCAAGGTCATTCAGGGCAGGGAATCTGAAGTGTGCCGTGAGCATCAAGCTCCCTCCTCCAGTTCTCATAGACCAGTTGCTTCTTCTTGACTGATGCATCGTTCCCCAAGCCCAGGAGTAGGCGGGGCAGACACAGAGAAGTAACAAATCAGCAGCTACAGTTCTCCTGCTAAACAGGGCCTATAGCAGAGGCTGTTCTCTGCTGTGGCTATTTCACAAGTAGTTTAAATGGGTTCTGAAGTGTCACCCATCCTTGGCACTTTTCCTCGACTCTGGCAGAACAGGACTTAGCAGCAGGTGTGTCTTAATACTGACTCCTTGCCCATTCATTTTCCTTCCTCCACATAGAGGGAAATGCCACCCTCTTTGCAACCCTTAACAGTGGCAGTTCGGCTCATCCATCTGTTTGCGGCATGGCTCCATGGTGATGGCCACGCCCACCCCACTACGACCCGAAGTCATGCTTGTCACCTCGGTCCAAGTATCAGTGGTAGGATCGTAACATTCGACACTGTCCAGGAAGGTGTCACCACCATAGCCACCTGCAGGAGAAGAAAATACCATGTAATATGAGCAGCTGCTCTCCTAAAGGGAGCATGCTGTGAGTTTTCCTTTGCTGAGCAGGAGAATGCCATGTGCTCCACTCATGGTGGCACTCTGGGCCTTCCCTGGCTGCTGATGCTTTTTGCCACTTGGGCAAAAAGTGGCAGATCAGCCATACTAGACGTCAGCTCCTCCAACCCGAGAAGGGGGGGGGGGGGGGCTTCTCGAAATTAGTTGTATCCTAAGTCACCCATGTGGGAAGTTTCTGGGTGTTTCCAGCATTGGCTCACCTTGGTTTGGGGATAACCCACCAAGTAAGGGACGTGCCCCTTTCTTGTTTGTGGGTGGTTGTTTCACTGCTGTACCAGTAGCCAAGGGACAATCAACATTTGCTATTAGTGTCTATATAAATAATGAATGAATGTATGTGGGGAGAGGACTTGGGGGCGGGGGGAAGAGACTGCAAGAATTTTGGCAACTGTCTTTTATCCAGGCCTGCTCGATTTGCTCCCACTGCTAGCAGAAGGCAGTTCAGCAAGCTTTGCATCTGGCCAAAAGAATGAGTTGATTTTCAACCGCGGCCTCCTGGCCAACTACTCCGCCCCAAGCTTACCCAACACATAGATCTTGCCCTGATGCACAGTCACCCCAAGTGCACTCCGGCGGTGCTTCATGGGTGCAGCGAAGGACCAGGTGCCCGTCTCCACATCGTAACGCTCCATGCTGTTCAGCTGGTCTGTGCCGTCATAGCCTCCCATGGCATAGATGCAATTATTCAGGGCACACACCCCTGTGTGAGAACATCGCACTGTTAGAGAGTTAGGCATATCTTTCTCAACTGCCACCGATAGTGCCCCATACTCTGAGATCCCATAGATGTTTTCAGGACCCTTTTCAAGCTTCCCACCTGCCGGAGCAACTTCTCCCACCAGAAGACCCTGCCTCCCTAAACCTTGGATTACCTATTTTTGTGGCAAGCAGCAGTAAAGAAGACAGAAGTGGAATTAATACCAGAAGGGGCTGCCCATCAGCAAAACAAATGTGAGGACACCCTCCAATGGTCAGGGACTAGCTGGCTCTAAACTGCGCTTCCATTTCCAGCTCACCAACTTCAACCCAATCGAGGACTCCAGGTCAGTATGGAAGTAGTTGGGAAATTCTCTCACCAGACACCAAGGGCCTCATCCTCACCCTGGCCAAGAGGTGATTCCTACACCATCCTCCTTGGCAGCAGGCAGGGAACATGGTCTGAACCCAAATTCAACACCTCCATCCAGACAACGAACAGTAGAGGGGAGAGCTTTCAGGCACACAATGATTTCTGCACAACCAGAAGGAAAGGTAGCTATGGTGAAAGTTATTTATCACAGACACACAAATGCCATCATCACACCCACCTGCTCCACTCCGGATAGTCCTCATTGGGGCAATCATCTTCCATTCATCCCGCTCAGGGTAGTAGCACTCCACTGAGCTGTGGCGGCTGGTGCCATCATAGCCACCCACGGCGTATAAGAGGCGGTTCAACACAGCCACCCCCACGCCAATCCGACGCGTTAGCATGGCTGCCACTAACTGCCACTCATTGCGCTCTGGATCGTACCTGGAGGGAGAGGGAAAGCCAATTCCAGGCAAGCTGGTAGTATACAGGCTGAGGAGCTGGGTGGACAAGCCAGAGGAGATCTCCGCACTGGGAGAGGAAAGGCCAAGTCTGCTCCACTTGCACCACCTCCCAAGGGTGTCGTCTGGCCCTTCCAACTCAGAGGAAACAGTGGGGTATAAAAAATGGCAATTAGGACAGGACTTGCTGGTAAAAGTGAAACCACTTTAGGATTTGGGAGGAGCCTCTCAGAATGACCATCCCATAGAACTAGGTGCTGGCCAGGGGGCTACAGTTCAGACCGGTCTTCTTCCCTGTAAGGCCCGGGAGTCAGTGGTGGCTTTCTTAGCCTCTCCCATTCTCTGCTCTTCATCAGGGGCTCCTTACAAGGACCTACTTTCCTGACCTCATAAGTTCCTGCAGCTTCTTGGGAAAGCATCCAGGCACCTTGTCTTTGCAATGAGGCCATCTCCTGCTATCATCTGACTTGCCTAGTCCAGTGGCAGAGACATCAGCTTCCCATGAGTCCACCCGCTCGTGCCCCGCCCAGCTTCCTTGCCTGGGTGAAACCTACTCTCTCTCAGATGGGCAAAAGCTCCATAGGCCAGCCACCCTGCCCTCATAAGCCAGTTAATGAAGCTACATATGGATAAAACTGCTCCAACTTACAGCTTCCCCCCCCCCTTTTTTTTTTGAGAAGAGGAAGTGCCCCAAGGAGACAGCTTTTAGGAGAACCCAGAGTTGTGCTCAGTCTACCGAGTTCCTCTGGAAAGTTTAAGGAACACAAGTAGTCAAAATAATTCGGGGGGGGGGGGCTTTTGCTTCAAATCCTAACCCATACTAGTTTTCCATATGCAGTATAGATGGTATGCAGGCAGGCGTTCAAAATGCTGTCCTCACAGCTGCAGTCATGAGGTACAGTCCTGGAAGGACTCTCCCATGTGCTGTATCTACAGATCTGAATTGGCCTTGTGCTACTTTCCCATTCTGCCCAGCAAGGAGTTCAGTATAGTCTGAAGGCTTTTGCACACTCCTAACCAACAGAAAGCGGCTGAATAAGTTGGTATCATCCTCATGGACCAAGACGGAAACAGGTGTACAGAACTAACCAGCGCTTGGCTTTTTAGAAAATCCAGAGCAGAGTTCTAGCATGGAAATCTCTGCATGGAAACGAAGCGCCCTCAAAATGTTGGACTTTGGCTTGGTCATTCAGCACGTGCAAACATGGCCCTTATGGGCCACCAGTCTACTCCACTGTGCAATATGCCGGCCAAGCTAGGCAACCTTGGGCTCTTTTCTATCTCTGGCGCAAAAATTGGCCCTCCTGCAAGGCATGTTTTTCTCCTCACCTCTCCACGCTGTTGTGATGAATGCATCCATGGGAGCCTCCCACGGCGTAGATCATGCCATCAATCACTCCCACGCCAATCCGGTTGCGAGGCACACTCATGGGAGCACAGGGAGACCACTGGTTGGTCATGGGGTTGTAGCAGTCAATGGCGTTGGAGTCCGTGTTGCCATCCGGGGAGTTGTTCCTCCCCCCCACGGCGTAGAACAGCCCCCCCACTACGCAGCTGGCCAGGCCACTGCGGGGCACCTGGAGGTCAGCCAGCCGTATCCAGGAGCCATCACATGGATTGTAGGCTTCCAGGTAGCTGAGAGACTGGCAATAGTAGCCGCCGGCCGTGTAGATGAGCTGGCCCACTTTGGGCGCGCGGCAGGGCATGTCCTTGGTGGACTTGTGCAGAGTGAGGTCCTGGAAGATCTTGGCCAGGTAGTCCTTGCAGCGCGAGTCCGACTGGAGGATTTCACACTTCTGCAGCTGCATCTGGAGGAAGTTTGGGGTGAGCGAGTGGCAGCGCACGGCCTTGAGCAGGGCCTGGACGTAGAGCCGCCGGTTCTCACAGTCGTAGCGCACCCAGTTGATGCAGGCGTGGAAGACTTCGGACTCACAGCGCACGTTCAGCTCGTCCCGGCTGATCAGAGTCACCAGCTGGCAGTGCGAGAGGTTGAAGAATTCCTCCTGCTTGGACACCTGCAGAGGGGAGACCGGCAGCATGACCACAAGGCACCCCACAAAGGCACACGGGGCAAGAGAGCCAGGCAGTGGCGTTCCGATGACTTCTAACAAGGGACCTGCATGACCGAGACCAGGGGCAGGCAACCTTGGCACCCCAGCTGTGGCACTCCACTGTGGCAGGGGGTGATGGGTGTTGTGGTTCAACCGCAGCTGGAGTGACAAGGTTGCCGACCCCTGCCCTAGACTTTGGGGGTAAGAGAAGGCAGGCACTGCTCTGACTCTCAAATGACATGCATGGTTCTCCTTCATCCCCTGTTAGTCTATTCCTGTTTAGGGAGGCCATGGCTTTGGCCATTCGGTTGCCGGGAAGCTCTCGTCATGGGCAAGAACACGTTCTACACAGTGCCTGGGGTCCAGACGAGGACAGAAGACATGCAGAATGCAATACTGGGCACATACGTCAGCTTTTCAAAAGCAGTCTGGGGGGAAAACCCAACAACAAAGTGTCTAACCCTTATGGAGGCAAAGAATATGACTAGCGTGTGGGTATTGCCTGATGAATTTCAGAAGCCAGGGAGGTAACTGAATAAAATCCCACGTGGTCAGAGAGTAGGGCTGCAGTCGCTTGCATGGCTTCTTGTCCCTCCCTGCACACCCCATGAACAGAAGTAGAATAATTCATGAAAAACTGCCAAAAGCACACAGATGTGCAAAATTCAGCACTTCTTGATGAGAAATAAGAGCACTGGAGCTACCTAAAGGCGCAACAGGGAAGTAACTTGCCTAGGGAGCAAGAGGCTGCTGGTTCAAATCCCCACAGCAGTGATCTAGGAAGATGCTGAAAGGCATAATCTCATACTGCGTGGGAGGAGGCCATGGTAAACCCCACCCGCCCCGCAATATTCTACCAAAGAAAACCACACGGCTTTGTGGTCGCCAGGAGTTGACACCGACTCAACGGCACAACTTTAGAGCAACCTAGTTTCCCCTAGCAACCAGGACAGCAACCTGCAGGCACACATACCGCCCATTTCTGAGTAGGTTGTCTCTACTCCTTCCCTTTCCACCACCACTCACCTCCCCAAAATGCATGTAGATATACTCTCGTGCCCGCTGGTGCAGCTCCGTGCAGCCAATCTGCTCGGCAAAGCTGGCAATGCCAATGGCGTTGCTGGGGTCCAACTGCTGCACCAGGAAGTCACAGCAGGCTTTGACCACGCTGTCAATCTGGTACATGACCGCCCCATTCATGACGTGCAGGACGCACTTCTCGCCCACCGAGATGGAGGCGGTGTAGGCAAACTCGATGAGGCGATCCATCACTTTGGGGTGGATGCCTTCAATGGTCACCGTCTCCATGCCCTGCTCCCGGAGGCCCATGGTGAACATAGCCTTGAAGACAGGGCTGGAGGAAGCCAGCACCACCTTGTGGGCCTGGAAGTCGGCCGGAGGATTGTCCCGATACTTGACCCGCAAGGTGACGTCGCACAGCTGCTGGCTCAGGCGCAGCTGGTTCATGATGCTGAAGGCTTGCTTGGTGTGGTCCTCCAGCGTGTAGCTGAAGGTGCGGTTGCCATTGTGTGAGGGAGTCACCTCCGCCTTGCACTCTGGGGAGTACATCACAGAAGCAGCCACGCGCTCATTGCACAAAGGAACAGAGGGAAAAGCAGGGGCAGTGCAACCGGATGGGCTGGGGGGGCTTTCTACAGAATCCCGACACGCAGTAAAGTTTCCATACCTGCACAGGGGACAGAGAAGCAAGACATCTGTTTAGGGACAAAGCAATGGAAACACCCCACCTTCAGGTTCTCTCTTCAACCCCATTCCTCAGCCTCTTGGGAACAGAGAGAACTGTCTTCCCCCTACCCCCACCCCCAAATGATTAACAGCTTTCACAAACCCTTCCACTCATGTGAAGAGTGTGTTCTTTGTGCAATCTAACTTAAGAGACAATAATTGGACAGAAGCAGTCAGGAGGTAGGAATTTGTGCTTAGTTCCCAGGTGAGGGATTCCACGGACTTGAAAGTTCAAAAGCCTCCACAGCACTTCAGCCTCTCTTGATATTACAAAGTAGGTAGGTTAAGAATTTACAGACTTCCTTTGCTCAGGAAGGGAAGTTCACTCCCCAAATCTCTTGCAGGCAATGCAAGGCGCCTGCAAGCATAGCTGCAAAACAATTTCAGAATCAAAATATCTGTACCTTGTAAGAGGGATATGGTTCACTCAAGGCTCTACATCCAAACCTTTGCTCTTGTTCTCTGTCTTCACGATAGATGCAACTCTCGTCTCTCTCAGCTTAGCAAGAGGTATAGACCTCCTCCCTTCTCTAGGAGGTCTGTGCTACAGCGAGCCATGTGGACCAGCTACAACTAACTACACTTCACGTATGTTCACTGTGACTCAGCAAGTTAAGTCAACAATGCCTTCTCTAGGTGCAGCTCAGAGCAATTCTTCTGTGACATCCAATTTTGCCCAGTCACTCAGCATCAATACCACCTCCGGTCATCATCAGTATTGTAATAAATCTGGTGCCAAGATATACATTCAGATCTGCACTCCAACTATTAATGCCTTATTAATATTGATGTTGCTACACAGGTAACGAGTCTGCAAGCCAGTCTCTTTGTAGTATTAAAATGTATTTTACTGCCAGTGTACAGCAAACAGTAGCAGTACTGTAGCTGAACAGAACAGTAGAAGAAAAATCCCTGCCCAGCTATATTACACTCTGAACAATAAGCAGCCCGATTCTTGCCCAGTCAGATTTGCACACTTTAGTTCCCCTGGCCCCAACATCAGAGCCAAATTTAGTCACTACCATACTTGCCTCATTACCACTGAACTTCATAAATACTCGCCATGTATGCTGTGCTTCAGTTCAAAGCACTTTATGCACATTGTAGCAAAGCTTATTATTGCAACAACCCTGTAAAGTAGGCCAGGAGCACGGTCCCCATACTGCAGACTGGAAAGCTGAGGCTATGAGAGAAATGAATTGCCTGAAGACATTACTGAGTTCAGTGACTGAAGGGAAAGTTGAACTGCTGACGTGCCAGCTCACGCTCGGCTGCCACCACAAACCAGCTTCCTGTGCATTTGATCACTGTGCTGATCTGCAGGTCTTCATTCTGGTGAGGGCAGAATAAGGAGGAGGATTTAAGGGCTCCCCCAGTTCAACATCAATGCCCACAACTTCAGTGCAAGAGGCATGAAAATGAAAAACTTCCTAAGCACTTCTGTGTAGGGGGAAGTGTGTGAACCTCAAGTTTTAATCAACTTCTGATAATCTCTCTCTCTACTGCAGCCACACTGCACGCAGTCTAGACACGTACCAGATGGTTACATGGGATGATTTTTATCCCGACAACTAGGTTTTTTAAAATCATGTTTTGAATGCAGCAAGTGCTGAAGGGCCGGGCACGTTTGCTCCACTCACCAGTTCCCTCCCTTTTCAGCACAGGCAAAGAGCTCCTTCAACCTCCTTCTTCCTCAGAGTGAACAGCAACACTGGCTTTGACAGCATTCTCTCATCATGCAGATAAAGAACTGGTCTTGTGGTAGCAAGCATGACTTGTCCCCTTTGCTAAACAGGGTCTGCCCTGCTTGCATATGAAAAAGAGCATAAGAACAGCCCTGCTGGATCAGGCCCAAGGCCCATCTAGTCCAGCATCCTGTTTCGCACAGTGGCCCACCAGATGCTGCTGGAAGCCACAGACTGGAGTTGAGGGCATGCCCTCTCTCCTGCCATTACTCCCCTGCAACTGGTACTCAGAGGCACCCTGCCCTTGAGGCTGGAGGTGGCCCACAGCCCTCCGACTAGTAGCCATTGATAGACCTCTCCTCCATGAAGTCATCCAAACCCCTCTTAAAGCCATCCAGGTTGTTGGCTGTCACCACATCCTGTGGCAGAGAGTTCCACAAGTGGATCACGCATTGTGTGAAAAAGTACTTCCGTTTGTTGGTCCTAGACCTCCTGGCAATCAATTTCATGGAGTGACCCCTGGTTCTAGTGTTGTGTGAGAGTGGAAGGAATCTCTCTCTCTCCACTTTCTCCACACCATGCATGACCTTATAGACCTCTATCACGTCTCCCCGCAGTCATCTTTTTTCTAAACTAAAAAGCCCCAGGTGTTGTAGCCTTGCCTCATAAGGAAGGTGCTCCAGGCCCCTGATCATCTTGGTTGCCCTCTTCTGGACCTTCTCCAGTTCATCAATGTCCTTTTTAAGATGTGGTGACCAGAATTGTACGCAGTACTCCAAGTGTGGTCGCACCATAGTTTTGTATCAGGGCATTATAATGTTAGCCATTTTATTTTCAGTCCGCTTTCTAATGATCCCTAGCATGGAATTTGCCTTTTTCACAGCTGCCGCACATTGGCGAATGGGAGACTAGAAGTGTGAGCACTATAAGATATTCCCCTCAGGGGATGGAGTCGCTCTGGGAAGAGCATCTGCATGCAGAAGGTTCCTAGTTCCCTCCCTGAGAGGGCTGAGAGTGAGACTCCTGCCTTCTCCTCCTTGGAGAAGCCGCTGCCAGTCTGTGTAGGCTGAGCTAGATGGACCAATGATCTGACTCAGTATATGGCAGCTTCCTATGTACCTTAGTTGCTAGGCCACTCACTCTCTTTCATCTTTGCTCACTCATGGAGCTGCTGAGGCACATAAAAAGGGGGAGTGCTCTGCCAGCTGCTGTTCATACTGTGATGCTGATTCAGAAGGAGCCTTTGGTCTGTGCCTCTGCTCAGGAGAAGGGATCTGGCAGAGGGTAAATCGTCAGCATCAGCGGCTATGCTGGAGGTCAGATAAAAAGCCCCAAGGGTCTGTATTAGCCCTGCCCCAATAATCTATAGTTGTCTATTCACACACAGCAGTCATTCCTGTGAGGGAAAGATGTCGTCCTTGAAGCAGCTCTGGAATCAGCTGAGGCATTTGAGACAGATCCTCTGGCAGTTTAATGCAGAGGCCTAAGAATTTGAAATTTTTAATAGAGCTCTTTGTAGGACTCCCCAAAAGATGCTCTCCCCCCCTACCCCCAAGTTCAGGCAGAAAGACAAACCAACACCATGGAAACTAATTGGGAAAGGAACCACCAGAAGCAGCCTAGGTACAACGGCTACCAGATCACGAGCACTACTGCACAAGCTGTCCTGTTCCTGGCCCTTGGAGTGACACAGCATGTGGCAAGGTCCCCCAGGATGGACTGAGTAGTGATTGTTCTAGCAGAGCAAAGGTTAGTTGACTTTGCTTCACAGGTTTTTTGACTTTCCTCAGTTCTTCGGAGCAGCTACAGCTGAACTCATCAACTGTTCCAGTTTCCTCATGGACAACATGCTGATTCATGGGCAGTAATTATTTCCTCAACTTCCTCCCACCACCCCTGCACACCTCATGCCAGCCAAGAGCACTCCCGGTCATCATCAGGCTCTCTACTGCTGGGAGAAAAGCCGTCACAAGACTTTCAGCAGCCAGGCCTGAGGGGATCAGCAGCACTCTCTGCCCCCACTTAAGCAAACAGAGCCTTGCTCTTCGAAGTCAAGAACGGAAAGTGTGTGACATGGAGCAAAGTCAATCACTTTGCTAAGGTAGCCATCAACTACCTGACAGATATTGAATTTCCCCTCTTGAAGTGAACCTACAAAGAGAACTTTGGAGCCACTAGTTTGTCTCCAACTAAGTGCACCGTCTAGTGCAGAGTCTCTCACAGCCAAGTTCCTTGCCCCCACAGGGAAAACTGCAGAAGGGTCTTCCAAGGTACCATTAAATCAGAGCCTGACAAATCCCAGGTGCCAGCCCAAGGAGTCGTGGCACCTAGAAATTTAAACGTGGTGCCTAGACTAGGATAATCGGAGGCAGCGTTATTTAAGAAAAGCTTTATTTGTCCCAGGCAGTCCTGTCTTTGTTCCAAGTATGTTACTAGTAAAGGGGATAAAGAGAAGCTCATTCATGCCTGTAACGGATTAAAGCCTTTGTCTCAGAGCAGCTCATGTGATGGGGGTGGGTGGGTGGGTGAGAAATGCTGAAGCATCCCTGGCGAGCTGCCTGGCTAGGCTTCTCCTAAACGAATCTATATTTCCGGCAGAATTAAAATGCTGCTGGTACCACTCCTCTTAGCAACAGAGCTTGAACCTTCCTGGGCTCGGGGTGGAATCTCAAGGAAAACTCTCTTTATTTTGCTGTTGGAGAATTACAAAAACCTTCCACGTGTAGGCTTACACGTGATGAGAAAACCGATAGTTGCTGAGCGCGTGAGGACGCTTTTGTACCAGAGAAATCTCCTTTCCACCCTCCCTTTTTCCTGAGTTAAAAACCAACTCTGAGAGACTTGTAAAAAGAAGAGACCCAAAACACCAGTTTTATTCAGTTACTACAGACTGCTTCTGCTTGAGGCTTCTACTTTCTAAGATACACTCAAAAATACTTAGGTTACAAAAATAGGTTGTCTTAGGCACACTTAAATTTTTATAGTCTTTTGCAACACCCTGGGTAGAGTGGGCATAGGCTAGTGTTTCTTATTTCAATTATGTTACAGGTAAACAATAACAGAACAGTATCAGGAATATGCAAAAGCACACACATACAAAGAAATATAAGTTCCTAATGCACAGTCTGACTAAACAAACTGTTCCCTATGCTGAATTTCCTTTTCCTTGAAGTTACCCAATTCCTGATGAGAATCAAGCTTCCTGCAATCCTTGCTTTTAAGGATCTAGAGAGTTATTCCATGAAAGAAACCTCCATGCTGGCTTCAACCATGAGGGAGCAAAACTCCATTGCCCTCACTAAGCCTTTCCACACGCCCTTCTCTCCAACAAAGACCGCCCTTCTTGTTCCCAGAATTCCCAACAACCACTCTCTAGGTCCCACCCATCTGGTGTACCGATTGGCTGCCCTGGAGTTCACCAGCCTATCAGTCAAGACAAGGATTCACTCACTATTAACTCTTTCGAGGAAGGGGAGACTGATCACTACAATGCCCCTCCCCACAATGTCCTTCAGTAATTCTGTCAAGTGTCTACTGTCTGGATCCCAAAATTTTGGGGACTGGCTCCTAGAGCCAAAGAAAATTTGTCAAGTCCTGCATTAAATATGGCTTAAAGCATACCCCAATAGGACAACAGCACAGGAGGTTGAATGCTATACTGGGAAGAGTGTCTGCATGATTTTTCTTTTCATACCACAAGTAGAAGTGGAAGCCAAGACCTAGGCTCTGAAGTCCATGCAGAGTAGCAGGTTTAAAGTTTCTGTTATGCCAGATACAAAGTGAGAGTTGCAAAAGATTCAAATTCTAATGGAAAAGATGCCTTGGGCGCTTCCCAATGGCAAGTAAATAAAATATATGCAATTTGCATAATTCCCATTTCAAAATTTAAATTTCAAAATTTGATTCAGAACATAAATGTTTGGCTATTTAGATTGATACCACTGCTTACGTTTTGGTGTTAAGGATCCACTTTCAAATTAGGTAACTGCTGCTGCAACTTACACATTTATATAAAGTTCAGAAGATTAATGTGTGCAAGTCTCCGCTCTAGTTCCAAACCAGGACTGATTGATTGATTGATTGATTGCCGTCAAGTCAGTATCAACTCTTAGCGATCACATAGATCAGGGTTTCTTAACCTTGGGCTCCCAGATGTTTTTGGACTACACTCCCATCATCCTCAGGCACAAAGGCCATGTCTGGGGATGATGGGAGTTGTAGTCCAACAACATCTGGGGCCCAAGGTTAAGAAACCCTGACAAAAATAGATTATCTCCAGGATGATCTGACTTCAACTTGGCCTTTAAGGTCTCTCAGCAGCACATTCACTGCTGTCGTAATTGAGTCCATCCACCTTGCTGCTGGTCATCCTCTTCTTCTCTTTCCAGGATAAAACTCATTTAAAACTTGAATTTCTAGTCCACACTCTCTTCATCACAGCGTTTTCGCTACTTTCTATATATTTTCTTAAGCAAGATGATTTGAAAATCAATATGAAAGGCAATAGTCAGTCAGTGCCTTACAGCTGCTATTGCACTCAAACTGCATCAGGACTTGGGACTAAAAAAAAGCTGAGAAAGAAACAGGACCTTCTCAGTTCCAAAAAGCCATGCTCAGAATATAAGGGATGCTTCACTGACCGAGTCCACACTGCAGGGGTCCCATAGATTATACCATGGAAATGAACTCACTGGCTAGCACACTCTAGAGGAGCGCAGATGGATTTTTGGGGTGGGGAGGGAGAACTTCCCCCTTAATATTGAAGAGTTTATCTCAGATAGGCTTGGTTTTTTAGTAAAAAATTCTGTGGACTAGTAAACTTTTAAAAGTTCTCATAAAGGTGTGTAACTCTTCAAATTCACTAGATGGGCTCTGACAGAACCCATGATACTCTTAGGGTAGCTGCAGGGATGGAATGCAAAGAACACCACCATTGTATATACCTTCTGAGATCCAAGGAGGAGGATGGAAGCCAAAATCCACATCCACCCACCTCTAAATGCACATTGGCTTTCTCTACAGTAACAGTACATGTGCACTTGGAAGTTGCCGCTAAAATGAGAGCCCTAAAAGGAGTAGAGGATTACATCAAAACACAACCAAATAACAGAGGTGACCCTACTAAGAGGCAACTGCAGCCATCTCAGGTGGCAATTTTAGGTGCCATTAAGGGCAACATTAAGATCAACATGATCCAAGGGGCACAATCCACTGAAAAGTTATTTTCTTCTCCAAGCCTTATGGTAATGAAACAAGAACTATGCAAGAACATGGTGAAGAAACTAAAGCACTTTTTCAGCCTAAGTGCCAGCCCTTTACAGAAATAAGAAGGTATTATAACATTTCTAGGTACCAGCATGACATTTCGAAGTCTTCTAGCTTAGTGGACATTTCCAAGTTATTTTTTAGGCCCCAAGTTGGGCAGAAAAGGACATTTGTACCACTACATAAAATTAAGAGTATGTGTTGATATGTAGCTTGTAGAACTGTGACTGTCCATTGTTCTTTAGAAATGGATTAAAGAGCCTCAGAAGATTTTAAAACTATGGTTTCAGATAGGACTTCCCATCCTTCAACTGGAATGAGGGCCTATTCCCTCTCTCCTCTCTAAGCTTCTGAATCCAGGCCTCTCAGGAACAATTCACAAGTCATAGATTCCAATTCAGAAAGCCAAACCGCTGCAATCAAACTCATTTACTAGGAAGTTGGCCCAGTGAACTCATTGGGACTTATTTCTAGGTAAACACACTTAGGACTCTGCTGTAAACCTGACAGCCTGCAGTTCTCAAGTCAAGGAGCACACCTCAGGAAACTAGATGTCCATCTTCCGCTAAAGGTAAATAAAGCATCCCCTCCCCTCCTCATGTGCTTTTTAAATCCATGAGTCCACAGACTGAATGCTTGGCATAGCAATCTGCTCCACTCTACCAATGCCCTACTCCACCACTTGTGGATATTAAGTGAGGCGTGGGGTGAAGTTGCACAGTCAACGTGTCTGCAGAAAGCAAACACTTCCAGCCTGAGCTTGGCCAGCTTGTTTAGAGAGATGGCTGTGTACAAATTCAGCAGAAAGAGGCAAGGAGTCCTTAAAACATTCCAGGAAACCTTCGCAGCAGCCACCAGCTCTTTTCTACAGGCAGCTAGATGAGGAGCAGGTTAGGGCACTTGGAACCCCTAATAGGCACAGTTCTGAATTTGGCCTAAGGATGTGTGTAACTCTCTGCCATATCTACCAGTCATTGCTGGAAGAGCTAGAAGCCTCCAGTTCCTTCATATGGGACCTTTCCAAACTCATGCCTGGGAGCAAGAGCCTACAAATAATTGGTTGGATTCCCTTGCCAACAGTCCTTCCCAAATGCCGGTGATGTATTACTTTTCCTGGCCATTGTCACAAGTGTAACCATGTCCGCCATATCCCCGTTATAACGGAGGACTTATTTCTATGGAAACATCAACGCATGGCACCAGAGGTGTTCTTAGTTATGTAGAGGAAACCACAGTCTTTTGGTGGGGAGGGATGCAAAAGGCACTAAAGTGTCAATATTATGGCTGCAAACTGACTGGTAGATCAATGAAAACTATAATTTTAAATTGTGAGGATATGCTTGTTTATTTTTTGAAGGTCTTGCGTGTTACTGTAACAGAGAACAAGAAGTTGTTCTAGTAAGAACTAATCAGCCTACTTTCCTTTCCTTGTCTTTTCAACAGAACTAAATTTGGTTCAAATCGAGGTCTTCAAGTTAGATCTCTTGCACCTCAAATGTTCATGTGTCTGCCATCTTGGATCGGGGTGGATGACATCATTACAAACTACACCATTGACGTGTCCCTGTGTGTCACCCACTACATACCTAACTGTACCTAATTTGGTCCAAATCAGTTAGACAATCCTCAAGCTAGCACATTTGGGCCTCAAAAATTCACATGTCCGCCATCTTGGATTGGGGTGGTTGACATCATCACAGACTATGGCATTGAGGTTTCCCATGTGCCCCTACAGCTGGAGCAAATTTGGTTCAAATTGGTTAGGTGGTCCACAAGTTAGCCCAACTACGACTCAAAAGTTTATGCCATCTTGAACTGGGGTGGATGACATCATCACAAGCTACGTTGTTGAGGTATTCCTACTACTGTACCCAATTTGGTTCATATTGGTCCAGGCATTGCGAAATTGATGGGGCGGAACACACAAGGGCACACACACAGAATGCCAGGTCATCTCATAAGCCTACTGGAAAGTAGGCTAAAAATGAAAGCATGGAAGATGCCCTTTGCTCTTGTTTATTAAACAAAGCAACACTTCCTTTCAGTATCTCAAAAAAGCACTGAAATGGAGGTTCTGGTTAAATGCAAGTTAACTTTGGGATGATCCAAGGTACAAAATAACAGCCAAAAAGGCTGAAACTAGGACGGGTTCAGAGACTGTCTCACACTGACTGGCTTTTGCCATGAACTGTCAGCAGATATTGCCATTTGGTACAGGTCTTTTTCATTTATACTAGGCAACATCCAGACTAGTTAGTTATGGCTAAGAACCACTTCAATCAATGTGGTAAGTCAATCATGATTAAGTTCCACTGGAATTAATAGGAGTGAAGTTAGTCATTAACTTAATCAGGATGTTGCTCACTGTATTTTAGGGTCTTCTGTTTGATACTGTAAGCCTGTGGACAAGCAGCCTATACAAGTGCTTTTCCATTATATTTGAGTTTTTCTTTTCTTTACTTAACATCCTTATAGCCTGATTCATCAGTTAAAAGGCAAGTATTCGAATCACTGTACTGGTTGACAGCACAGAAGGAAAATGCTTTTTCCTTTCAAGCCTCAGTTGGCAACTGCAAAAAGTGGATTGAAGAGAAAATATAAAGTGGTTGTTGATTAGATCTGGCTACAGGACTGCAGCCCCAGTGTCATGCAAAATACTCCAATGACCAAGCACCACCTTAGCGGCTTCTTCAAACACACACCACACGGTATTTGACAGGGAATACCTAGACTTAGTTTCCTCGGCCTAATTCCCTCCCCGCAAGTTGCTTGCAACTCCGCTGGGCAAAAAATGTACCCCGCCAACAGTGCAACTCTGTGCACGATCCAAAAGGTGCACCCCAGCACCCATGGCAACACTGCAAGGGATCTTGGAGCATGCCTGCCTGATTGCAGGCTGCTGCTAAAGCAACACCCTTCAAGAGAGAGTCACGCTTGGAATTGCTTCTGCAATCAGGTCTGCCCAACCCCTGGCCTCCTGCAACTCCAATCCTAGTCCACCACCCCAACCATACACAGACACACGTTCCTGAACCCCGCCGCCCCCCTTTTACCACCGCACAGTGTCTGACCCAGACCAGCAGCTGTTTCCAGCCATTTTACCTGCTGTGTAACAAAGACGGTTACGCTTTAAAAGAAGGGAGAACCCCACAACCCTTGCTCCCACCCTGGACATTTGTTCCAAGAATGCGGGCAGGTCGTTCTCTCCCTCCCGCCCAGCAAGGCCTCGGCTTCCCCCTCCTCAGAGGTCGCGGGGCCCTGACTTCCTTCCCTGCTGCTGCCCAGTTTCAATTGCATCAGGACTTCGGGGGCAGACGGGCTGATAGGACGGGGATCCTCTGGTGGGCGCCAGTCTAAGTCCTCCGTTCTCCAGGGAGGGTGGGGAGAAGGAACCAGCCGCTCAAGAATCCCAAGCCCTCCTCTGTGCATGTGCAGAGGGACAGCGCGGGGGCGGGGGGGGGGCGGCGCGGCTACTCACTCCGCCATGCTTGCCCCTTTAGGCCTCGGCCTCCTCCTCCTCCTCTTCTTCTTCCTCCGCCGCCTCCTCCGCCGCCGTTCAGCTGAGCGCTCCTTCCGCCCGGTCCCTCCATAGCCCAGGCGGTCGCCACTGCGCGGCGGCGGCGGGTGGAGAAGGCAGAGAGCGGGGAGGAGGAGGAGGAGGAGGAGTGTAAGTCACCATGACTAAGCAAGCCGCCCCGCTTTCAGAATAAGAGTCCCCCAGCCGCCGGGTTGGCAGCACAGGAGCGCGCGGGGCGGGGCGCGCAGTCGGGCTGGGCGGAGGAGAGGCTGAGTCTCTGTGCGGGTCGCCCCGCGCGGGGGTTGTCTCGAGAGGAGCTGCTCCGCGCGGCGCGGGGCGAGATGATGACGAAGCCAAGGCGGCGGGGAGTGGGGCTGGCGCGAGCCGGCAGGCAGGCAGGCAGGCAGGCGGCCCCACCACTGCATTCCTAGACACTAGTTGCGGAGGAAACGGGTCGCAACCCTCCCGTGGCGCGTAGAAGGAAAGCAGGCTCCCTAAAGGGGTGGCGGGATTGGGACCCACCACGCTTTCAGATTGCCCTCCCTGACGGTCACAAAGGCCTCTGGGAATTATTACTAGCCTCACACAGAGAGATAAAGGTAAAGTGTGCCGCCGCGTCGCTGTCGACTCCTGGAGACCACAGAGCCCTGTGGTTGTCTTTGGTAGAATACAGGGAGGGGCTTGCCATTGCCATCTCCCGCGCAGTATGAGATGATGCCTTTCAGCACCTTCCTGTATCGCTGCTGCCCGCCCGATATAGGAGTTTCCCCTAGTCTGGGAAACCTACCAGCTGGGGATTCGAACCGGGTCATTTTGGGCCTGGGCCTAAAGGCCCTTGGAGGAACCCCCCCCCCAAGTTAAGCATTATCCCCATACACTCACACCGTGCCACATGCAGTGTTTTTAACAGGTAGGGTTTTGAGGGCACAAACAGCAACTGAACTCACAACGTAGTAATATAAAACCGGTATAGTTATGCAAATAGGCATTAGCAGAAACATTTTCCCACACAACATATTCCCATTTCACATATTTCTTTCCCCACTCCCGCCTCTTGTCTCTAGAGCAGAGTTCACAGCTCGGCCACCCAGTGGAGGTCACCCGCTGCCTGGCTGGTGGCTTGACATAGCAACCACCGCACCCAGGACAGCCTAAAGAGAATTTGGGGGCCCCAGGGGCTGTGGAGGCCCTGGACTTTGGCCTGGATGTCCAGGGGTAAGGGCGGCCCACAGTGAAAGATAGGCAAAGGGGCTGTGCTGGGACAGTTGCTCTCTCCCCTGCTTAATGTAAGAGAGCCCCATTTTTAAAGGTGCCTCTTAGCCCAGTTAATGGGGGGAAATGCAGAGATTGTTACTGCCAACCACGCTTTAGTGGGTCTCTTTTTATAGCTATCTTCACTCATCTTTAGCTCGCTCTTCTGATACCATGCTGGCATGAGAGATTTGGGGTTTATTTTATTGTGCTGTATTCTGAAGGAGAGCATGTTAGTTTTCTCTCTCTGTGCATATAGATCCCACCTTTTGAGCCCTCTAGGCCCAAAGAGACTAGTTTGTCTTTAAAACTAACCCCTGCTTGCTTGGCAAAGAGGCGCCTTTTAAGGTGGTGATTAGCTTTATTTAGCAGGGGGAAAGTAACTAGCCCTGTCCACCCCCAGCACAGGACCTCCAGTGACTGTTTCTTTTTAGATTGTGAGCCCTTTGGGGACAGGGATCCATCTTATCTTATTAATTTATTATTTCTCTATGTAAACCGCCCTGAGCCATTTTTGGAAGGGCGGTATAGAAATTGAATAAATAATAATATTAATTAATTAATTAATTAATTAATTGCACAGTAATTTGGTTTAAGTTGCAGAATTTTCTACAGTGGTTCAGACCTATTCAGCAACTATCAGCAATGATTGGAAATGGGGTGGTGGAAGGGGAACTATTTCACTTTGACATTAAGACAACATTGTTAAGAGGCTATCCCCAAAACTATTACAAATATTTCTATGCCACACAAAAATTAGGTGGATTGACTAGAAACAGAAACTAAAAAATGGAGACTGTTGGGACATAAGCTACTGAGTCAGAGAGAAATCTTCAAGACTGGAGTCTTAGCTGTTCAGTTCAAATAAGACAGTAACCAGTGTGACTCAGTTTTACCTTGCTATGCCTCTGCTGCCTTTCAGTAAAAAAAAAAGGGAAGCAGAAAGAGAACACACAGCCTGACAGGACGCATGTTACACAAACTCCCTCCACGTTGGGCACAAAGTTGTGGAAGAGTAACTGCCAAAAGCAAGCAAGGGATATTTGAGCGTCTTATTCCAGGTCTCACAGAACTTTTAGGGAGCAGACAATGGTAAAGGCGATTAGTCAAACATTTTAAATGCCTGCTACAAAATAGAGTCAAATTTAATTGCACAAATTGCCTAGTGAGTGGGCAAATCGACACTGCGTTCTCTTGGAACAAAAGTCCAATTTCCCAATGCTGTGCAAAATTGTGTAAGCTTTCAAATCACTCAGAACATCCTGTCAAACAAAGCCATGATATAATTTTTGTCCCCTAATCCAGAGCTCTCTAAATTAGATGAGAGTGCGTTCCAGTGGGCTGATTAAAAAGAGAACAGGGTCCCTGTATACCTTTAACAACAGATGCACAGAAGAGGGAATTTCAGCAGGTACAGCTTGTCGTGCAGGCAGTGGTCTAGTGCTGCAGGGGCACCGTTCCAGTACCTTTTTGCTTCTAGGGTTTCCGCAGGGATGCAAAGCCCTTTGCTTTCTAAATGGAAATAATGTGCTTCTCTTGCTATTCCAACAGTTTGTTACATAGCTGAAAATCGGACTACAATGGATTTATTGCCATTCTTTCTGTCTTCGGTTATAAGGAGTATCCTCCATCCTTTGTGGTTGACAATCCAGACTGCTTTAATTTCTGGGTGAATAACCCCATGAGATTAAAGCTTTCATCCTTGACTTCTTGTAGCAGAACCCACCAAATTATTGCGTCTGTCTAAGTGGGATGTGTGGCCGTTGGGGTAGGCAGGGCTATAGGGCATGGATGGTAGGGTGGGCGGGGCTATAGGGGGTTGTCTTGGCGCACTTTTAATTAATTAATTAATTAATTAATTAATTAATTATTATCTTATTTAATGTTTTTGACATTTTGTATTTTACAGACATCTTTCCCCGTTTCCCCTCCATCCCATCCCAATCCCGAGCCCGACCTTCCCTCCCCTAGCCAGCCTTGGCACACTGCGCTGCCTGAGGGGAGATGGGAAAAGAAAGAAGAGAGAGAGGGAAAGAGAAAGAAGAAGAGGGGGAGGAGAAGAAGAGATACACACTGTTGCACCAATAGATGTGGGTAAATCAGAAAGGGTGTTCTGGTTTTTTATTTTTAATTATTCTAGGAATAGTTCAATAAAGTTGTCCCAGATTTCTGACCATTTAGGCAGTTTGTTTACTTTTCTATGAGGGCCCACTTTTCATGTGCCGCTAATTCGAGCAAATCATGCACCCAGTCCTCACTCCTAGGAGGAGTGGGAGATTTCCATTGCCACAGTATTAATCTCTTGGGCTACCAGTAAGCTTCTCCACGTCGGAATGTGTGACTGCACCACTGCAGGCAGAGGACAGCAAAGCTGCACCTGCTAATATCCCATTTTGTGCATCTATTAAAGGTACAGGACATCTATCTGATTTTATATATGGCCACTGCTGTGTGATGAAACTGTCTGCTGTGTGATGAAACTGTCCCCTGGAAGAACCAGTCTCCTCTGTGCAGGTTAGAAAGTACCAAACCATCGTGTTTATCCCAGATTCCTCAAGCAATTATCAGGGATGGTTCCGGTGGTGACAATGGCTTGCCTTGATCTTCTGTCTGAGTGCCTGCGAAGAATCGTAGCACAACATCCACTTGTGGAGTGGAGCAGAGCCGTGACCTGGAAGCATTTGCATCACAATTGGTTAAACTGTTCAACTCAGGATGCTTGTGTTACAGTGAGTGACTATCTGCATTGCCCTGAATAACTGAGCCCTCTGTATGCATTTTTAAATTTTGGTTTTAATTTTAATCTGTTTTCAAATGTTTATTTTAATGTAAACCGCCCTGAGCCACTTTAGGAAGGGTGGTATATAAATCAAATAAATAAATGTGTCTAAAATGCTTCCAGTCCACCCTCCGATCCCAAAGCAGGCTCTTGCGACTCACTTGTCAGCATTAATCCTCACAGTCCAGAACATAATGTGCTACAAATCGCATGCTGGCCAAGAAGATTCAGCACTTGGTTAAATCGACTGCTATGGCACAGCATCCCCATCAGATGGCAGCAGAGTGAGGCAGGCCTGGGCAAGGTACAAACCAGTAGATGGCTGGCTGCTGCTGGCAGTGTGAAAAGAATTCAGGGAGGTTTAATCCTACAGTTTGGGCTTGACTCCAGACCATGGTTTCCTTCCAGGTTAATGTTAGCATAGGAGGAGGACCTTGTTATCACCAGTTTCTGCTGCTGAGATGATAACTAATAATAAACTTTGTTAGCCACCCATTAACAAATTGTCCACTGAGAATAGTTGCCATGTTTATACACAGGGCCTAGGAAGGTTGCTGGCAGCCCTGGGACAGGTTGCTGCTGCTGCGTGTGTTATCCCACACTGACCACGGCCCCCCTTCCCATAACAGCATGCTGAAGCAGGGGGCATGTCTGGTGCTGGGTACAAATATGTGTTGGCCCCTTGGCGTCTCCAGCCAGTGAACACTCTTTCTTTGCTGGCTGGGTGCTTCCTTATCCCCTCTTGCGAGGGAGAAAAAGAAAGCACATAGCTGGCAAAGAGAGTGCCTTGCTGACTGGAGAAGCCAAGTAGCCACCAAACATTCGGTGTGTTTCATTTCAGTTTTTCTTGCTTGCTCGTGAGGGAGAAAAAAGAAGTACCCAGCTGGCAAAGTGCTCGTTCACTGATTGAAGGCTGGGGCGGTGCGGGGGGGGGGGGCAGGCATCCATAGCCAGTGCAGCAAGGGGGACAAGGGTGGGCCCCTGGACCCCCCACGGCTCAGGAACCTTGTCCTCTCTGTGCCATTATCTCTATGTGCCTGCTTATATGTGTAATCTCCATGTTGGGTGGACAGGTATAAAGCCACAGGGAGGAACTTTCCTGCATCCAGTGCTTGTCGCAGCAGGCAATCCCTGAACACAAGACTTTGGAGCATGTCAGTGCTGGAGGGCATGGACTAGCTAGCACGCTCCTGTTTCCCAGTACCTGGAGACAGCGTATCCAGATTAGGACCACATGAAGAAGGCTTATAGTTTGTGCATGTATGTCATCTGATGAAGTGGACTGTAATCCCTGAAACTTTATGCTATGCTACATGTAAGTCTTAAAAGCTGCCACAAGACTTTTCATTGCTTTTACTGCAACGGACTAAACGCAGCTATCTCTCTGAAAGTGGTTATGCATAGATCATTGCAGAACGTGTGAAAAGGCCATCAGGCTGCAGCAGAGAGAAACTGGACTTTGATACAGCTGCTGCATAGATAATCCACCAGGTGGGAGCCAACAGGACTGCTTAGTGTATGTTTTGTCCACCAGATGACAGCAGAGCAACAAAGGATGCAACAGGATTTAACATCTGTGTCCAGGAGGTGGCAATCAACAGTGTTGCAGAATCTGCAATTCCATAATCTGTGCATCAGATGACCAAATAAAAATAAGAAACTGTACCACAAGCAATCTGTAATATTTGTCCACCAGATGACCACAAGAGACCCACCCTCCCCTCTGCACCTTTCAATTTCACTTCCACTTTGCAGGTGTTTGGTTTTTTAAAAAAACGAATCTAGTATTGTCACACTCTTCTGCCATTGTTTGAAAAAATAAGTCTGTGCTCTTATCCATGTTTACTCAGATGGTATTAATGGGACTTTCTTCCAAGGAGTGGTGCAGGGCGGTAGTGGTGGGGAGGAAAAAATAACCATAAGATTTGGAGGGAAAGTAGGGCTGTGCATTGACTCTGCCAGAGGTTTTTATTTTCCTCCCGACTACTCCAATTGTGGCCATTCAAATGGCAAAAAGCCAAGCCTCAAAACCTCAAAACGCGCCTAACTGGAGACAGCTGGTGCTATTTATCTGATATAAGGGTAGCACCATGACCTCAGTGGGCTCTATCATGCATAAAATTTTCATCCCAATTTCTGGGGTATGTGCCCCAAACATTAAGGGTTACTTTGGTGCAAGATAACCCTGTAAATCTGCCTGCAATTCTGATAGCATTATGACTTGAGAAGGGGCGACAATTCCTGAAAATTTAGTCTTGCCTTGGCAATAAATGTTCTAGGCATTTTAGTGAATTTTTAAAATTAGTTACTCTAGAGTGGTTTTACTGTTAGTCTAGATAATAATTCTAAGCACTATTGAGATCTTGTGCTGGATCACTTAGTCTCTTCTCCCCAGTAATCAAAATAATGCAAGAGCAACAATTTAATATAGTTTAAAAAAAAGAAGGGAGGAAATGCTGGTCACACTGCACAATGTAAGCACATTCACTCTGAAGTAAACTCCACTATGTTCAGTGGGGTTAGGGGATCACTCCCAGGAAGTGTGAATAGGATTTCTGCCAAGTCATGAAAGGGGAACAACAGGGCAGGAGGAAAGGGAAGCGCTCGGGCAAGAATTCAGGAAGTGGTGAATTAGCCATCAGCAACAATGTTCAGAAAACAATTGACGCTTAATAGCACATCGAACATCGTCTCTTTTGTGTTTTCCATTCCAGGCTGCATTGGACTTGATGGGATGAGCTAGTGCGAGAAGTGCTAGGTATGGATGCACCGTTACGACTCTGTTGGCAGCTCAATGTGTGGGACTAATGGAAAGAAATATGCCCTCTGAAAGCAATCAAGGTAACATTCAAAAGGCTGGAATTGCAAAGATGGCCCATCAAATGACAGAAAGAGCTTGTAATTTCATGAAGTTGTATATCCCTGCTCCAGGAGCCAGGGCTCTTCTATCGCCTGTTCCATGATATGCCCAGAAAACAGTAGAGATAAATTTCCACCAGGCGTGTGTGTGTGTGCGTGCGAGAGCGAGAGAGAGAGAGAACCAACAGATGGCAACAGTCAGGGCTGCGAAAATGACGGCTACACTCTACAAGATCCCTACAGCAGAAATCAAGTCCAAGCTCAGCAACTGCATTGGCAACTCAAGTGATACAAATGTCCCGCTTTTTAGAGATATCAGCTGTGCACAAACAGAGATTTCTGCCTTCAGCTGCAGATGACTACTATTATGGATACTGAGATACCACTGTACACACAAGGCAAGTGTCCCTTTTTGAAGAGGTCTCATACTGCTTACCCATTACTTTGTAACCTCTGTGACTGCCGGGGGCAACCCATGGAGATAATTCAGAAGCTTGAAAATGACAGAGGATGCCTACTTACCTCTTGGGGTCTGTCAGGAGGCCAGAACCTGCTTGACCCAATTTGTTGCTTCTTTCTGGGTTCAGTTCAATAGAATTGAACCTGGTTTCAATTTCAGGCCTTGAAAGGCTTGCCTGATCTGGGACCTACATACTTTGGAGGCAGTGTTCCCTCTAAGGTGTGCGCATTTGTTCATGTTTTTTGATGTCTGCTCAGTTAATTTTAGATCCCGCTCAGGTTGAATCAGGAAGGCCCCATTCTGAACGCATGTGCGCACATACTGTCTTGAAATTGCTGCTCAGAAAAAAATTCATTCCGCACATGGATGGAAAAAACTAGTACACTGTTTGGAGGTGCCAGACCCTCCACGGGCACTCCACAGACTGGAGCCTCCTCTGGCTCCTTTTACTTTGTGAGACCAACACTTGCTATAAAAAGCAGAGCTTTTATGCTACTACTCCAAAGACATGGATCTTAAAGAAGTATGGGATGCCCTTGCCTTCAAGCTTCTAAAAGGTGGGTGTGAAACCCACCAATTCAGAATGCTTTCGGCTTTTATTTTTTACATTTTAATCATACAGATATATTTGTGTTTTGAGATGACAGTGTGTGTGTGCGCACACGTGCACAAACACACACATGAGTGCAAACGCAAGTGGTCTTCTGCTGTGGATGTGTACATGCAATAAGTTGTAATCAGGGCACTCCCAAGTAGAGTGTAGCATCCAGATGCCAAAAGAAAAAGAGTAACTTGCTAATATGGAGAAATACGGAAGCAATGTGAGACGAGATACAGCATAGCAGTGTGTCTGGTTCTTCTGACCAACAAGCAACAAGTATCTCCATATGTCTCTGGCGCCTTCGAAGGTTACACCAGCCCAGGTCAACCAGGCATTCCTTAAGAGTTAAAATGAAACAGTTGCTGAGAATACCTTGGGCATCTGTCTTCACATAATGACCTCGTCAGATTAAGAAACACTAGCCACTCTTGACCTCCCCAACCCCCTGCCCTTGAGCAGCCTTGCAGAGAAGGCAGGTCAATGTTTCACGCACAGAAGTCCCCTTCCTCCTGGTTTATTGTGAGCTCAGCTGCTGAATGGTTTTGGTAACATTCGAAAGAGAACATTGCAACGGCTGATTGACGACATTGCAAGGAAAAATGACAACTCTACAATTTCCAGTGTGTCTATATTACACCCTAACTACACAGACAGGAGAAATGGGGATGGGGTGGTCTTTGTCCCAGAGCTCTGGAGGAGTGAATTGCAGCTGCAGGGTCTCCCAGAGACCTCGTTGCTCTCCATGGATGCTCTCAAACACAGGACCCATGGTAGGATTCACAGGGGTGGGGGAAGAGCTGAGGAAGGGTCGGGAGGGAGAAGGGAGGGATTGTTTGCAAGAAACTTTTACTCTTTAGAATAATTTACAATCTGCTTATTCACAATTATGTACAGTCCAAACCCGACCCAACAAACTCGTGGAACAGAACTGCATACAAAAATAAAAGCTATACAGAAATCAGAGAGTGTCATGGTAGACTCTCTCATACTTCTCTTTCTTTTTTTTTGATTGAGGCTTCAAGAAAGAAACATGGGGGGAAAATACAAACAAAATGGCTACAGTACTGTGTTCAGAGATGGCCATGTGCTCCTTGGGTTGGGAAGGAGATACCTTACACTGGCTGCCCAGCAGGATTACAGCCGCTGGTAGGTGAGCTGCACCACTGCAACCTTGCAAGGGGTCTGTGCAGTTGGCCTTCCAAGGGCATGATGTGCCTGCCAAAGCTGCAGGGAAGACCAGGCTGTTGGGCATATGGACAAGCAGTAGGCACACCGGCCAGAGCAGCCAACAGTGCCAGCCTTGAGCCCAGCTGCCTCGGCAGTGCCCCCTGCTGGGTGCACAGTGGCCCCAACCAAGTTCTGAAAGGCTGCGTCCCCATCCCAAGCCTATGTGCTAGGAGGGCTGCTCAGGCATCCGCCAATGCAAAGTGGGCAGTGGGTGGGATGGAGATTTCGCAAAAGAGGAAACATGGCTTTGGTTCAAAAGCTCAGCAGAGTGATGGGGATGGGAGGGGGCCCTCACTGGTTATTGCTTCATCCCTTGCATGGAGAAGGAGGGAGGTTAGGGCAGGCACATGTCAGCCCTGGCCAGCTGTGTCAGACAGGACAAAGAGGTCCCAGCCCCTCCTGCCAAGCCACCTGGAGGAGAAGCTGGGCCAACTCTGCTTCTTTGGTCTCACACAGCACTCTTGTTGAAGGATGATCCCATTCTAGTTTGCGTTGCAGCTGCTCCCTGCGCCTGCAGCGAGAACAGGGAGGGCAGGCCCTCTCACCAGGGGCACAGGGAGCGATGCCCAGAAACCAACCTCTCCTGCCAAGCACCAGCCTGCAGGTCCCCATGGTGGAAAGAGCCACAACACAAGGGAAACTCTTTTAAAGACGGAATTCCTTAGTGCTGGTTGTCCTTTGAAAGATCAGCTGACCCCGGACCAAAGGGGAGAAGTCCATCCAGGGGATGGATGGGCAGGCTGGGGCAAGGCATGATGGGATGCAGAGAAGCCCTCCTCTTGAAGCCAGAAGGACAATGATGCAGGGTAATAGCAAATCAGACTCCACTGGCTGGTTAAGGCAAAGAATAGAAGCAGCCCAAAGATCTCTCTCGAAATCCCACAGCATAGCTCGGAGCAAGGCCCACCTTTTCTTTCTTTCTATGCGACTGCTGGCAAAGGTTCTGGAAGCAGGCCTTGCTTTTCCAGGAGAACATTTCTGTAGCAGATGGCTCAGGTTTATGGTCCTGCGCTTGAGAATGGAGTAACGCCCGGTCAGAAGCACAGCCTTCGGCATGGCAATCCAGACAGCAAGGCCTGGCCCTCGCTTGTCACCTGCCACAAGCCCCGCCTCCCCAGCCCAAGCAGCAAAGTGGACTCCATCTTTGGCTTCTTGGCAGTGGGCTCTAGGTAGGAAAACGGCAACTGCTTGGGATCCTGGGCTGAATTTCCCATAGGTCTCATCTGCCCTCTGATGACCTTGACTTCCAAGAGCTGGAGCTTCTCTGAAACTAGACTCGGGTCTGGTTAGAAGAGCAACTGGTTTCTGTCACCCGAGTCGGAGACTGATGGGAAGCTTCTGGGCCCACGGAAAAATATGACTGTTCCTGCACCACTGCCATAATTTTCTAGGGAACAGGTGAGGCCTCAGGTGTAGCCTCGTCTCTGAAACCAAGAGCATTAGAGCCTCTCTCCTTTAAACTTAAGAAAGACATCCCTCCCACCCCCACCCCATAACAATTTCACAAATCAATCTATGTGTTCCAGACACATTACACTGCATTGCACAGAAATAAAGCCGCGGGCTTGGTTCATACAGACTCTCCTTGTTTCAGACACCTGTGAAAAATTCCTGTGCCTAGAGGCATGTGCAAAGTGTGCGAGTGAGTGAGTGTGTGCATGTGTGTGTGTGTGTTTGAGAGAATGGTTAACACATGGGACTTTCCTGCCTGACAAACCTGTGAACAGCGAGAGGAATAATGCAGTACTACAGTCCAGAGGTTAATCAGCTAGCAAACCACATGTGTCAAGGCAGGGATAAGGAAGGTAAACTTGCAAATTAGTGCTAAAAAAAACATCACTGGAGAATTTCTCTCTAATCTTCTCTTGGGTTGGGAAGGCTGCAAACCCACCCCGTTCTCTCCTCTCCTTGTACCTGCCCATCTTGCCCCCATCAGTGGGAGAGGAATACTCACACCTGAGACCCCCCCGATGGAGCTGTCTGAGCAAGTTGGCCAGCTGTAACCATTTAACCCTGGCCGTATTGCCTTTTTTTTTTTTGTGCAAAATGATGAACAGAGGAAGACTTGGCTATTTGGAAACTCAGATAAAACATTTTGCTTATTTGATTTCTTGTTCCCTTTTTTTTTCCTTTAAAAGAAACGTCTTCTCCCATTTGCTTCTGGGAGAATGTTATGGCGTCATGAGTAAAACAACTTCCCATTTCCAAACCATATTTTTTTAAAAGTCCATTTCAAAAAGGAAAAAAAAAAAAATTCCACAAAAAGGCAAAGTTCTTTCTTCTCATCAGTCCAAAAGAAAACCAATTCTATATAAACTCACAAAAATAAATTAGCCCTAGCTTAAAAAAATAACTTACAAAAATCAAAACCATTTAGTCCCTCCTTTCACTCCCAGGCTTTTTGAACACCCTGTTTTCCAGCTAGGAGGGTTTATGCTGAAATGGGCAGTCGACAAAGGAAGAAAGGCACCAACCAACAAGCCAAACTAGGAGGGTGTGTCGGAAGCCAGGGAGCAGGATGAGCAGAGGGGTTGAAACAGTTACTGGTTCTTGGTGTTCAAAATCCTGCAGTGTCTCTGCTTGTTTTTAAAAATGGCTTAAAATACATTAACACAAAAAAAACCCTACCAAGCCCATCTGCTTTCCCGCTATCTCTCATCACCAGCACCCTCCTCCTCCTCCTGTTCATGGTTGCTTCAGTCTTTAAAAAAAAAAAAAAGTTAGCAAAATAAAACAACAAAAAAGCCAGCAACACTGAAAAACAAAAAAGCAAACTGATGATAACGTTATTTCTGGAGTGCTTGGGCTGGTCACTGCAGCAGCAGGCTGCTACCCCTGCTTGGGCCAACCTGGTTCTACAGTTGCTGTGTATGTTCCCTTTTTTTTGTTGATTTTCTTTTTATAAAAAATACAATAAAAATAAAAAAATGAATTTTTCCTGTTTTTTTTATCCCCGCCCTCCCTCGTGAAAACTTTCCGTGTGTGTGTTTTGCTTTCTCAACTGTCCCTTCCCCACAGTCATGACGCGCCCGGAGACGTGTCATTCACTGTGTCGTCCGTTAGTCTGTCCTGCCCTTCCAGGGACTCGTGTGGGTGTTCCTCTGTGGCGGTGTAGTAGCTGTTGTCCTCATCACCAGGGCTGCTGTGGTCTTTGTCCGACTGTTCCGAGTCCTCGCCCTCCTCCTCCAGGGTCAGTTCAAACTGGAATTTCTCCAGACAGGCCTCCTCATCCTTCTCCGCATCATCTGGAGGTGGGGAGGGGCTCTGTGGGATCATGCTGTGGTACCAGTCCCTGTTGTCCTCGAGGGTGTCCAAAATGTCTTGTGCGTCAGGGTGGACCAGGTCCGCCCATGTCTCCCACAGCGGGTGCACAATGTAGTCGATGAATCCCACCTGAAGGACAATGCAGGGAGGGGAGGGGATTAAGAGATTTTTTAGATTGTGAGCCCTTTGGGGACAGGGATCCATCTTATTTATTTATTATTTCTCTGTGCTATTTTTGGAAGGGCGATATAGAAATCAAATTAACAACAACAACAACAACTTGATGTCTGGATAAAACAAACCAGTCAATAACACCTGTCTGACTGTATAAACAAGAAATAATAATAATAATGAACTGCATGGCTTTTGGCTTAAACACCTAACAAACCTTCATAAACAACTATCAAAACAGTTCAATCACATTTTGCAAGGAGGTGATATTGAACAATGGTTAACAACTGGCAAAACTCATCTCATAATGAAAGACCCAGCAAAAGGTGCAGTTCCAAGTAATTATAGACCGATCACCTGCCTGCCAACCATGTTCAAATTATTTACTGGAGTAACAGCAGATGAAGTAATGCAACACTTATTAACTAATAAGCAGCTTCCAACTGAACAGAAAGGAAATTGCCCCAACACCAGAGACACAAAAGACCAGCTGCTGATTGACAAAATGATTTTAGAAAATTGCAAGAGAAGAAAAACAAATCTAAGTGTTGCATGAATTGACTACAAGAAGGCCATCAACTCAATGGCTCATACATGGATACTAAAATGTTTAGAAACAAGTGGTGTCAGCAAAAACATTCAGATATTTATATTAAAAAAGCAATGAGCATGTGGAGTACACAGTTAACAATCAATGGTGAGACACTTGGACAGGTTAGCATTAGAAGAGGCATTTCCCAAGGTTACTCACTATCCCCTCTGTTGTTTGTAGTTGCCATGACTCCCCTTTCACAAATACTAAACAAAACAGGCCTCGGATACCAAACATCTAAAAAATCAAGCAAAATCAACCATCTGCTGTACATGGACGATCTGAAGTTGTATGCAAAGTCCCAGTCAGAAATCGAATCACTGCTAAACGCTGTCCGTATATTCAGTAGCGATATAGCAATGGAGTTTGGACTAGACAAGTGTGCTGCATTAATAATGAACAGAGGGAAAATAACAAAAACAGAAGGAACAGAACTGCCCAATGGAAGCAACATCAAGAACCTGGAAGAGAAAGAACATTACAAATACTTGGAAATTCTCCAGGCTGATAACATTGCACATACTGAAGTTAAAAGAAAAATGGGAAGTGAATACATCAGGAGAGTTAGAAAAATTCTAAAGTCCAAACTCATTGGTGGGAACACCATACAAGCCATCAACACCTGGGCTATACTTATTATCAGATACACTGCAGGAATAATAGACTGGACCCAGGCAGAGCTAGAGACGCTAGATCGTAAGACCAAGAAAATCATGACCATCAATCATGCTCTGCACCCCCTACAGTAATGTAGATAGGCTATACCTTCCCTCGCAGCTCAGGTGGAAGAGGAATGCTGCAAGTCCATCAAACAGTAGAGGAGGAGAAAAGAGGCCTTGAAGAATATACAAAGGACAGTAAAGAAGATGCACTTAAAATGGTCAATAATGAGAAACTATTAAACACCAATGAAACAAAGCAGGCCTACAAGAAAGAACAAGTCAAGAACCGAGCAGAAAAATGGAAAAATAAGCCACTGCATGGTCAATATTTGCACAATATAAGTGGAAAATCAAACATCACCAAGACCTGGCAGTGGCTTAAGAATGGCAACTTGAAGAAAGAAACAGAGGGTTTAATACTGGCTGCGCAAGAACAGGCACTAAGAACAAATGCAATAAGAGCCAAAGTTGAAAAATCAACAACAAACAGCAAGTGCTGCCTTTGTAAAGAAGCAGATGAAACAGCAGACCACCTAATCAGCTGTTGTAAAAAGATCGCACAGACTACAAACAGAGGCATGACAAGGTAGCAGGTATGATACACTGGATCATCTGCAAAAAATACAAGCTACCTGTAGCCAAACATTGGTGGGACCATAAAATTGAAAAAGTTGAAGAAAATGAAGATGCAAAAATATTATGGGACTTCTGACTACAAACAGACAAACATCTGCCACACAATACACCAGATATAACTGTAGTCGAGAAGAAAGAAAAACAAGTGAAAATAATCAACATAACAATACCAGGGGATAGCAGAATAGTAGAAAAAATAATAGAAAAAATAACAAAATACAAAGATCTACAAATTGAAACTGAAAGGCTGTGGCAGAAGACGACCAAAATAATCCCAGTAATAATTGGCGTCCTGGGTGCAGTTCCAAAAGACCTTGAAGAGCACCTCAGCACCATAGGGACCACAGAAATCACCATCAGCCAATTACAAAAAGCAACTTTACTGGGAACAGCTTATATTCTATGATTATATCTATAATAATAACAACAATATTGATAATAAAATTCAGCCATCCCAGGTCCTTGGGAAGGACTCGATGTCTGGATAAAACAAACCAGTCAATAACATCTGTCTGACTGTGTAAACAACAAACAACAACAACAATAATAGGGTTAGTTATAAAGCCAGCAGTGGTAAAGCTAATTGCCACCAACTACTGAAGAACACAGTGCTATCCCGGCCTGCAGTTCCCAAGGCGCTGGCCCTGCGCACATGTGCACTGTGTGCTTCTTCCAGATTTTCCTCTCTATAAGCACAGGGAAATGCAAGGGGTGGAGGGGGGACTGAGTAGAGGGACTAGAAGGCATGGCCTATACCATGTTGACATGGCTGGGTCTGATAATCGTGCTTCCCTCTTATATGAATTCCATTGTGATCTCTTAAATCCTGATGCCCAGGTAAGCCAAGGTTGTACAGCAATGCTGGGCACAGAGAGGATCCCAATGGCTATTCAATCACAATAGAACTTCTTCTCACTGGAAAATCCAAGCAGGGGGCCAAAGCAGTGCATCTTCTAGAACAGGGATTCTCAGCCTTGGGTCCCCAGATGTTATTGGACTTCAACTCCCATAATCCCCAACCAAAGGCCACTGGGGCAGGGGATTATGGGTGTTGAAGTCCAATAGCATCTGAAGACCAAATGTTGAGAACCCCTGTTCTAGAAGCACAGCAAGAATTTCTTGTTTGGACCAGAAGCTGGTGGTTATGCTGGTTATGGAACTGGTGACTGGAAGACTTTTGGTTGAGATTTCAAAACTTTAAAAATGTTTACTCCATGTTAAACATAAAGTATTCAGTGTTTATTTGATGTCTGTGGTTTTTCCAATATTGCAACCTGCTCTGAATCTTTGAGAAATGGTGAAGAAAAGAAAGTGAAGTCAATGTATTCAGTCCTGCCTCAGACTGGTAACACTTTACCTTTGTTCCTTTCATGATTCTCCAGAGCCATGAGAGCTGAACACTAGCCTCTTGCTAAGATTCTAAGGGACATTTCATATTACAACCTTCCTGCCCAGGGGTGTAGCAAGGGTGGAGGGGGTCTAGGGGCAAAAAGTGAAGATGGGCCCCTACCCTCCACCTGCTTCCTCAGAGAGTGTGGTGGTGGTGGTGGTGGTGGGGAGACGAGCTGTTTGCACCACTTCAAGGGCCAAGGACAGTTATCCCACACTATGTTCAATTATAGTTACATTCTTGGATCCTAGAATCCCACACAAGTGCACAAAACAAATGCAAGCCCTGATCAAGGATATGTCACAGTCAGTGTTCCTTCTAACAGGGATTCCCAGACGGTGTTGACTACAATTCCCAGAATCCCCAGCTGCAATGGCTTTTGCTTGGGGATTCTGGGAGTTGTAGTCAACAGCATCTGGGATTCTCTGTTAGAGGGAACACTGGTCACAGTACAACATCCTTTAAAATGATGTACACATATTATAGTGCACACACCCCTACCTGCTTGAATAACTGGAGAATGACCATAAAATTTGAATTGCTTGTATATGAACTCAACAGGCTACCCCTCACCCCAAAAAGGAAATTTTACTTTCCCCACAGGCTCCTAACAGGCTACTTAAGCCAGACCTCTGAATAACAACACTAATCAGTAGACTAGAGCAATAAGCTGCTCACTAGGCATAAAATGCAGTTCTATTACTTAATTCACCTGCAAAGCAACCAGGGCAGAGATAAATTTGATTCTTTTTCTCCTTCAGCAAAAGCCACCGCAATGAAGTGCTAGCAGGCATATTTTTACCTCAGAATTGTTTGCTTCCCTCTTCCACCCCCAGCCCCAAATACCTTTCGTTTCTAGGGCAAAAGCCTCCCTCACTCCTGGTGTTCCCAATAACTGAGGGGCAGGTGTGATGGCCAGCGGAGGGAGAGAGAAAGATGCGGAAAGGGAAGCCACAGCCAGTGAAGGGGAACTCAGAGCACAACCCGGAGCAAAAAACGTGCAGCAGTAACCCCAGGCGAGGCGGCACAGGCAGCAGAACCACCACCAGAGCAACAGCCCTGCTTCCTTCTCCCCTTAGCACCCCAATGCAGGAGATAACTCTGAAAGAAGGGGGGAAATCAAAGGAAAAACTGAAAGGGGGGTGGGTGGAATGAGAACAAAGAACAGATAGAAAAGCCACGTCACAGCTGCAGTAGGGTTCCTGGGTCCTCTCCAAAGGCCTCCTTCCCAAACCAAGCCCCGGGAGGGAGCGGGCACCAAACTCCCAGGTCCTCTCCCAGAGCACTCTTCCTTCAGGACTGCTAGGGATTGTTTTTCCACCTCTGAGTGAAAACAGGAGGCAGGGAGGAAGACCGTGAAATACAATGAAGGTAAAGCTGTGCTGTCAAGTCAGTGTCGACTTCTGGAGACAGGGAGGGGTTTGCCATTGCCCTCTCCCACACAGTATGAGATTATGCCTTTCGGCATTTTCCTATATCGCTGCTGCCCGATACAGGTGTTTCCCATAGTTTGGGAAACATACCAGCAGGGATTCGAACCAGCAACCTCTTGCTCCCTAGGCAAGTTACTTCCCCGCTGTGCCATTAGGTGGCTGTGAAATACAATACAATAAAACAAATATTTATATCCCACTTTTCAACCAACGTTTCCCAAAGCAGTTTATATAGAAATAAGGTAAATAAAGAAAATGGCTAAAATGGCTCACTGCCCCCAAAAGGGCTCACAATCTAAAAAAGAAACATTAAGATAGATACCAGCAACAGCCACTGGAGGGAAGCTGTGCTGGGGATGGATAGGGCCAGTTGCTCTCCCCCTGAGAATCGCCACTCTTAAAAGGCGCCTCTTTGCTCAGTTAGCAGGGGGTAGAATGGAAGAAAGGTGGGAGGGGGAAGAGTCAGAGGCTTCCTCGCAGGTTAAAAGAGGGAATGGAATGCATTGTGCTTTTGAAAGCACTTTATAACATAGTTCTACAAACATTCTCTGCTCTGAATACACCTCTCCCCCACCCACCCACCCACCCCACATATACGGAGGCAACTCACAGCTTCCCTTCCCCACCTGCTTTCATTCAGAGGCAAAATAATGACCAGGGACCCCAGCTCTTCAAGGAAAGTACTTCCCCCCTATAGCCTGCTAGGAGGAGGAGGGAGGAGAGCTCAGTCACAAGCCTGAGCTCTGGGAGAGCAACTCGGGAGCATGCCAGGCATTGCTTTGTCCCCAGTGACACAGAAAACCCTGCAATGCCTGATGCTCTGATGTGGCCCTGCCAGGAATAAAGGAAACACATGTGGGAAAGGAGGAGGATCCAACTGCTGTAATTCCTGTGACTAGACATATGCCTGAGACGGGGTATGGCCACAGAAATAATGAGGATGGGAAGAGGCTAGTGGCCAGGAGAGGGAGAGATTGCTCCAGTCTGAGTGTGCAGCCCGCCCCTCCATTTCTCATGTGCTGCAAGGAGGAGGATCCTTCTTCTTCCACTGAAACCTGGGTGTCTATGTGGCCACACAGCAGGAAAAGACTAGGGGCCACCATGATGCTTTCCAGATTAGCCGCTCAACAGTGGCAATATGCTTCTGTTCAGGCAAATCGCATTCAAAACGTAAATAGCAAAGTTCCCAGCAGGGGGAGCAGTCTTGTGAAAACTAACAACCCGAAAAAACCAGCAACTTTTTTACGCCGGATATACAACGTCCTAGCTCTATATTGCAGCGATTAAATTCGGAAGAAGGCATTGGAAATATGAACGGCACCCTGCTGTCCGCGTAGGGACCGCGGTGTCACAACGCAGGAAGTGTGGAAGCACACTTCCGAGATACGTCGTGACCCCGCTGCAGGGTCTAATCTGGAAAGTGCCCAGAGGCCAGACAAGAGCAGCTCAGGCCGGGCTGCAGTACGAGTGCTGGGGCAGCAGGAGGTGAATGAACTCCCAACCTAGGGGGCGGGGGCTGGGGAGCCGTGCAGAGGCTCCTCAGGGATAGGCGGCCCAAAGATACTCACCCCACCCCTTGCTCAAGTGTTCCCATGCCTCTGTTCTCCCCCCCTCGCTCCAGAGGTAATTGTTGGGGTTAAAACTAGTGCCAAAACCAACACCAAAGTATCACGAACTTCTGCCCTCAAACAAAGAAACAAAAACCAAGCAGGACACCCGTGCTCTCCAGCACTCGAGAGGAGGAACTGAATTTTTAAAAAACCCAACCCAAACACTAAAGGGCAGTGGGGTTGTGCTGCAGGAGAGGAGGTCGCCTTGGTGGAATCTGGAATGTTTTGTCCTCACATTGTAAAAGGCGACACTCAGCACTTCCACCCAAGTGGTCCAGCAAGGAGCACTAGGACCTCTAAGACAGTGTTTATTAAGAAGTAATGCAGATATGGGGACGGGCACGTGATGAGAGAAACTAGGCAAGAAGTGCCTGTGACTCACACCCAAACCCCCCAATCATAACACTTTCCCAGCAGCCACAGAGGGGCAACCAGGGGGACTGTTTTACCTCAACAGCCACATGGAGGTGCTGGCAGAGGCCACTTGACTGCATGCATGCAGAAGGCTCCAGGTTTAATCCATGACATTCCCAGTTAAAATGGATCTCAGACAAAATGGCTGCTCAGAGCAGTAGAGTTTACTCTGCCAGTCAGAGTAATCCTGAATGGGCTAGATGGCTCAATAGTCTGACTCAGTAGAAGGCAGCTTTGCATGTTTCAACTGCAGTTTCTTAGAACAACTGAGGTGGAGAATTCTTGCTTCCTGAAAGCTGCTTCTCTGCTACAACTCTGGGGTGGAAGGAAAGCTGCTAAAATGGGTTTTGGCAGCAGCCTCCCCATATCCGAGGCAAGACCTTTTCCTAATCTGTGGGGTGGTGGAAGGAAAAGAGGAAAGGGAACTCCCGCCTCCCAAGAGGCTACCCAGCCATCACACACCTGCGACTTCTCCACAGAGGCCGTGTGCTTGTCGCACATGGGGCTGATCTCCATGCCCCGCTCCCGTTCTTTGTCACCCTGTCTGAAGAACTCCTCCATGATCCGGTCTGTCCATTGCCGGTACAGCTCCAGTGGCTTCGTGGGGTTGCTCAAATCCGCACAGTGAACCATGTTCCGCAAGACCTGGTTGGGTTTGGGAAGGCAAGGCCAGTCAGAGGCATCAAGAATGCAACAGTTCTTCCCTGCACAAGCAGGGCTCACTACACATTCAGAAAAGAAAAGAAAAGACCTTCAGAAAGACGGACCTATTGTGAGCAGAAAGAAAAGGGTCTAGATGGAATCAACTTTCCTTGGCCTCAGAGCCCAAGGAGGTTGGTGAGTGAGAAATCTAGCAAATGATTGCAGTGATTAAGGAACAGAAGGCCTTGAGCTGAAGGCTCCAGTAGTCAGGCCCAAGTGTTTTGTTCTCTGAGACCCCATAGCAGCCTGGTAGAACTCCTCGTTGCTGAGCTGCTCTCTGCTACACTTGGTTGCCACCACAGGAGGTAATACATTTCACTAACTCAGTTGTTGTCAGGTAGTAGTTGTTAGGAGAGGAGAGCTGGTCTTGTGGTAGCAAGCAAGACCTGTCCAATTAGCTAAGCAGGGTCCACCCTGGTTACATTTGAATGGGAGACCACATGTGAGCACTGTGAGATAGATGCTCACTGTAAGATGCTCCATTCCCTCAGGGAAGGAGTCGCTCTGGGAAGAACATCTAGGTTCCAAGTTCCCTCCCTGGCTTCTCCAAGATAGGGCTAAGAGAGATTCCTGCCAGCAATCCTGGAGAAGCCGCTGCCAGTCTGTGAAGACAATCCTGAGCTAGATAGACCAAAGGTCTGACTCAGTATATGGCAGCTTCCTAGATTCCAGGTGACACGACTGGCCAATAGGGTTTCATCTGGCTGTATAAAGCCTCGGTTGTTGGATTAGCTCCTCAGCCTGAGCAACATCTTTTGGTCAAGCTGTTGTCCAACTGCCTATACCAGTTTCTCAGTGTATCTGCCTGCAGTTTAGTGCCTGCTTTACATCACTTCCCCAGCCAGGGCACTGGGTGGCACCTAAAGGGCTTCGGCCTGCCTAATTCAGCTATGGCCGAATCTCCAGACCACCAATCCTGGCAAAGGCACTCCCTCCCTGCTTCGCAGAATACAGGCTTTCATTCCACTTTGCTCACCTGTATTCTGTCGGTGTAGTTGTCCAGCAGCAGCACCCCTGAACTGGTCACTTTCTTGGTCTCCACCATTGTCTTAAGGTCAGCCAAGAGGCTCATGTGTTTGGACATGTCGGTAGCCAGGACCTGCAGAAGAACAAGCCATCATTTTAGTAAAAGGAGGACATATATGAGCATAGGAGGAAGTGTTAGCCTGGGTCAGACCCTTAGGTCTCTTTTGCTCAGTATCATCTACACTGTTCAGCAGTGGCTTTCCAGGGTTTCAGGCTGGGGGCTTTCCCTATCTGGAGATGTCACCGATCACACCTGGGACCTTCTGTGTGCAGAGCAGGTTCTCTACCGCTGAGGTATGGCCCATCTGCCCTTATTTTGCAGGCCATCTAACCTCCTCCATCTATAGTCAGCACCCCCAGGGCATCTTTCTCCATTCCATGAAATGGTGGTTTGGGGATTGCCAGTCTCTATGGCCATGCATTTCTGGTGGGAGGGGAGGTTATTGTTCCTGAAACTAGTGTTTTACCATTTTCATTCTGTGCGGAAGATTTCAACAGACTTGGAAAACGTTAGGGCTACCAGCAGATTTTTTTTTTAAAACAACCTTTGACCTTTTAACTCATCAATCAAATCAGCTAAATTTCAGTGTTTGCATATTATCAAAAACCTCAGTGAGATACTGAAAGACATGTGTGTTGACTGACTTACTCCTAAATATTTTTCCTGCCACCCTTCCCATTACAGCCACAGTCAAAACAGCCAGAAAAAACAAAAACAAAACACCCAATGATTAAAACTGGTTCCCACATCTTCAGGCATTTCTCTAGAAGAGAAATCTTAAAAGCTTCCAATCCAGGAAAAAAAGGAGTTATAAATGTTTTAGTATTTAAGTATATCTTGCATTTATTTATTTTTTTAAGCCTGGTGTGATTTCCACCCCCCCCCTTAGCAGCTGGCAATAAGTGATCCTTGCAAGCAACATGCTTTCATCCTCTTGGCTCAGTCCCAAATGTCATACAGAACCAAGCATGTCTCTATATATTGGGCAGATCATGGGATATGGGACTGGGACCTCATGTGGCCATCTGCTGCTGACAGGTTCCTACTACTCTGGTAGAACCCACACCAACTCTTCTCACTCTTGACCGGGCAGTTTTTTTGCCTGGTAAAAAGAACATTACTTCCTCCTGTAAGCAGGAAATAGTCTCCCATTGCTTCTAGAATCACCCACAAAGTGTTGATCTCCAAAAAGTAAAAATGCTGGAGAGGGGGAAAGGGAGTGAGGCCAATCTAGGTCTCTGTTCAGGACCCCCGAGGTCAGTTCTGGTATTAGACAGGTAACACTGAAAGCACCCTGTGCGTGCTCCCTCGGAGACGAGCCATCCGTGAGAGCAGAAGTGAAACCTGTGCTGCTAGCAGCATGCTGAGTGTTTGTATGGAAAAGTCACAAGCCCTATTCAGATATTTACGTTGTACAACCGTACAGATGTCTGTACACTCGCACGTGCTTTTGTGTGAATGACTGTACTGCAAAATCCTGGATACAGGCCCCTCAAATGCATGGTACAGAGAGGAAGCGTACTGCTGTACCTGTCTTCAGCAGAATGAGGGAATGACGGTACCTGTGTATATTGTACACTCATTGAAATGGGAAGAAAAGAAAAAGGGCAGTTTTTCCCATCTAGGCAGAGGAAAAGCCTGACCTCCTAGGTAGCCTTCCTCTGCTCAGGATGCATCTGCCGCGCCTGTCCATATTGCTCTTTGCACAGCAGCAGAGGAAGAATGGTGATCAGTCAAAGCATTTTACTTGCAAGAAGCCACTCCAGCTTGCCTTTTCAGGCAGCTTGGTGGGGGATGGTGCTCCTTCCTCGTGATGTTATTCTGAGAAACACTGTGGCAAAGTTGGTATCGCTCCAAATGTATAACTGAGTTTCCCAAAATAAAATCTGGGATGGAATCCCTCTCTGGGGACACTGCCCAAGACGAGGTGCAGATCAGTCTTGAGCTAGCAAACATGAATTGTCCCCTTTGCTAAACAAGGTCCACCTTGATTGGCATTTTGATGGGTGACTACATGTGAACATTGTAAGATATGCCCCTTAGGGGATGGGGCCACAGCTCAGTGGAAGAGCATTGGCAGGCTTGCATGCAGAAGGTCCCAGGTTCACTCCCTGGCAGCATCTCCAGGTAGGGCTCAGGGAGACTCCTGCCTGAAACCTTGGAGAGTCGCTGCCAGTCAGTGTAGACAATGCTGAGCAAGATGGACCAATGGTCTGGCTCAGCAGAAGGCAGCTTCCCATCTTCCCTTGGACACCAGTCCCCAGTGGGGCTCACCATGTCAATGACCATCTTGCGCAAGGTCTGCCGCTGCCGCTTGCTCAGGTTCTGGAAGATGTCGCAGTTCTCCTCTTGTAGCAGCTTGAAGCCCACAGCTAGGTGATGGTTCTCCAGCACAGACTCGTCATTGTACATCAGTGCCAGCTCCGAATCTGCCAGGAAAGGTCACATCAGAACATGTCATGGAGAACAGAGACACACAGAGAATGAGGAGGCTGGACTCAATCCTTGCACCTCCTGCATTTCGCACCCCACCTCCCACAACTCCTCTCCCTTTCTGCTGGCCATCACCCTCCTCTCCCCCAGCTGCTCATACTCCTGGTTATAGTTTGATGCTATGTGTGCTTTCAGAATCCAAAGCCATGCAAGTCCTGACAGAAAGAGGCACAGAGGAACAACCTTGCTGTACCACTCCAGCCTGCAATATAACTACAGGAAGGGACTGCTCATTCAAGTGCTGACTTCCTCATCTTTGCATTAGGATATTCTTCCTCAGGTAGCTTTACAACTGCTTCTCCTCCTATCCTCAAGGGATTTGGAAAGGAGTTGTTTCCTCTCTTCTCCCGAACCTATTTTTCAAGATTTGAAAAGTACTGCTGATGTCCTGTTCCCCCAATCCCGCCCCTAGCAACTTTAATCTTCTTTTGTCTAGGAAAACTTGTTTTCTTCCTTTATCACTTCTATGATGAAATGGGACTTGTGATGAAACGGACGTTCTGTCTCCATAATATTTCCATTTAGCGACAGCGGAACTATTTTTTTACAAAAATAAGTTATACTGTGTTTTCTGGTGTTTGCATCATCATCTGGTTTCAAGTATAGTCACGTTCTGCTCTGGGTTTGTCCTGCACTAAGTTGCTAACACCATTTATGCTTCTGCTGTTTTGGTGAAAATACTGTGCATATAAAATGCTAGGATAGTTGAGGAGAAAAGGGGGCTTTGTGTTTGCGTTGGTCCCAATTTTCTTCTGTTTGGTAGTTATATCTTTATTAATTCATTTTGCAAACTCATCAGCGGCTTTTCTGTAAAAGGGACTCTGATAGTGGTTACCATCAGCCACCTCCAGTTGCATGAGGTTAAAGATTTGGTGATGGCAACTGCATCTGAACTGCAATTTTGTATCAGCCTTAAAGTGGATTAACTAATTCCCCTTAAGAGTCACCCCAGGGGCATCTCTGAGTGGGAGTAATTGCTTCACTAGGGCACCCGGTCTCTGTGACATCTCCTGTTATCTGATCGGCTTTGTCAGCCTTTTATCATCCTGGCAGCTTTTCTCAGCATCCTTCCCAACTGGTCAACCTCCTTTTTGATATGGCGCATACATGGAAGATCAACAGTGAAATCAGCAGGACTACTTCTTCCAGTCACCTGGGCAGGGATGAGAAAGGGGTATGAGGGGCAGTCTGGATAGGGAGGGCAAGGCGGCTTGTATAACTAGACTCTAAAGGGGTAGCTCTGCAGGGGCACTGAGACACTCCTGAGAGAGGGCCTTGTGAACTCAGATGCTTCTTGAGAACCTCTTTGTGAGTTTTAATCTAGGTACCCTCATTTTGGGAAGTTAAAACATCTGCTGCAAGAAGTAGGGCATTCTCTGTGGTGGCCCCGATGCTGTGGTGTTATTGCAGGGAGCTCCTGGAGACTGACATTTAGGACTGCCTTGAGCCAGTCCTGCACAATGTAAGGCCCGGGGGCCAGATCCAGCCCACAAGGACTTTTTTTACTGGCCTGCAGGAAGGAAAGTCCTACAGTAACAGCAGGAGCCATGAAGAGCTCTTGGACTGTCCTGTGAGCAGCAGCAGCAGCAGCAGCAGCAGCAGCTCTTCAATGCATTTGTCTGCATAAGACCAAATGCCATCTGCCTGGGCTGGAGTCCACAACCCTCTATCCCCTTTGCTTTCATTAATTTTTTAATAATTAATTTTAGTGTATAATTAATTAATTAATGTGCTGAAAATTGACCTTGGCCCCTGCACACCAAGTCATGGTTGGTTCTGGCTAGAGTTGCCATGTCCCTCGAAATTCCGAGTTTCACCCGGATTTTAAGCATCTCACCCAGCTTGCTTAGCCCACCCAGATTCTCTCAGATTTCAGCTTTCATTAAAAAAAAGAAGAAAAAACCTAAGCTCTAGCCCTCGTAGAAGCGGAGTTACAGAGCAAAACGTGCAGCCACTATTCTGCTCAGAAATTATTTCCCAGCCAGTTTACATAATATGCAAATTAGGTACCCGGATTTGGAAAGCCAGAATATGGCAACCCTAGTTCTGACCCACCAGGCCATTTGAGATGTGTACTTTCCAGATAGCTAGATTCTCCTAAGCCCTACTCACATGTCATGTTCAGCACTCAAACAATCTACATACAGTGTGCACAGGTACAGAGCTGTACGTAGGTACAGTTATTCACAGATTATGTTAAACACAGGTACAGCAGTACACTTCCTATCTGTATCCTGCATTTGAGTAATGGAGGTTCACTTTTAAAATGAACCACAGGTACAGTTACAAAAGCATGTCCAGACATCTGAACAGAGATACACCATACTAAGGTCATTCACATGGTCAAAGTGGGGAGGGCTGCGGGGAAGGCAGGAGCCTACCTGCCCTCCCCCAGACGATACGAGCCTCTTCTAGGCTTCGCTGCCAGCATGCCCAAATGAGTGGCATGGCGACCAGGAGTGGGGCCACCAGGAATCCCACAATGCACTGTGCATTGGGAAAGTTTGTGCTGCCTGGCCGTCCCTTGCCCCTGGCTCTATGGGAAAGATGGTTGATGGCAGTCTGGGAGCAGCTACCAGCAGCAGAGCACCCACATGACCAGAACGTGAGGTAGAAGGCATGTGCTTGCCTGGGTAGAAAAGCAGGGCTACCCAGTGAAGGAGCGGTGGGATCCGGAGCCATCCGGGCACTTCTTGTGATCAGCCTGACCTGGGCTGGCCCTGTCTTAGCTGGGTAGGGCTTGTTGTGAGAATGACTTCAATCTCTGAAGAGGGCTCTAGTTTAAGCCATGGCCTAAGCCAAAGGGTTGCCCAACCAGTCAATCATTTGACCAGAAGGATTGCAATGGTATAAAAATTAAGTTTTCAGAAAGGATCGAAATATAGATAGAAAAATACTTAATTTTAAAGTAGATTTTAAAAAAGGAGGCCCTATTTACAAGTTAGTAAAAAATAATGAAAGCTCCAAAACACTCCAGTCTTAAGATCACAGAAGCCCTGAGGTTAAAAACCTAATCTAGGCTTTTAGCCACACATTTTAAAGCTTCTAAGATTTCAGTAGGAGCTGCCTTTATGTTCCACCCTCCTGAGTTTTAAATGTTTATGCCCATCCATCTGTGAAGGTTATAGGTTAGAGCTGGTAGACGTTTGGCTGTGAATTAGTATATTGCTGAGATTTTTTTAAAAAAAAGAAATAGTGCCATGCTATAGTTTTGCAGTTTAAAATGTTATTTTTGTACTGATTTCATGAATTGTTTTTAAATTATGTTGTCAATCATCTTTGGGAAAGTCTGCTGTACAAGTCTGTGTGTGCATGCAGCAAGAATTTGACTAAAGTCCCCCATTAGATGTATGGGACACCTGGTGCCAATCTTTCCTTCATCACCTCAATGTAGTTCTGATCTCTCCCCCACCTAGCAACAAAGTGCCTCTGATTTCTTATCTTATTTTGCTGTCACAGGTCTGGAGATGGGTGATGAACCTGTCCATTCTGGTTATCTAGCAACAGGGATGAACCAACAGTTTTCTGATGAAAGGCCATAGAGGAAGGATTGAGGCTGTAGCAGCAGCAACAGCAAAATAAAGGAAGGTGGAGAATGGCCCGAGTTGCAGGAGATTGCGGGGGGGGGAGGCTTTCACATGATTGTGCAGGCAGAGGGAAGGCAGGGCTAAGCCTACGTTCCCCGCAGACAATCCCAGCTGATGGCTCAAGCTGTGCTGCCGTGCACACCTTCTGGAGGCCGGGGGAATCCCACAATGCACTGCACGATGAGCGTGGTGCATTGGGGGATTCCCCCGGGCGACGGGCATTCTAGGTGCTCATCTCTGTGTCAGCGCGGGTTGCAAGCAACCTGTGCTGACACATGAGCCCAGAGGCTGGGTTGATGGAGTGCTCGCTCCATTAAGCCCGGCTAAAAGCCAGACTTGAAAGCGTGGATCTCAGCGGTTCTCACAGGCAGCCAAGCCCAGGCTTGGCTGCTCGTGAAAACAGCGAGAGCGAGAGCAAGTGTGTGTGTGTGTGTGTGTGTGTGTGTGTGTGTGTGTGTGTGTGTGTGTGTAAACAGGCAGCGCCTCCCCACTGACAGTGTATAGAGGGAGAGTGGAAATGAAGGATTGATACGCTGATTTCAGGATGATGGAAGTTTGCACAGAATGCCATCCCTAACAACCCCAGAAAAGTTGCTGTCAACTTTCCACTGAGTGCAACCCTGTTAAAGCATCATATGTTCTAGAGAGGACTTTAGAACAGCCTCTTGGAGTATGTTCCAGTCACTTCCTATGAATATCCATGCACGAGTACACACATTGGCACATATTACAGACAATACAAAATTCCTTCCAATTCTTGCTTTTATTGCTCTGAATGAGTAAATGGCAGCTGAACCACATGTGATGGTAGCAGGCCTGTGCTAAAATCAGGTCTGATGCTGAATCCCTATGAAGTGGGGAGCTGCGTGGATGGGGAGGCAAGAGGGGCAACCCCCCTCACCTGCTCTTTTTACACCACAATGGCTCTGCCCTGGCTGTTCCACCCATCCCAATGACACTGCTAGGAGAAAACCAGCAGGGGTGCAGGTATTTCAGGGTAGATGTATTGCAGACACAGGCATTACACTGTAGGTGAGAGAAGTGAATGTGTTTTGCAAGTACACACACACATACACACTCAATATCACTCACTGGTGTTGATCAAAAACTGGTTGGAGACGCCAGGATGGTCCACATCATGAATGGCGGCAGCAAATATTGCAGCCAGGATCTCCAAATCAGTGAAGACGGCCTGCAATGGATAGAGGGGGAGAAATGACCTGCTATGTACATGATGTGTATCTGGGTGCTGCTGCCCTGTGTGCTGAGCCACCGGAGTGTTGTCTGGACAACAAAGAGATCCTTGGCTCTAGAATGATTCTGCTCACCCAGGCTGACCATTCGCTTCTCCCTACCCAGAAATACTACAGAAGTTTCCTTTTCAGGTGGGGATTTTGCCTGGGCAGCAGCAGCAGGCTCCGACTGCTAGCATGTGACCCTAGATGGTGATTTCCAGCTTCTCCAGCTCTTGCTCAGCAGCTCTGACACCTGCTCCAGAAATCATAGTTTAATGGGAACTGAACAACTGCCATCCCAGAGAACCCCCCAAAGCATCCCACTGAGTTGAGGGATGCAAAAAGGATGAGTTCTGCAGTGCGTTTAGAAGCACAATCCTTCAACATGAAACTAGGTAACACATGCAAAATATTGTATGAAGAAATATCCAGCATACATGCAACTCATAGGATCTGGATTGATCTGGTTGGCAAAGACAGACTGGGGTCAATCAGCCACGTGTATTTTGTCCCCAACATTTCCATTCTAGAACCTAAAACAGCTGCCAGAGGCTGTATGTTTCAGTGAAGAAAGATCTGTTGTTGTTAGGAAGGAGAGAGACTGCTTAACCCTTTCCGGTTCAGTTTTTTCTCTCATTCAAGATTGCCCCCAGCCCTTTCCCAACCTGCAGGGGGAAAGATCTTTCTGCCTGGCAAGAAATCTTGCTGGCAGATTGCACCCAAGGATGCCTATGTGACATTTGGATTTTCCACTGTTGATACCAGAACGTCTTGGCCTGGCCCTGTTTTAACCTCAGGGTAAACTCCCAATAATACTGCCAGAGTTTGGATCAACATAAAACTCAAACTGGTTCAGAAATATTCTCCATGCATTCTGTATAATTTTGGCTTACTGCTCCTCCTCTTTTCACAGGCTACCACTCTTAGCCTAAACGAAAACAGAGCTATGAATAGGGGCAGGAATTCACAAACTACTCTGCCAATGGTAATGATGTCTGCGTGTAAAGCAGTCTCTAAAAATCAAGTCACAGGAAGGACCCAACACCAGGACCATCCTTAAGTGCGGGCAAGGAGGGCTGCCATCCTGAGCCCTGCCCTTAAGGGACCTCATGCTTGATGTCCTGCGAGAGTCCTCTGTGGGGCATCAGGCATGCGTGGTCTTTGTGCTGGTGTCATGAGGGCCCTCAGCCAAGCGCCTTTGGGAGCCCCCCAAGCAGTGTGGACAGCTGCCATCTCTATCTCTATATTTTTAAACAAGTATGCAATGCCCCTACTCAATTCAGCCAAGGGCAGGGACTTCCAGGCAGCAGCTGAATTAACTTGAAAAGAAAGAGACCACAGAACTAAGAAGGTATGTCTATGGCCCACTGCAGATACAATACTTATGTTCTCCCAAGGAAGTTGTCCTGCCTCCCAGCCCCGATTCTGACAAGAAATCTGGGGCCAAAGAAGCTGTGTGAACCAGATTTTAAAAAATCTACAATTCAGAGAGCCAATGTAGTGAAGTTGGCTAGAGTGTGGGTGATATAAATAACCATTCCTCTCAACACTGAACTCGTGTGTTCAAGTACTTATTTGGAAGCAAAACAGCCACCCAAAAACAAAGTAGTGGTTTCTACTTCCACATACCCCGGGTGTTTCTTGGGTATGCAGAAGTGCATCTGGTTGCAAATGAAAAGAACAAGGGTTTAAACAAAACCAAACACCAAATTGCCCTTTTTAGTTTCTGAGACCTATGGAATGGTGAGGGCTCATGAGGGCATAGAAAAAAGAAAATACTAGAGTCGCCCATTCCATTCTAGATTCACCTTGAATACCATTTTTTGGTCTCTCCTAAGGTGGACATGTGAGCGGCCCATAGGAAACAATGGAGAAATCCAGGATTTTAGTGTAACGGTGGTGGGCCATTCCTTCCCTCTCCCCGCTCCTGCCCCCACCCCTCAGCAGACCAAAGAGCAGTTCTTTCACATTCCAATCTTCTTTTTGTATGAAAAAAATATTCATATATAGAGTTTTTAAACATTTTAAAAATTTCCCTACAAACAGGAATTCAGGTATTGCAGGTTAGAGGAATGGGAGAAAGTAGCTTACAACAGTTCTAAAGAGTAGCCAGATGTTAGACAGGTTGTATAAATCTATCACTTAAGTCTACAAATGAGGGAAGATGTTCAGCATTCCATAGCTCATGTCAGTTAAAAAAAAACACACAATGGAGGAGAGGGAGGGAATTGACTTTCTCGAGTCTCTGACAGCCTATGGTATCCTGAGCATTAGGGGTCAGAAGGATAGGCGCCAAGTCCAGCCAATGGCAGCCACAAGCCCTCCTGACTGTGACAGGCAGGCGGCTGAGCCAGTTTTTGCCAGAGGCAGTAAACCTCCAATCTCTTAGTGCACGAGAATAACTGTCTTTTCATCCTCATTGCCTGATGAGGTAGGTTAGGGTGGGAGACAGTTATTCCTGCCTGACCACAGATTCAAAAGCAGAGTCTGCCAAGGCCCAGCCCAGAAATATAGCCTGTGCATCACACCCCTCTCTACTGTAACATACAGAGAATGTCTTCTCCATCACCACTAGCGGGGCCCTCTCCTTAGAGGGGCGGGATTCTGAAGCCAGAACTGAATCTTCCCACTCACCACAGGGCTGGAACTTACATCCAAGGCTGGCGTGGACAGGAGGACATGCGTGGACTGTGTGACGTCAGCTGCATGGAGGCTGTTGTGGTAGGCCACGTCGGCATGATAGTGGTCTTCTAGCGTCATGATGTATGTAACTAACGTGTCCACAGGGATCTTGAAAGTTTTCAGCAAGTCTCTTTCCTGGGGGATGAGAAGAAGGGACGGAGAAGCATTTGTTGAGAAAGATCAGTTCTGATTCAGGAGGGAGCTCAGCTTCTTTTATTTGATTTGACTTCTGCAAGTTCAGTAAGTTAATCTTTGAGCAGTATTACTAAACTACAATAGAGGAAGCGGAGGGCCCAGAGCCCCAGCTCTTCTCCCATCTGCTAGAGTCCACTACCTGCCCAGGCATAATCATTTGATAAATATTAAAGTGCCTACACTTCAATGGAGATGTGCAAGGAAAATCGGTCTCTGGCCCCCACATCCCTGCCAAGGCTCACAATCATGTGGCCACAGAAGTAAGGAATATACCTGCCACCTAATGGTGCAGCAGGGAAGCAACCTGCCTAGAGAGCAGGAGGCTGTTGGTTTGAATCCCTGCTGGTGTATTTCGCAGAATATGGGAAACTCCTATATTGGGCTGCAGCGATACAGAAAGGTGCTGAAAGGCATCATCTCATACTGCGCAGGAGAAGGCAATGGTAAATCACTCCTGCACTCTACCAAGAAAACCACTTGGCTCTGTGGTCGCCAGGAGTCGACACCGACTTGACAGCACAACCTTTTCAACCCGGATAGTTACCTAGATCCAGTTCCCGAGGGGTAAGCTGTAAGCCCAGTTGGTCAGTTGTAGCAAAAACCCAACACGGAGTCCTGGGGCCCCCTAAAGACTAACTTGTTCTCTGTAGTGCAGGTTTTCGTGGGTTAGAGCTCACTTTATTTACATTTATATCCCATGTTTTCTCCCAGGAGCCCCGAGAGTTCTACATGGTTATGTTTATCCTCACAACAACCCTGTGAGGTAGGTTAGGCTGAGAGATAACTGACGGCTCCAGAGTCAACCAGTGAGCTTCATGATTGAAGGGGGATTTGAACTCAGGTCTCTTTGGCCCTAGTTCAACATTCTAACCACTTTATCAGAGGCAACTGGCAAAAGTGAGCTCTAGCACACTTGAAAGTTTATGCCCAATTCACTGATTAAGGTTCTACAGGACAATTTTGTTTTTCATTGTTGACTCCACTTCTCCTAACCTGAGGGTCCAGAAGTACCAGGTTCCAACCAGCTCTCCCAACCGATTCCCCCTCTGAAGGCAAGGAAAGAACACGAAGCCTCTTCCTATGGGCCATAAGGTCTACTTGCATCCTCTCCTTCCCATGACCGTGTCACATCTGAAGAGTCCACAACCCTCTGCATTTGCTGGGAAAGGCAGAGGATTTGTGCAATCTGTGTGGGTATGCTGAACAAGAGCCAGAGACCTCCTCCCCGTACCCCCTTGTGGACTTGCCGCTGTCTCATGCTCAGGCCCAGATGCAACTATGCAGCTCCATTAAGGTCTAATTTCTATAAAACAGCTACAGGGAGAGGCCTGGTCCCAGCAAGTAGGAAAATTGGGGGGTAGGAGACTCTGCAACATTAGCACACATACCTGGAATATTGTATACATGATGCAGCTGAGCGACCGATTGTTGGAGTACTCGGCGACCCGGAAAATGTTAAGGCCCCACTTGTTTAGGTTTTCCAGCTCCTGCAAAAGACATCAGGGGAAAGAGCTGGTTTGCCTCTGATGCAGACAGATTTCGAGAAGACATAAGGTCATGGTAAAGGAAAAGGTGAGGCCTCATAAGACATTCTCTTTGGCACTGCAACTCAAGTCTGAGCTGGCACTCCAGGTCTGGGACCTTAGTGGGCACCCAGCAAATGACAAGAATGAAAACCAAGGCGACTAGCAACATTAATTTTCATTGACAGTTTCAAACAAGCAGTATCTATCTATCTGTCTGTCTATCTACCTATCAGTAGCAATTCCAGGGCATGAAATTGTGGCAGTACTTTGACCCCTTACTAGGGGGTCAAATGGGCGATGCTGAGATTTAAAAGCACTGAATGGTCAAAAATAGGATTTTCTGAGAGGGTAACTCACACAATTTGCTCAAAAAAACCAACCCAGACCTGTGAACAGCTGAGCTGCTTCTGAAGCCGCAGTTCATGAGAATTGAAAAATAGAGGAAGAGAAGCCTATGTCCACTCCAATGTGTTCTCTCTCTCCTGGCCATCAGAGAGCATTCTCTGATATGCTCCAATTACGTATGTTCTAAATAAGCTACAAATACCATCATCATGGTGTTCCTTTAAAGAAAATCATTTGTACTTCTTAGATTTCAGCACATGGTCTCTGATGGTTGAGATGGGCATCACTGAGACAACACTTTTAACATCACTGCATTTGTGGTGAGCAAGTTGTACAAGGCATCACATACACTGTGAACTCTAGTGCAAGGGACTCCCAACCGTAGCTCCTTAGATGTTGCTGGTCTATAACTCCTATCGCTGTCTACAGTTGCCACTGGCTGGTCTGGTGGCTACTCGGGGATGGGCCTTCTCCCTTGCTGCCTTGAGGCTTTGGAATTCACTCCCTGCTGAAATAAAAGCCTACCCATTCTCTGACAATGTTTTAAAAGGCAGTTAAGACACATTTGTTCACCCAGGCTTTTAATTAGATTTACAGTGTTTAACTGCTTTTAATGTTGTGTTGAATTTTATATTATTTTAATGTTCTACTGTTTTGATTTTGTTTTGATTTGTATTGTCTTTATTGTAAACTGCCCAGGCACATAAGTTTTGGGAGGAAGATAAATATGTTAAATAAATAAGTAAAAACCATCCCCAGCCACAATGGCCTCCCAACAACTTCTGGGGACTCAAGACCCCTGCTGTAGCATCCAGTTTCTAAAGATGGCGCAACTTTCTGTCCTGATTAATTGCAGAGTGGGAGGTTACAACTCTAACCAGCAATCCACCCCACCCACCCCGCCCCGCGTATCTACCCACAAATAAAGGCATGAGGATTATAGGGGGTGGCGGGGGAAGGGTTTTTAAGCCCATGTAGTATTGACTTAGTGCCACCATTATTTTGATAATCGTGGTACATCAAAATTTGTACAACCAATTATAATTACAAAATGAGTCCTAACCATCATGAACTTGGTAGGAATATGGCTCAAACAACAGTGGTTAATCTTTCAGGTCAAGTATGCTACAAGTCAAGTCTGAAGTTTAAGAGAGTGCTACGGGGTGTCTGCAGATCCTCATGCCTTAGATATGCTTTTGCCTCTAGTCTAGTGAGCTGGGATCAGGCAGCAGTGCGGTGCTCCAGGGGCAGGAAAGAGTGCAGGTCTGACACTAGACTCAGAGACCCTTCCGCTCACATCCAACAGACTGCAAGATATCACTGCCTGGGTCACTTGTGACCTCTATGCTGCAGGATTGATCCATTTGTTAATTGCTAGGACGACACTTGCAAAAAACTGGAAATGAGTTCCGCAACTGGACAGTAGCACTCAAGAAAAAAATATTGTAGTGTTATAGGCATGAACGAACGGTCTATTTGGAGATGTGTTTATCTGGAAAAATACTGGCTCAAAGACAACACCTTTATTTCTAACGGCATTGATTTTGAAACAATGAAGAGAGCTTTTGTGTCTTCATACTGCAAAGGAAGATTTTGCCATTGCTCTTGGAACTAGAGCAAAATGGGGCACAGAGAAAGGCTGCATCTCTTTGCTAGAGTCCTGCTAGAGCATCCTAATTGTGGCAGGCAACCCGTCCCTTTAAAAGCTAGGGACGGATTTCTCCCAAGTGATTCTCATGTCTGATGCTGCAAAGCTTACCTTACTGAGTAGCTCTTCTTGGTCGGTTTTGACCCCAAAGCGAGGGATGCTCGAATTGGTCAGACTGGAACTGTGCATGAGTTTCTTGACGCCGCTGATCTGGCACATTGGTTGCTGCTTCTTCTTCTTCTCCCGCTCTTTCTGTGTTGGGGATGGGATCTCCACATCATTCTGCTTGTCTGAGGATGCAAAAAGACTGCATGAGGGGGTGGGGGTACAGACAGGCGAGAGACCAAAGGGGCAACTCTCTGGCCTGTGCAAGAATCTCAATGGGCAGAGCGGCTCAATGAGCTAGAGGATGGGTGCAGCTCTCCTTCAAACAACAATGCCACACTACACAGATTCTGTGGATGCCTCATACAGACAATAGCAAGTGCTAAAGAAGTGCTTTTAGACTGCGAGCCCCTTTGGGACAGGACACTATTTATTTACATTTCTTTACTACGTAAACCACTTTGAGAACTTTTTGTTGAACAGCGTGTATCAATATTTCTAAATATTAAACAGTAAACCAAGCAAGCAAACAAGCAAATATGTAAATAGGTTATGCACTTACAATGAGGCTGTTCAGACAAGCAGCCCTACCTGGATAGGGCTGCTTGTGTGAACCGAAGGCCGGAGTAAGGAGAGGGAAGTGCTAGATTCAAGGACAAAATTGTGGTGGGAGCAAATCTTGCCCACTGCCCACAGGGGTCTCTTGGGAGAAGAGGCATGACCTCCCTCCCTCCTCCTCCTGAAGGCAGTTCCAGGGTTGTGAAGGCCAGTGTGTTTCCAATGCTTCCTCCTCCCAGGTTCCAGAGCAAGGGACCTGGCAAGGCCTGCTTTTCGAAACCAGGTCCTCTCAAACAGACTGTGACCTCCAGACTCAAAAGAGGAGGAGGTAAGAGCTACTTCCTTCCAACCCCCCCAGGGTCTGTTTCAGGAGGAGGAAACTGCAAGGGTGGCCCTTCACGAGGCAAGCTGAGGTGGCAGTCTCAAGCAGCAGATTATTGCAGCACCTGTGAGGTAGCAAAATGCCCTTCCCCCTGCTTTAAAAAAGAGGGAAGGGGGAGAGAGCCAGGGAGAAGGGTGCACAGAATTTAGCGCCCTGGGAAACTGCTTCCAACCTCAAATGCCACTTCTAGGCTGGGAGAGGGAGCTTTCATCTTCTCCAGGGCTGGGGCTGGAGGCTGTCGTCAAACTGAGGGAGCAAGGAGAAAGGCCAGGGATGGAAATGTGGGCTTGGCTGTTCCCCCTGGTCTGCTTGAGGCAATAGCTTCAGTGACGGACTGTGGGGGAAGAACTCTCAATCCCTCCTCTACTTGTCAAACATGGCAGGACTTTAATTAATTAAAAATAAACAGGGCTATCTCCCCACCTCCCACCAAAGGACATTTCTTGATTAATAAATAATACATCTATGGGAAAGTGCAAATCTATCCAGGTTTTTTTTTTTAAACAAAGGGACTAGGGAAAAGTAGCATTCCTCCTCCCCAACACATAAAGGTAAAGTGTGCCGTCGAGAGCCCTGTGGTTGTCTTTGGTAGAATACAGGAGGGGTTTACCATTACTTCATCCCATGTAGATTGAGATGATGCCTTTCAGCACCTTCCTATATCGCTGCTGCCCGATATAGGTGTTTCCCATAGTCTGGGAAACATACCAGCGGGGATTCGAACTAGCAACCTCTGGTTTGCTAGTCAAGCCATTTCCATGCTGCGCCATTAGGTGCCTGCTCCCCAACACATGCATGCCCCCAAATTATCTCCTCCCTTCCTTTGACATCTATTATGTGTAGATGAGTGGTCTTGCAATGAGGTGCAGCTAGCACTAGAGGGCCCCCCACTGAGCTCCTGGGTGTGTTTAGTGTGTGGTGGGGGAGTGTGCAGAGCAGTATTTCATCCAAGGGTGCCGGAGACACAGCGTGTGCCCTCTAAGCACAGTGTGGAGGAGTTTGGGGGAGACTCACCCTCAGGAGTGCCGGGCCTTGTTCCCCCACATTCTTCTAGGACCGTCTCCAGGGGAAAGAAGTCACGTGTGGGTGGAACCCACTGGGAGAAGAGGGGATGTGGTGGGGACAACCTGCCCAGGGGTAAGTGCCGGACACTGGGAGAGCCCAGCGGGGGCAGGAAATGGGGAGGGCGCAGGGCAACCGGGAAGTGAGAGCAGGTCACATCGTGGCAGGGCAGAGTTATGCCCCAATGGTACCTACGGGAGAAGCAGCGGCATGGGGGCCTCATGGCCGAGTGGGGGGGCGGGCATAAGGCCCCAGGGGGAAGCACGGCGTGAGCCATGGCAATATTCTAGAGCGCCAGACACCTCGATTGCTAGGAAACAGGACTGTGACATCATAGAACCCCCCAACCAACCAACACTGAGCTGAACTCTCTCACTGGCGGGTTAAAAAGGTGCCTTCGATGGAACCACCAGTCGCCCTTCGAAGTCTTTCCTGGCATCCCCCCAAATCTCCAGTCTATAGTGCAAACCCCTCCCAAGTGCGCACACGTGCATTGTGGGCACACACCATTTGAGCCAGTTGAAGATTTTCTACCAAGCTTTGTGGAGTAAAAGAGACCCTCGTGCTGAGACGGTGCCCCAGAACTCTCTAGTGTCACAGAGAATTCATAAGTGGGGTGGCCTTGCTGGAGGCAGCCCAAGAGCCCAGATCCCCCTGCTTGCTTTCTTAGTGGGCTACCTTCCTGTGTGACCGAGACTATTTGGGGATTTGACTGGGAGCTGGTCGAGTCAGGATCCGACTGAGACCCCAGGCTAGGGGGCTGCCTCCAGTAGGGTGAGTGCTCCTTGAATTAACACACCACAGGTCTAGATCACCTGTATAGCAGAGACAGTTTAGGGGTGTGTGTGTGTGTCCTCTCTGCAGCAGGTGGCGCAACAAGCAGAATAATCCTTGAATAAGCAGATCAATAGAGAGGTAATGGCGGAGGTGAGAGCAGAAACAAGAATCCTGTTTTTCTCCCCTTCCTCGCTCCAATTACTAACCCACACTCCCCACTCAGAGCCAGGAAGAACCCAGGGGTCCGGGCTGTTTCTTGCAACTTACTAGGCCCCACTCCTATTCCAAAGCCAAGGAAGGAATCCCGATGTGTAGGCAATTCCCAGACTCACCCCCATGCTGGCCTGCTAGACACAACGTCCTCTGGCAACACCAGAGACTGCTCAGGAGACCCAGTGTCGGGGGCCCTGCTTGGCTGTACTAGGCGCCCAGCTTTGGGTGCCCCACCCATGTGCCTTATCTGAAAGGTATCTCTCCATAGCAGAAAGTACCTTTGTGCTGGCAAGCATTCTCTGGGCTATGCGCCAACCTCTTGGACACCAAGAAGTTGATAGGCTTCCTCTCCCTCTCTCTCACTTTTTGCACCCCAGTGGCCTGCACTGCTCTGCCACCGGACCTTGGCAGGACATGCCACAGCTGCTCCGCAGGAGAGCAGGGAGTGTGAATTCTGGCCACCGCACAACTTTGGCTTGGCCTGAGTCCTCAGCCTAAGTTCCGGCTCTCACAGAAGGCTCCCATTGAAGTGGCCGTTTGCATCAACATTTGCTTAAGCCTGGGCATTTGCATCTGCTGACGTCAATGGAGGCTTGGCTTCTGGGGAATTCAGCGGATGGATGCCCTCAGCAACTGTCCCTTCCTGGTTGTGTGTGTGTGTGTGTGTGGAGAGAGAGAGAGAGGCACACGTATCTACATGACCTTGTATGCTTCTATACACAAATGTGGTGCCTGAACATTTGCTTTCATGTGGCGACAGTGTATGCAACAGAATGTGAGGTGTGTATTTGCACCATGTGCGTTCGTACACATGACAGTGTTTGGAAGGCAGGTGTTTGCATACGATTGTGCAAACATGAGACATGGTAGTGCCTTGTAGTCCAATCCTATACTAGTTTACTTCAAAGTCCCTCTGAATTAAAGTGGGCATTACTTAATTCAGGGCAGGTTCTGGCTCTGCAATCATGTGCTACCTACAGCTACATACACTTGCTGCAACAGACACGAAGAGCAAAGACCAGTCACAATTAACTGTGAAACATGCGATGTAAGAACAAACGTTTATTAAACAAAATGTGGATTTTGAAAGGGTGATAGAATGAAGGATAAGAAAAACAGAGCGGCACCAAATCTGCATTCTCAAAGATCTGAGGTGATTCTTTTGGAGGGCATAATTCCCCTCTTCAGACCCCCAACCCTGTCTCTCCCCACTCACTGCTCTTTTCTTCCTGCTCCAGCACCGTGTTTTTGGGCTGGGCTTTCTTCTTTCCCAATGGGCCCACAGAAATAAACCAATCAAAGATCACATGGGAAATGTGATGATGTCAGGATTCTACATTGCCAATCAGAGTTAGCTATAAGGTGCTGTCACTGAGGGCAAAATGAAGCCAATGCTTTGCCCTAGTTAAATTGATGTGGAGAGGGATCTCATATTGCCCAGGCAACTAAGTTGCCTTGTCCTTCAGGATGTTCCCTGTCATTCCATCTGTTCCCTGACATTTACAGCAGAGCAGCATGGCAAGATGGGGGTATCTCTGAATGCAGATGTTTCCTCTCTGGATGCAGATGTTTTCTGTCCTCATTATGTTACATTGCTTTAAATGGGATGTGCATTTAAGTACACAACCACATTCTGCGAGAAGTAGTCACTTGGAACAACTTTGCCTGTGCTCTGTTTATTGGGAAGGCAGTCCTTGATGAAATCCACATGCCTCCCCTTACAGCTCCCATCAGTTTTAGCAAAATCATGCCCTTCTTAGACTTCTAAAAATAGTAGTTGGGGGGCTGTCACAAAGGTAAGGGGGTGGAACCCCTCGCCCTCCCTCTAATTTGACTACTAATGGGAGGTAGGGAGCATCAGCCTGAGCAATGAGTATGTACCTCTCTCCCCCACCCGCATTTTCATACCCTTCCAAGCCATCCCCTGAAAAATGACTGAAAAGGGAGGAGTGCTTTTTTGAGGTGCACATGTGCGCACACACAGAAATGTTCATAAATCTTGGCCTCCTGCTTTTGGCTCAGCTGTAAGGAAAGCATTTATTCCTGAACAGCAGACAAACGTTGGATAAATTAATTAGTTCATTATTAGAGTTGGAAGAAGAGCAGGTAAATATTAAGACTGTTTTCAGATTACAGTCAAGATATGTTGGCAAAAATGAAAAGACCTAGTGACGTTTTAATCAAACACAATGACAATGGATTGAAGAGATTAATTCTACTGGCTTTTTGGCAAACCCTGAACTTTCTATTAATCAAGTCAAGATTAAAGACACCTCAGACCTTTTACCAGGAATGTTAAAGAAATATAGAGGTTTAAAGTTTGTTACTACAATTTTGTTGGGAAAACGAGAAGAGACACTGGTGGGTATTCCGTTCAAATACAATTATTTTCCTAGGCAAGACATACAACAGCCAGCAGGAGGTAAACTCTTTGGGGCAGTTTAAGAAATCTGAGAAAACTGAGAACCAAATTAATAACTCTATTATATGACTGGCCTTATACATATAGCCAACATGAAATGGTAGTTAAGTTTTGTATCATTTGTGGCAGATCAATACCTTAACAAGGCACTGGATGTATTTGTAGATTGTTTTCTTTTAAAATTTCTGATCTGTGTTATTGTATTTTTGGAACGACTCGTTTGTAGACAGCGATAGAGTCAGGCCATTCTCACGAGCAGCAGGGACTAAGGGAGCCCAGTCCGGTTCCTGTGGCTCGTGTGTTGCAACGGGAGCTGCATGGCTCCCGGCAGCAAACCTCCCTAAATGCCCCCACCCTTAAACGAGGTTAGTGGCGCGAGTGCTCCGCTAACCCCATTTACCCGATCGTGAGTCGCCACGGCAACTCACGAGGAGACCCCCGACTGGGAGGCTAAAACAAGCCTCCCAGCACAGGGGCCGCCTCAGAATACCCCATGCACTCGTGTGGGGCATGATGAGACTTCTGGGGGCCACGCAGCCCCCAATCCCCACCACCCCTACTGGCTCCGTGACGGAGCCGGTAATCGTGTGGGTGGCTGATCCAGCCACCCAAGGCGGGCTAGCCGCTTGTGTGCGGGGAGAGCGGGCTTGATCCGCTCTCCCTGCTAAACCCCTTACAGCTCTCCGCACTGTTCATGTGGAGAGCCTCATTATTTTTAGCTTGCTGAAAAAGGAATATTTTTTAAAAACACTGCATAAATAATGAATAATTACAAGAAAAAATGTACAAGGGTACAGGGGCAGAGGCTTAGCAATCCAAAGATTTCCAAAGGCTCCTTTGCACTCACCTAAGAAGGTGTTTGAAATGTATTCAGAGACCTGGTTTCCAGAGCGGCTCATTTCAGAGAAGTGGGTTAGTTCACGGTTCAACATTCTTTTGAACTGGAGAGAGAGAGAGAGAGAGAAGTAAGAAGTTAACATGGATTTTATGTCACATATATGAACAGATATGTATAAATGAAGGTGTATCTGTACCACTTAGCATGTGCAGGAAAACATATGACGCTGCCGTATACTGGATTAGACCACTCTCTATCTCACTTAGTAACTTTTATACCAGGGCTGCAAAAAGGAGCGTTGGTTCCACTTACCGTGAAAGCTTCTTCTAGTTGCTGCAGCCAGGGGCATCTCATTGGGTTATCCCTCTCAGGAGCTCCAAGGCAGGACAGAATTTTATTGGATAGAAAGATAAGTCCCGCCTACCTGAGCCCGAGGGGGATAACTCCTCCCCAGTTCTTTCGGGCCGAGAGGCGGACTAGGATAGCACCCTAAAGAGAATAACAAGAGCGAAAAAAAGGAAAGCAAGGCATCTGGGGGGAAGGCAGGGAGCCGATCCCCCCACAGGTTCGATGCTGCGAACCCCGGTCCTTGATAGAAACTAGGTCAGAGCGCCATAGCTGGGTGGGCCGAGATGCCCCTGGCTGCAGCAACCAGAAGAAGCTTTCACGGTAAGTGGAACCAACGCTCCTTTCTCGGTTGCTGACAGCCAGGGGCATCTCATTGGGACATACCACAGCTAGCCAATACGGGCGGGGGCGGTCTGACCTATGAACGATGAAGGACCTGCTGTAGCACCCGTCTCCCAAGGGAGGCCCTGGCTGAGGCATATTCATCAATCTTGTAGTGCCTGGTGGACGTAGAAGCAGAGGCCCATGTGGCCGCCGTGCAGATTTCATCCACGGGAGCGTTGGTGGGAAAAGCTGCCGCTGCTACTGCCACTCTCGTGGAGTGCTACAATGGATGTTGGTGTTCTGAGGCGCTGAGATTCGTAGGCCATGGAGATGCAGGCTTATATCCACCTTGCAATCGTCGCGGACGAGACTGCTGAGCCCATGGAGTGCGGTTGGAAGGAGACAAACAAGGCGTCCGAGGTTCTAAACGACGCGGAGCGCCTGATGTAAACTTTGGGACAGCAGCGTATGTCCAGCTTATGCCATTTCCTTTCAGGGATGAGTTGGCCAAGGACAGAACGATGGCAAGAATACGCCCTGGGAGATATGGAATGTGGATGCCACCTTAGGACGCTTGAAGGGGTCTGGAATAAGTCGTACTGCATCTTCAAAGAAGATACAGAAAGATTTGCTTACAGATAACGCCCTCAGTTCAGATACTCGCCTGGCTGAGGTAATGGCCACCAGAAGGGCCAGCTTAAATGTAAGTATTCGTATAGGTAAGGACCGAATGGGTTCAAAAGGCTGAGACTGGGGAGCCCATATGACTATGCGCCGGTCCCAGGCGGGAACCTGTGTAAGGTACAGTGGGAGGAGACAGAAGGGAGGCGCCTCTCAGGAACCGACGAAGGTCAGCTTGTGCTTGGGATAACTGGGATTCCGTGCCTCCCAGGGAAGGGAGCAGGGATGCCGCCTGACATTTTAGGGCGGAGGCCTTTCTCCAAGCCTTCCTGCAGAACTTGAAGACGACATTTAATGGACACTGATCTCCGAGGTATGGAGTGTCGATATGCCCAGCGTAGGAACATCCTCCCTGTATATTGGTATACTCTCTCCATTGAGGGTCACCTGGAGGCCAGTCAAGTGTTCGGTACCGCGTCAGAAAAAACCCTTCTTCCTGAAGAGGCGCCGCTCAGTCTCCAAGCAGTAAGGTGCAACCAGGCTGGAACGGGATGAAGGACGGGTCCTTGGGACAGCCGGTCAGGAATTGGAGGTAGTTCCCATGGCGGAGCGGTTGCCAGATGAAGGAGTTCCGGGAACCAAGGACGTCTGGGCCAGAGTGAGGCCACGAGGATGACTTCCACCTGGTTGAGGCGAATCCTGTGGAGCACCCTCGCCCGGAGAGGGGTCGGGGGGAAGGCGTGTAATAGGTCTTCCGGCCAAGGTGTTGACATTGCGACGGTTGCGTTCGTGCCCCAACAAAGAAACCTCAACAAAGGCTGGTAGTTTCTTGTCGGTCGTTGTCGAAAACAGGTCTAAGATTGGGATGCCCCAACTTTCCGTGATCTGCTGGAAAGTTTCTGGGTGAAGACTCTATTCCCCCAGAGAAACGTCCGAATGACTGAGTCAGTC